>NW_023270415.1:78921146-79090875 GCF_011800145.1 Mirounga leonina
AATCCGTGCTCACACGAGTACGCACACACGCAAGTATGCACACGTGTACACAAATCCGTGCTCACACGAATACACACACACAGATGTGTACGCTAATACACATGCATGCATACACACTAATGCACATATTTACACTCGTACATGCATCTGCACACACATACTAATGCACACATACATGCACGTACTACTACACATTCGGACACGCACACATGCGTGCAAACATGCTAACACGCATGCACACGTGTGTGCCTGAATGCAAGCGCACATACATGCATGTGCATATACACATACGAGCAAACACACGCTGGCACATGCATACACACTAATATACACATACATGTATGTGCACACACTAATACACTCAGGTACACACCTGCGTGCACCAGGACACACATGCACACATACACTAATATATACATATGTACACACGTGTGTGCACGTGTACCCTAACACACATATAACTCATATGCAAATCGTCTCAATTATAACATGTGTTCTCTTCAAGGAACTGGGATGGCTTTGGATTTCCACCAAACTCAGGCATCCCCTGGATCCCCCCAGCCTGTGGGCACACCCCCATGTCATCCTCAGGTGGAGAGCCCTTCACGAGCAGGGACTCTCACACTAATACGCACACACACACTAGCCCTCTGTGCTCACAACCGCTGGACCGGGGGCCGGGCACTACATAGGAGACACTCTGAACACAGTCCCATTTTTACGCAAAGCAAGTGTGTGGCAGTGAGGCCATTGCTGAAATCACTTTAGTGTGGGACTGTTCTAGTCATTTCGGGGGGCGGGGGGCGGGGGAGAGGAGTCCGATTGCTACATTTCCCTGGCCTGCCCTGCTGCCCTAGGCCTTAGCTTCACCATCCTGAATGCAATGAGCTCCTAGCTAAGAGCGGGTGTCATATTCTGGGGAGAAGTACAAAAATGAGCCCCATCGGACTGAGCAAAGGGGTCGGCCCTGTGCTTGGAACACCTTACCTTGGCTGACTTCTACTCACTGTTCACCATTCTGCCCAGAACAGCCTCCTCGAGGAACCAGTTTTGGCCTCCAAGCTGGATCGGCTGTCCCTCCCTCCAGACAGAATTCTAGGATGACCCCCAGTGACCGGCACCCTTGAGTGTGGGTAGAACCTGCAAATGGGATATCTCACTATGTGATAATGTGACCTTATCTGGCAAAGGGGAGATTATCTGGGTGGGCCTGACCTAATCGGGGGAGTCCTTTAAGAGCAGAGGATTTTTTCCACTGCTCTCAGAAGAGGAAGTCAGAGATGCAAAACAGGAATGGGATGTGATAGGCCCTTGCAGGTCTGGGATGGAGGGGCTATGTGTCTAGAAGCTGACAGTGGCCTCCAGCTGACAACAAGGAAACGGGGTCTCAGTCCTAAAGCCACAGTCCTAAATTCTGCACACAACAAGAATGACTTTGGGAAGCCAATTCTTCCCCAGAGCTGCAGGCAAGAATTCCACCCAAGAAACACCTGGATGCCAGCCCTGTAGTACCCTGAGCAGAGAACCTTCCTGAAGCCTGTAGCCCCCTTACCCTCGCTGATTTCTCTGTAACTTTCAAGATCCTGCCAACAGCAGGGGCCTTCTGCCTGGGTTTCCCCAGAGGATTCTCCTGCTGCCTGCTGGATAAGGAGTGCTCTGGGCAGGTTGCTGATCCTTTCCCATCCCAGCTGAGACCCTCTCCCCTCAGGTGACCATCCAGCCTCCTCCACACTGGCTTGGAAGAAGCTGGTTACAAAAAATCTGGCCACTGGCACCAGTCAATTGCAGATCATAGCTGGGCAGCAGACACAGTCCCCTCCTCACACGAAGCCCACGGTGCACTGGCAGGTCCGGCCCTCCCCCCAGAATAGGTGAAAAAGTGGGGCATTTCCAGAAGAAAGTGGTACCAAACTGGAGAGATGCATTTAAAGGACATTATGGACTCATAAGGTGTTCCCTGTCCCTGGAATGACGATTTTAGCTTCCTTCCGTCTTCACAGGTGGGAGGGAGAGAAGGAACTTGAACGTGGGGGAGGGGATAAGGGCCACACTGGGGGTTATTAGTAGGTAGAGCTGCCATAATTCAACTGGGATCAGAAAGGTGAGTGATGTCTGCAAGGAGGAGTCTCGGCAGGAGAGACAATTCAGGTGTTTGTTTGGAGTGACCTGGCTTTAAATCCCTGCCCCAACACCGGCCAGGCATATGACCTCAGGGAGCCCATGGGACCCTGTCCTGTGATGTAAACTGCGGATAAAATACCCACCTCAGGGGCACCTGGGTGGCTCAGTCATTAAGCGTCTGCCTTCGGCTCAGGTCATGATCCCAGGGTCCTGGGATCGAGCCCCACGTCGGGCTCCCTGCTCCGCGGGAAGCCTGCTTCTCCCTCTCCCACTCCCCCTGCTTGTGTTCCCTCTCTTGCTGTGTCTCTGTCAAATAAATAAAATCTTTAAAAAAAAAAAATACCCACCTCAGTCCCTAATGAGCTTGGCATGCAGTAGGTGCTCAATAATTACTAGCCACTCTGCCCTCTTAGCAGTTGCTGGTGCCGTGCTTAACACATTCGTGAGGCTCTGCTGGGCAATAACCTCAGCCAAGGTCAGGTGTGACTCCCGTCATGGCACACCTGCACTCACCAGCAGCAGAAACTCTGGGCGATTCCATGGCTACAAACTCCTATCTGGGAAAAGCTCCAAGGACAGCAGAGAGCTATACTGGGAATAATTAGGCAAAGATTCCTATAGCCCGGGCCAATTATGTGTTCATTATATGATGTACGTACTAAAAGGGAAGTAGCTTTTTTATGAAGATGGAGAGCGAAAGTCACAGCACGTGTGAGCATCTCCCTGCCAACGAGACAGAGTGGGGCCGTGTGGCGGGCGCCGGGGAAGCTGTCCTCTAGGACTTAGCCCTCGGGACCTCCTGGAGCATCACGTATGCATACTTTGGTCGTACGGAGCCTCCAACTGCTGGAGCGGAAGCCCAGAGAGATCCACTCAGCCAGCCGACTGGAGTCAGTAGAACAGCCTGAGCTTGGACTCCGGTCTGGCAGGCTATAAAGGTTCGTTTCCCCTCCTGTCCTTGGTTATAAGCAGTCCTACATGCTGACATCCCTTCCCTCGGTCTGTGCAGAAGCGTGAGGGGGTCACACCCGAGAGACACACGGGCTCCATCAGCAGCACCCCTATGTCAAGACGTGGAGCCGCACTCAGCTCAAGTCACACGCCCAAGTGGCAGCCCCGCTGCGTGGGGCCAGCCGTGTCCACTCCAGGTCCAGGGACCGCCACCACCCACAGTCGTCCAGCTAGGACCTTTCTAGTCCGTGTGCTGTGGCTTCTCGGACTTCAGCTTGGACAGGGTCGCTGACACGCTGGGGCAAAGGTATCAGAGGTAAAGATGGCCCCGCGACGTGGCATGGGGCTGGCTGGGAGGGTCTGCAGTGGCACGGTCTAGTGTTAGGTGATTCTCCTGCTGGGGGGTTGGAAGCTGCTAAGAGGGCAGTTAATGAGGGCAGTTAATGAGTATGAGCATGATCACTGGCTTCTAAACTAGGGGGCGTGGGGGAGAAAGCGCCCCCAGCCCCCACCCACGCGAACAGCTCACCTGGCCTCCTCAGCCCCTACGACCACAGCAGAGCTGCCTGTTATCTGTTGGTTGTGGATACATCACATCTGATTAAGTCTGAAGACCACTGAGCCCAAGGGTCGAAAGGGCCTTCCCAGCTCTGCTGCTCCCGCCAGCCCGGGGATGGGAGCGTGCCCGTGTGCGCGCACACCCTCTCTGGACCCAGCCACCCGTCCATCTGTGCGTCTACTCCACATCCACGAAACAGCCGGACTAATGACCCCGGTGAGATCGCGGGAGGCAGAGAGGAAGGCCAGTCGCTGCCGCCGCCGTGAACTGACCCAGGCCCGGCCGACAGCAGATAAGGGGCCCCGTTGCCAACTCCGCTTTCTTTAATTAAGGGGGAAATTGATAAGAGCTGTCAGAGTGAAACGAAGAGACTCTAAGCCTCACTGGTTTGCTAAGACATGAGAGGCACAACTGAAGATGAAAAGGTTTCCCCAGAAAGCCCCCAGAAGCAGGAATAGCAAGAAGAGCATAGCAATCCTGAAGGGCGGACCCCACCCCCCAGTCTCCAGCAAAGCCTGTGGATGAGGCTGGATCTCGCCAGTGGGTTGGACAAACTGTATTTTATATATATATATATATATATATATATATATATACACATATATATATATAAATAGTGCTTTTCACCAAAGGAAGCTGAAACAGCGCAAAGGAAAGTGCTCCTGGAGAAGGAATGCATCCTCACTTCTCAGGCATCAAAGGACACCTGCTCTGGTTCTGACCCTCTGACGTGGGGCTGGGCCTGTGCCCACCTCCTGGGCTCCTCCCCATGCCCAAGGCACCGGAGGCCCCAGGACGCAGCCCCAGGCCATCTGATCCCCGAAGCTGCAGTCCTCAGGACTGAGGGCTCTTCATCTGGATGCAGGGAGAGAACAGAAGAGAAACGGCTTGGCTTCCCGAAAGTCACTCGGAATGTTCTGTTGAATTCCCATGAGCAGAAACCAAGGCTCTGAGAAATTTCGGCATACGTGTAATTTGTTCTGAGAAGAAACAATTGTTCTTCTGGGAGGATTCTTCTAATTGGAGACATTTTACTTTATAAGCTAAAGAATATGATCTTTCAAACGCTCCAGCGTTTTTCTATTCTCGCTGCCAACAGGAAGATGTGGCTCCTTCGGGGAGTCGGAGGCTTAATGGGAAGCTTGCTGCTGCTTCAGACTCTACTTCTTTTTTTCCCTCAAAAGGAAGAACAAGGCTGAGGACTTGAAGCCTGGAGAGCTGGGTTCAAGTCCAGCCTTGGTTCTGAAACCTTGAGCAAGAAGCAAAGAACTTCACAGCGAGGTCCAGAGAGTGGACCCCACTGTAGGGTTAGGGCACAGAACCAATACGAAAACGGACAGGAAAAATACTTTGTAAACTTCGAGGCTCAAGAGAACCCATCTGCATAAAAAGAAGGGCTATTGGAGGTCACCAGCTAGGTCATGTTCCTTATCATCACGATGTAAGTGCAGGAGCCCCCGTTGGCCGTGAGGACGGCAGGAAGGGCTGCTTCCCACCCTGTGTTCGTGGAGCCCCGAGGTGGCAGGGGAGGAAGGGGCGCTGTCGCTACAGACAAGGATGCTGAGCGTGGAAGGCACGTGTGCGGACGGGGCGCCCCCAGCACCAGGCATCTCCCCAGGGCTCTGGGCACCGGCTTCGGCCTTCACCTGCTCCCCCGAGCAGCCCTCATGATCCTTCGCTGACGTTTGGGTACCGAATTGCTTTGCTTCCCTGAGGACGGCAAGCTCTGTGAGCACGGGGACTGTATCTGTCACGCCTCCTGCTGCAGCCGAGTGCTTGCGAAGTGAACACGAGCGTGTGAGCGTGTGAAGCCGTGGGCCTTCGGGGCGCGTGGACGGCGCTGGGGGCCGTGGAAGGGATGCTCTTGGGTCTGTGCCTTCTCGGTCAGGGCTCGAAGCCACCCAAGGAATCGCCCTTCTTTTCCTGCTGCAGCCGGGTGGCCCGAACGCTCCCGGGTGTGGGCTTCGTGGCTGGACTGGGTCAGCCCGCTCCCCTTTGGTGGCTGGCTCCCCAGGGCTGGCTGTGAGGACGGGACATGTCGGCGTCTCCACCGGCTAGCTGCTGCCCAGCTGGTGCCCATCGGCTATTCTCAGCCCCGTCAAAGGCATTTTTATGGCTACCTCTGACAGATGGTCGCTCTGCACGGTGTCCAGGGGTTGCCTGGAAACGTGATCATCAGTTTTCTTCTCCCTATACCCACCCCCTCCAGCCCCTTCTATGGGGAATCCAAGGCCTCTACCCAGCCGGGGGGCAGGCAGCGGCAGCCCGGGTCAGCCAGCCTTGGAGTCCCGGCTGGTAAAAGTATGCACAGCCACGTTGTCCACGGGCAATTTCTCCCTTTTTGATAGCTGGAGGCCTGTTTGGTTGAAACATCTACCAAATCATGCCACATGCATCCCTAGATAGGTAAGCGGCAGCTACCTGTCCCTCCCTGGGCTTTGGCTGAGCTGTCCCCTTGGCCCCACATGCTCTCCCATCTTTGCCTGCCTGGCTGCCTGCCACCACTTGTGGGAAACGTGATGCGGGCAAGGCCTTGGGCACTTGCTCCTTCGTGCATTCAGCAAACAGAGCACCTCCTTCGTGCCTGACCCTGTGCTCAGTGCTGGGGATGTTATCGGGGGACGTGAGCATCATGGCCCTGCCCTCCTGGGACACGTAGCCAGGCAGGGAGTGCAGTAAGAATAGGGTCTGGGTGAGGCGTGACTTGGGTGCCCCTGGGGGCTGAGGGAGGAACCAGCCAGGCCACAAGGGGCTGACACTGGGGATGGCGCAGGTCAGGAAATGCGCTGGGGCCTGGCATCAAAGGGATTCTGTCTTTGTCCATTTAGAAGTGACTGGTGAGAGGAGAGTCTAAGCCCCTCCTAGAGGTTACTGCTCCCCAGCTGCCCTCAGCGCCACCCCCACCGGACGCTGTATGCCTCCCTTCTTCCCGCTCCTTGGGACCGGGGGGACTGCCACCCTTCCTTCCGGTCACTGCTGAAATGCCACTTCCCCAGGATGACTCCAACTCTGCTGGGTGTCTCCCCTGTTTAATTAACAAGACGACGGAAGGAAGGAATGTTCCAAGGGCAGCAAATGGCCAGTGTGTCGGGAAAGTGAGCATCGTATGTCCCCGAGATGGGAAGTGCCAGCCCCATGCCAGGCACTGGGACCCGGCGTGAAAGTACACGGCCTCTCCCTTCTAGGACCAAAGCTTCCGCGGCAGCGTTTGCACCGTTGTCTCCAGTGGACTTCGTTTTCTGAGGAACTGCGTGCCAAAGACGCGCAGCAATTCACAATTACTTTGCTTCCATAGCGGTTGCCACACGGGACTGCTACGTTCCATCGAGACTCACGTACATCAGGGCGCCTGGGGGGCTCAGTGGTTAAGCGTCTGCCTTCGGCTCAGGTCATGATCCCAGGGTCCTGGGATCGAGTCCCGCATCGGGCTCCCTGCTCCGCGGGAAGCCTGCCTCTCCCTCTGTCTGCCGCCCCCCCCGTTTGTGTGGTTCTAATAAATAAATAAATAATCTTAAAAAAAAAAAGAGTCACGTACATGGAATTAGAGGCTGGTCTAGGCCACCTGCACCCAGAGAGAGCACGACACACGCCCACGGCACTCCGAAGCACTGCAAACGGCTCCCAGCCTGCAGCCCTCACCTGGGGGACCTCGGGCCGTGGGCCACGGAAAGGTCACGGGACCCGTGCACCACTATAAGCCGGGGCGTGGCAAATCACACCAGACAAATATTTGTTGAATGAACGCTATTTACCAGACGTTCTGCTGCCATATAACGTGGGACTCATGGCACCAGGGCAAACCTGAACGCTGATTCCTGGTGATTGATGGGATAGCCCTGCACGGCGCCCCAAGAATGCCTGGGGGGCCGAGGCACGGCCAAGCAAGGAGCCAAGGGCGCTTTTGTTACAGGCTGCTGGCTTTAGAGCACGTGGGGGAGCCATGTACGGACCCATCATGACTCTCACTTGCCTTCGGTCTCAGGGCACGTTCTGGGGCAGGCGTTCACAGTGTCTGCCTGTTCCTGCCTGACGTTGGCCCAGCCATGTGGGGGTTCCCGCAAGACCCTCCTGGACACAGCCCCCATGTCACCTCCTGCCTCTGGCGGAGGCTGCTCCTCATCCCTGTCCCTCCAGGGCAGAGCGGGACCCACACCAGATCGGCTCAGGGAAGCACGGTTGTTCACCAAGGGCCTCCGCTGCCCAACCCTGTGGGCAGCAGTGCCCGTGAGGAGCGTGCCTCTTCAGGGGGGCTGAGGTGCACCCGACAGAGCTGGCAGCTGCATTTCACCAGCCAGCACTGGTCTCTGGAAACCGTCTGGGATCTAGAGAAACCCAAGCCTGGGTTTCTGCTGGCTCGCGGCTCTGCCACTGACCAGGCGGGTGACCTTGGATGAGTCATTTGATTTCTCTAAGCCTGAAGGTGGGGGCGGCCCCCAGTGATGCAAGAGACCACAGCGCCCCTGGGGCCCCCAGCTCCACACACAGTGCTCTCCTCTGCCCTCCCCATGGGCCTCCAGAGCCCTCGTTCCCACGGCCTCTACTCCAGAGGCACGGCTGATGTGCCAGGACCCTCACGCAGGGTGGGCTCGAGGGCCTCAGAAGCAGGGGGTGGGGGAAACACAGATTCGATCCAGAGCCCAGGAACCCCACAGGTGAATGCAGTCTCAGTGAGCACCTACCAGGTGTCCCCTAAGAGCCAGGCTCCACCTGTTACACTTATCACCCGTGTCCTCCCTCATGTGGTCCCCACACCAAGCCCGCGAGCTTAAATGTAGTTGGTGCAGCAGGTGGCAGAGGGTCAGCTGGGAGCTGCGACTGTCCCGGGCCACATGGTTCACAAGCAGCTGAGCCTGGACTGGCAACAGAGCTCCCGAGAACTGGGTCCTCTTTAACGACCGCATGAGTGGGGAGGGACGCCCCGTGGAGAAGCCCAGACTCCGCTGGGGAAAGGGGGGCAAGATGGGGGATAAATTGAAGAGTGTCCCCCCAGTTTTATGTCTACCCAGAACCTCAAAATGTGACTTCTTTGGGCACAAGGTCTTGCAGATACCATTAAGGAACTCTGAAAAAGATCATCCTGATCATCCATCAGCCTTGACAAATAAACACAATCAGCTGAGGGTGGACCCTAAATCCAATGAGTGGTATCCACCCAGGAGGAGGAGAAACAGAGACACAAAAGTGACGGCCACGGAGCCACGTCGGCAGAGACCAGGGAGGCAGCTACAAGCCAAGGAACGCCAAGCATTGCTGGGAGAGGCAAGGAAAGACCCCTCCTAGTGACTGCAGGGAGCAAATGGCCCTGCTGACACCTGGACTTTGGACTTCGAGGCTCCAGAATAAATTTGTGTTCTTTTAAGCCCCTTGGGCCAGTCTGTGGTATCTTGTTAAAGCAGCCCCAGAATTCACCTCGCTCACAGTAGGAGTTGAGGGAAGGAATCCCTGTGCAGGCCCCAGGGAGATGCACACAGCAGGCCAGTGCCCAGCCACCAGGAGCTCGCCGGCCGGCGGGAGACCCAGGCCCTGAACCACCCCGAAGCAATGTGACAGGCTCTAGAACAGAATCGGGCACAGAGGAGGAAGCCTGCTGGGGTCGCTGGGGAAGGCTTCCTAGCACTGAGGGCATTAGAGCCTGGACAGCAAGAGCCGGGAGGAGCTGCAGAGGTGGGGGCAAGCAAGCAGAGACGCGAAGGAAGGGCAGCCTGGCTCACTGCAGAGAATGGGGCAGTAGGTTGCATGGAGGCCAGTCCTTGAGGCCCTTGTTTGGAAACTAGAAGTCTGGACTGGATCCTTTTGGCCACTGGATCTATGCTTTTAAAAGACTGTTCTGGCATTGACCCAGCCAGGTTGCAGCCTCTCTCTCGACAGCTGCAGGGAGCATTCATTTTATGGCTATTGAAACAGTGCCCCTGCTTGGCCTTGGAGCTTTTCCTCCTCCTCCCATTTAGGGAACAGCCTGGGCCGGGGGCATCCTGCCCACAGCAACTTGCTTTAAAACCTCTGCTCCCATCAGGCTCTGTGCTGAGAGAAGCCCTCCAGCAGGCCATGCACAGAGCGAGCAGTCTGAGGGAGGAAAGAACCGCTTCTACCTCCTGTCGGAGCAGATACTGGCTTCGATCCGCAGACACCCCCCACGGACACCGGCTTCACAGCAGCCTTGACAAATAAACACAATCAGCAGGCATTCCATCACATTTGTAAATTGAATCAACATCTTCTCTTGCCTTCTTACCAGGGCCATGATCACAGCTCCCCTAGGACCAGGAGGCAGGGGGCAGGCTCGGGATGCAGGGCAGACCCTGGCAAGGGGGCAGTCCGAGCTGGCCCTGGCCCACTGCAGCAGGGCCCTCCGAAAGCACCTCAAAGAAGCCCCGCCCCCGCCACCCTGGAGTTCACGGCCCCGCCCATCAGCTTTTCAAAGTCACTGCATCCAGGAGCACGGGTGAGCCCACTGAGTGATGCTCCATACTTGCCCACTTAGCCTCCCCATGGAGCGTCTTTCCGGGACAGGCCCCGGGACAGGTCTCAACCAACCTAACGTCCTATCGTCCAGCAGGTGGATGTGAGCATTTTCATTTTATGGATGAGTACGCCCAGGTGGCCGGTCCGGCCCTGGCCTTGGGGTTGGACTGCAGGCAGCTGGACACGAGACGGTCTGTCTCGTTCACTGGGTTGCACCCGGTGCCCAGCACTGCATCTGGCTCACGGCGGCACTCACCAATACTGAATCAAAGAAGGAATAAGCAGCGCACTGTAGGTATTCACCTATCTGTGGAATCAACGGTCCTGTGGGGCAAAGAGGGCAGAGATGGGTGTCCTCAGGTCAGAAATGAAAACCCAAGGCTCAGAGAAGCGAACCAGTGGGGCTGCATGGTGGCAGGGCTGGGACTTGAACCAGCGGTCTGGTCTTCCAATTTACTGCTTTCTGACTCCTAGGCCCCTGTAGCACCAGGTGGAAAAGGCCTGAAAGGTCCATTCTGTGCACTGGGTTAAGTTAAACTCCTGAGAATTTCTGTAATTATTAGCAGGCATGTGAGGCAGAGGAAGGCCCACCCCCAGAGCCCACGAACATGACAGGCCATGCGGCAGAGGGGAGTTTAGGCTACGGATGGGATTACGGTTGCAACTCAGCTGACTTCAAGATGAGGAGATTCACCTGCATTGTCCAGGTGAGTCCAACATAATCACTAGGGTCCTCAAACGTGAAAAGAGGGGCAGAAAAGTCAGAACCAGAGAGATGGCACCAAGACAGGTTGAGGCACCAAGACAGAGGTTCAGCCTCCATCACTGGCTCTGGGGGCGAGTTGGCCATGAGCCCAGGAATATGGGCAGCCCCTAGACACTCAAGCAGGTACTAAAGGAAGTTTTCCTTAGGGCCTCCAGAAAGAACGCAGCCCCGCCGACGCCTTGACATTAGCCCAGTGAGACCCAGTTCTGACTTCTGATCTCCAGAACTGTAAGACAAGTCTGTGCGGCTTTAAGCCAGCAAGTTCATGGCTGTGACGGCCACCCCGGGACACTGGCACAGCGTGTAAGCCGGAGCTCAGGGCTGGCTACTTACTCTCCACACGGCCTGAGGACAGCCACATTCCGTCCCGCCCTTCACCCCCTAGCCCAACCTCTAGAAGACAGAGCCTGGCGGTGGGGTTCTCCAGACTTCAACAGCTCCCCCCATCTTCCAGCACAGAACGCACTGTCTTGTCTTATAAATACCTGCTCTCCACTCCTCCCACCTCAGGTTCTTACAAATATACACGGTGCTCTATCAAAGTCTGCAAAATCAAAATACATCTCCGTAGCAGGGACTGCCAATTGCTTCCTAATACGCTTTCTCTCTACAGTAAGGCATCCCAACACTGAGCCGGGCATTTGACCACCGTTCACAAAGCCAAACTTCCCAGCTGCCCTGGCCTTCAGGTGCGGCCCTGGAAGGTACGGATGTGGTCTGTGCAAATTCCAGCAAGTCTCCTTGAGGTGAGGGAACACCCTCCTTCCCCTTCCTTCCTCTGGCCGGCTGTGCACCCCGCACGCTGCCTGGCCCGCGAGCAGCCAGCAGAGACTCCTAGGGCCACGTGGCGCAGGAGTCCCAGTGCCTGGCACTTGGCACGTCCTACCAGCGTCGGCCTGCCTGCCACCAGGGTTTTCTGTGACTAAGACAGTTTGACTTTACTTGAGCCACTATTATTTTGGGGTTTCTGCTACAGTAGCCAAACCTCACCTGAAGGGACACCACCTAGATAGCCTTCTGGGTCACAGGCACGGTCCTTGTTCTCAGCGTGCTCACAGCTAATACGTGAGGCAGCTGAGTCAGCCCCTGGATCACAGCTGGGGGAAGGAGTGCTTGGGCCAGGAAGCATCAAGGACCAGGGGATGCGGGAGGGTTCATCACGGAGGAGGGGACATGCAGCTTGAAAGGCGAGCAGGGGATGCAGGGAAAGGCATGGGTGGAGACAGGTATCCACCAGCGGCCTGGCTGAGGCAGGCGCCAGAGGCGGCTGGAGGATTCCAGAAGCCCGGGAAGGGCCGGGAGTGTCAGATGGACGTTCTGGCCAGAAGCACGAGCTGCTGGAACAGTCCTGGCAGGAAGCGATGGGGGCGCTCCCCACCAGAGTCAACCATCAGCGCCAAAGTAAACTGGGCTCTTCCGCAGCCGGCAGTCCTCCCCAGCCCACAAACCTCAGGCTCTGATTGCTCCAAGCTGAGTGACCCTGGTGGGGTCCTAAATCAGCACAGCAGACCCAATGAACCCATCGTTTCAGGAAGAAAATGAATAATGAGGACAGATATTCATAAACTACTTTAAAGAAATTAACTCTCACACTCACATCATGATAGCGGTCTCTGAAAGAAACCGTAAGCTATCTCACAGAGTTCTGGTTCATCTGGGAGCTGGCTGACAGTTTCAGAAGTCTGACCGATGCAAGGCTACAAGGTCCCCATGGCCTCCTGGGTGGGCACAGGCCGTACACGGATGAGGGGCTTCTCATCCCCCTTCCCTTGGGTGCTTGCTGCCGCCGGTACAGTGCCCAGCACCCCCTCCCAGAGAGGCCACCCTGAGCACAACGGGCTAGAGTCGTGGAGATACCACCTCAAATCAGTACCCTCTGCATCACACTGATGACCAAAATTCACTGAGAAGTACTGAAACCATCTGGTCAAGCCAATCAACACATTCCTTCCTTCCATCACCACTCAGAGATCGCTTCATTAAGCGAGAACTGTGCCAGGAGCTGGGCTTGCAACTGCCCTGCCCAGCCAGGCCCCTGCATGCCGGCCACCCGTGGGCACCCAGGAGCCTGAAGCTCCACCCACCGGGGAGGGGAGAAGCTGCAAGACCCTTCAGAACCAGAAGGCCCTGGGGGAACAAATACCCCTGTTTTCCAAAACCAGGGGATTCTGCAAGAAAGTGGAATGCTGGCATATGAGACTTCTGAGATGGGGAAACACACACATGCATGCACACACGCACACATGCACATATGCAAACATAACACGTGGGTTTCCAGAGCCAGCTGATCATGTTCGCTCAGCCCCATGTTATGCTTCAAGACAGACGTGGAAAACGAGAACGGAAGCCTTGGACCAGCCTGGGAGGCGCCCCAGCAGTCCCGTTCCCACTGAAGGGGTGGGGAGAGGGGCCCATGTCAAGACCCCTCTGAGACACAAGAACCACCACCGACAAAGCACTGCCCCCACCCCCGGCCCAATGACATGCACCCTGCGCCACCAGGGGCCTGGACTTCGGTCTCCAGGACCCAGAGACTTTGAGCCCCCGGGCAGGGCTGCGCTGGGAAGCTCCACAGCTGCCTCCCTCGGGCAGCTCACGCCATTTAAATGGCTTTCTCAATAGGCCTTCGAGGGAGGAGGGAAGGTAAGAGGAGCAGGGGATGGAGGAATGCAGCGGGTGACAGGCGCGCTCTAGACCGTGGGCCTGTGTGGCGTCAGCCAGGCCTCCATCACGGGGCGAGCTGCCTGTCCCCGAGCCGGGCGCGCACCCCCCAGGCCGCCGGCCGCCCCACCACCCCGCTGAAGAGATGCTGCGGCCAGTCTCCCTGACCCCGACGCCCACGGGGCCTCTCCCGTGGTCACAGAATATGAGTGAGACGCACGCACTCGCCGAAGGGGCACTTCACACGACGGCTGATCACCCAGAGTAAGCCTCCAGTGTTTACGAGAGCAGCGGGACGTGCCACGGGGAGTATACATACGCGAGTATGTGTATATGCAAAGCCCGTGTGTGCGTGTGTCTGAAGCTGGGACTCTTGCTATATATAGACATGAGTCCGTATAGATACAGCCCTCTCCATATAAATATGGATGTGTGCATATACATCTCCCGGCCCTGGAAATAGAAATCTATATACTTAGATGCATTTGTGCTTCCAAGGGAGACGCCAGAGCCAAGAGCCTATGTTCCGGACCAAACACGCCTGAGCTGTCTTCTTCTCCGGAAGCAGCCTCGCCTCGGCTCAGCTTGTGCGTCTGACTCTGGACGAGGCGGCTCTGGCCCGCCCGCTGTAGGTTGGTGGTCCACACCGACCAGCACGCTGGCCGGAGGTGGCTCTGCTCAGCATGGATGGGTCTGCAGACATCAAACGTCAAATGGCATCATCCTGAAAAGCTCTCCATACAGGTGATGTCAAGGCACCCCTGCCCAGCCCCTATGTCTCTAAGTGTGAGCTCCAGGTGCCCGCCGGCCCCCATGGTCCGCGTTCTCAGACAACGCATCTCCTGCAGTTCTCGGGCGACGCCATTCCTGGATCCCGCTCTTTCCTCCTGCCTTTGCCCAGGATACCTGAGGACAAGACAGATCTTCTGGGACCTCCAAGAACACACACAAGGGTCCACAGCATGGAGCACAGTGCAAATGGGAAATGCGTGGTGAGGGGTGTGCCGTCAGGACACGGCTCCCCTCACCGGGAAGCCTTCACGATGGCCGGCCCCTGCCTGCCTCATGGGCTCAGGCATCCACGGCAGCCCAAGCCACCACCTCGGAGAGGGTGCCAAGAGCCAGGAAAAAACAGAAACTAGTTGTTGCCTCTCCTCACTCCCCCTCTTCTCTGGTTCTACATCTTCATTATGTTCCTCATTAAGAACTTCTTAATAATCACAAGGGCACTGCACAATAATCATTATAATTTTATAATACAAATGCACTTATTCACCATATTAAATAGACAATATATTCTTAGTTATATACTATAGTACACCATGTAATATTTAATAATACGACGTAGGACAGTGAATTACGGTTGTGGTAATATTACCACGAGACTGAACGATAGCACTTCCATGCTAGGAACTGTGGGGAGTGCTCCTCGCCCTCTGCTTCACTGACTCCTCTGCCCCCCACCACTACCCTGGGAGGTGGTCTCTCCTGCTGGTTTCACCGGGGGGGCAGGGGGCGGGGAAGGAGCTTCCTCTAGGTCACCCTATCAGGACTTCTCTCCGAGTCCATCTGAGTCAAGGGCCAGCGCTCCCAGAGCACCTGAGTGTGAACCCCGGCTCAACACCAATGACCCCTGATCTCGGAGGAAGAGGGCCTGGAGAGGTCTGCCACCCGTGGTCTGAGGGTCTGTGCTCTTACTCCCCCTGCCCACAAGTGCCCGCGCTTCTGACAGTTTCTGGCTCTGTTCCTGGTTCCTGTATCAGCTCCCCAGTTGGACCTGAGCCCAGCCCTACACCTCTGCCCAGCTGTTTGGGGCCCTGAACCCCCAGGGGCTGGACTATTGTCCAAGTGCCCCAGCACTGGTTATCTCCCCAGTACACATTACACATGGGGAAGATTTCTGAGTGTTCGGTACATGTCAATCACAGGGGTAATATTTTATATGCAGGACTCCAATTAATGCTCAGTTCTGCAAAGTGGGCAGGGCTCATGAGGAGGAGCCAGCCGAGCCAAGACCGGCCCCCAGGGCTCTTGACCCTAGTTCAGAGCTCTCCCATGTGGCCCAGAGCAGCAACGCCCTTTGGGACTAGGAGCTCCCAGCGGCTCTGTCACCACCACAGTCCCAGCAGTGCTCTTGTCCTCGCGAGAGAAGGCGTCTTGTGACAGCACTTCAATCACAAGTCACCAAACTGTCAAAGAAGCGTAGGAGACTCGAATACATGTCTCAAAACATCTGTAAATGCTGAGCCCTAAAATTTGCCATTTGAAGGACTTTAAGCCCCACAAAGAACACTTCTTTGTAGGTCAATGAGTTGGACAAACAAACCATCTATCCATCCACAAAAGTGTACAACCATCTGCCCGTTCACTGGTCATGCATTCACTGATCCTCTTCATCTTTCTGTCCACATATAACTCTTCATCTGTCTGTTCACCCAACTTCGTGTCCAACCATCTACCCACCCTCCTGTCCACCCCCACAACGATGACTCTGGAAGCCCTGTCACATGCCAAGGACCATTCCAGACACTGGAGCACCACATGAAGACGACTCCCCCTGCCTAAAAGGAAATCTTGGTCTGTAGGGGGTACCATGATGTGAAAACAAACTGCAGAGGCTCCTCCATCCACAGACTTTCTCTTTAGTTAGCGCCCTTCATGAGAATAAGGACAGCCAAACAACGAGAACATGCCCACCAGCTCAGCCCCCAACAAGCAGATTATGGGTCACTTAGATGGTGTTCCTTTTGGACATTCAGATGGAAAGGCGAGTGAACAGACTCTCAGAGCCTACCCTGTCGGTTAGTAGAAGGATTTCTGTACAACAATACACTAGGTTCTAAAGAGAGGTACAAAAAAGTACCACGGGAGCAGGAAGAACACTGTACCAGGGTCAGAGAATACTGTACGTTACTTGAACTTGACCGGATTCAAACCCAAGTCAGTGTGATTCGAAAGCTCACATCCTTCCCATGTGCTTTCAGTAAGAACTCAGCCGCTCAGACCCAAAGCAACTCGAAGTAGAAATGCTGAGCCCCGAATGGTACCAGCTGCTCTCCCATTTTGAGAGCAGGAGCAGTGTGAGGGTGGCTGATAAACGGTGGCTCTCCTGAAAAGGCAGCGTCCTGGGAGGCCCAGTGCCTGGGATGTTCTTCAGAAGGCCCCAGGCCCTGGTCTGGTCATGCACATCGCTGGTCCTCCAGAGGAAGCCCAGCTAGAGTGGCTTCACAGACACGGGGATACAGCCCGGGAAGCCTGGAGGGTGCCAGAAACCAAATACAGACTTTCAATGGGGAAACTAACTGGTATGGGATAGGGGTCCCATGGACTTACTGGAAGTATGTCTATTTAATGACTTTAGAGAATATGTGGGGGCTGCATAAAGTAATTTTCTTGTTAACATTCTGGAGAAACTCAGCGGGCATCAGAACGAGATTTCCAAAGTCATGAGGCTGCAGACAGTCCAGCCACCCCGAGGAACCTGAGTGGGCTCCATCTGTGCAAAACAGGGTGGCAGAGAAAGGACACTGGTTTAGGTTAACAAGCGTGCATGTCGTAGATGTTCCGGAACATGGAGGGTCTGCCATGCAGACAGCACCTCATCTCTGGGGTCAGACCCCTGCCCTGGCCGGCACTCTGTCCCCCTGGACATGCCCAACTCATTGTTGGGCGCTGGATCAGAAAGGCATCTGCTCGCTCCTGGGCCCCCCCGCTGGACTGTAGCCCCTCACCCAGTGCCGGGTACGCGGTGAGCGCTCACCCAGAGTCAGTTCCCTGCCCTGGCCCTGGTCCTGAACCTCATGGGCACTTTCCAAATGCGGAAGATGACACAGAGGAATCACGCCCATGGCTCCTACCTGAGGCTCCTAAAAGTGCTGATGGTATTAATGGTAATGATTTTCAACATTTCAAACAGTCCTTTGGAAACCGTGTGTTTGCCCCCCATCAGGCAGCACAAACTGAGGAAAACAACATCACACGTCACCCCCCGCTCCCCGCCCCTTGGGCTAGCATCTCTCTGTTCCGTGAGGTTACAAAGTTACCGTGGACTGGTAGATACGTGATTTTGACTAATGAGACGAGAAAACGGATTCATCATCTTCCACTGAACAGGCTGGGGCACAGTGTTTTAAAATATAGGTGGACGGTGGGGAGAGGAGGCTGAGAACGAAGGTTCCTTGGCCAGGCACAGAGAAAACCGCGGTGCCTGCCCCCACCTTCCGAGCAAGAGCGTAAAGTGCTGAGCAGGTCACGCGTTGTTCCTTATCCAGGACTGTTCTCTGCATCTTCTTTCCCGGTACCGGAGGAGTCCAGGCCTCTCGTGAAATGTTCTTTCTTAAGTGACATAGCCTGGCAGTTCACTGTTCCTGTCCCATCAGCACATGGAAGCATCTCCCTCAAATCTGGGAAGGCCACTGGCCCACAGACCTGCCCTGTTCTAGCCTGTGCCGGCCGGCCTGCCCCAAACCCGGCACCTGTCAGTCACGCCACTGTGGGCATGAACACGGACGTGTGGGCCACCTTCTTCCTGGCAACCTGAGCAACCCGTTTCTTTGCAGCCTGGGTCCCCGTGGGGTGAGTGGCAGGGGGAGGTCCAGAGATCAGCACACGGTCACTCAGAAGCACCTTCCAAATCTCTCCTCTGTTTTTGGAAAGAGCTAGAGAATGTACCCCTGTGCTTCCCTCCATCGGATTCACCACGGGGCACTGAATCAGTGACTCAGAGGCTGTCAGTCCCACCGCTAGCAGAGGCTGGGAAGGAAGGACAGAACCCAGTTCATCCTGAGCTACCAGAAGGACGAACACAAGGCAGCTACTCACTGCTGAATGAACAAACAAACCGATGAATGAGCGAATGAACAAATGAACAGGTCCCTAACCACTGACTTCCCCAAGGGCATGATTTACTCCTAAGCTCCAGGGAACGGGAGGCAGGTTGCCCCACAAGGCTGTGACTATCTCCTTCAGGGTCTGCAGTGGTCAAAAACTGGGAGGGGGTCAGGAGCACACCTGGCAAGAAGTGGAAAACAGAGGTGAACAGGGCACGGTGTGCTCACCCTGAGGGCCTGGGCACGGCCTCCGCCACAGGTGGCCCTCCGTGGTTGGGGCACATGGTGACAGAGCTGGGGACCAACATGGGGCAATGCTAAAGAGGAGGCAAAGGGTTCTTACTCTGATTTTGTTATTTCATTTGTAAATCAATCTGTAATTATTTAATACTTTTATATTGCAGATATCACATGGTTATTGTAATCATGTGTAATTATCACATATTCAGATACACATATGCATATTATATATAATTATGTAACAAATATGCAAACACGCAATCATTGTTCTGCTGGGATTCTCAGGGCAAAGGGTCTCACTGTGAGGATCATCTGAATAAAACCACAGCACCAGGAAAAGGAGCACGTCTGCTCATGCTTTGCCTCTGAGTGTCCTGGGGTAGAACACTCATCACGCTCTAGCAGCCCGTCTGAGCCTGGGAGGGTTTAGAGGGCTCCCTGTGCTCGGGAACCTCTGCAGGCTGAGCTCTTCTGACACCTGAAGATTTTCTGCACTCCCTCCATGACTTTGGGCCATCAGGAACTGAAATCACCTCCTTCTGAGTCAGAGTCGACAGGGCCGGCATGGTTCCCTGGGGCCCCAGATCACAGATGCTGCCATTGCCAACGCTTTTAGCTCAGCTCGGAGCCAGGCCTCGGTTGAGGTCCCAACTCCACCTGGGCAAGGATCCCACCCTTAGCAGCCTCGTCTGCACCCAGGGTGGGGGCGAGGGACAATGCGTGGGGGCACGTGGCACAGCGTTCTCGATAAAGGGTAGCCTGTCCCGGCACCTGGACTCAAACCTGGCCCCTGTGCTCCCTGACTATGTGGCTGTGGGGACGGAATTCAGCCTCTGTGGGGCTCAGGGGACGGTAAGAGTCACAGTGATCGCGGCAGCCACCTCGTGAGGAGCGCTCAGCACAGTGCCAGTCACACGGGAAAGTCGTAACAAGCACTACCCTAAAGAACGCCTATCCTTCCTCCCTTCTGCTGGAACCTCTCAGGAGCTCACCGGCAGTGGTGAGTTCTCGAAGGAGCTACGCAAAGGGGCTGCCAAGTGGGCGTCGAGGCCAGTGCTAGAAGCACGCTGGTCTCGGGGCGCCTGGGTGGCTCAGTTGGTTAAGCGACTGCCTTCGGCTCAGGTCATGATCCTGGAGTCCCTGGATCGAGTCCCGCATCGGGCTCCTTGCTCAGCAGGGGGTCTGCTTCTCCCTCTGACCCTCCCCCCTCTCATGCTCTCTCTCTCTCTATCTCATTCTCTCTCAAATAAATAAATAAAATCTTTAGAAGCACGCTGGTCTCTGTGTGCCCTCTGCAAATGACACCAGCCTGGCCACCGCCCTTGCCAGCGTGAAGCCAGGTGTCTGCACGGCTCCCCGGCTCCCGCCGCCGCGTGATTAGTCACCCTCCTCAGCAGCTGCACGGGGCTCCTGAGGCAGGCGTGTCAATCATTAAACTATTATTTGTTCAAGTCTCGGAGAGGCAGGAGACTTTGCCTCCTCCACAAACATGCCTGCAAGACAATCAGGCCTACCTGGTTACCCTATAACCGGGAGCTGGCCCACAGATCAAAAGAGAAATACATAAATAAAATAGGCTGAAAGATTCAGATTCTGGGACCGGCAACCTCAGGTTCTGCAGCTTCAGATGACAATGGTGTCCCCACGTTGCCGGTCCAACCGGGACCCCAGACAATGAACAGCAGTAATTCCCGACTTGGCTCCTCGAAGCGGCTGTGTGGGTGCTCACTAAACGTGGGGATTCTGAGCCCCAGGCCTGCCATACGAATAAGAACCTTTAAGAGGCAAGGGGTAGAGACTCCCGGTGCCTATTCTTCCCGTGACTGGTACGCAGCCGGCCCAGCACCTGCGCCCTCCGTGGGGCAGCTGATGAGAAGCCCCCTCAGGTGCAGGGCACCCAAGAGCTGCTGGAGAACGCGCACCCCCCTCTCCTGTGAAGGAGCTTGGCCCTGGTGCCTGTGACGACAGCCATGCGACACGTTTATAGGGCAGGGAGAACGCACAGTTTCCGAGGCGACCCCTGAGCCACCTGGCCCGTCGGCAGGTGTAACCAGCACGGGCCTCCCACAGAACCAGACACTGGGAGGCAGGCTGCTTGGTGGACACGCAGGGAACTTCTAGGTGAAAGGACAATGCTCTCCACCTCCCTGGGTGGCATCAACGATGAGAGGCGGCGGAGCGGACAAGCTGGAAGGACTCAGTACACAGTAAACGCAGTAGCGCCTTCCCTCTCTCAGAGCGTACCTTATCTGTCCTCGCTCCCGTGTGGAAGTCCCTCCCACCCCATCCTGGGCACCTCAGGGACTTGGGAATTTGGGGAGCAGGTCTGTGGGAAGGCGGAGTACAGACACTGGGCAGGGCTGCAGATCCAGGACTGAGCTGGGAGATCCCAAGCCCGGGGCAGAAACATGCCTGACTGCAATGTGCCCTTTCTGATTGTTACCGCCTCCACCTGGAACATTCTCAGGACCAGTGCCAAGCCTCGGAGCTGCGTCCTGGGGCTGCAGACGGACCCCAGAGAGCCCTCAGCGCTCCTCCCTCTCCTGCCCCCAGCCTCTGAGACCAGGACACAGGGAAGCGAGCCCACCCACTCCCGACCGCAGCCCGAGACCTCCCTCTCCCCTGGGCGCATGAGTAATGCAGGCCCACAGCAAAGTGGGCAGACTGGCGAAGGGATTTACGACTTTCTTTCCTGCTGTAATGACCGCATCTGAGCACGGTCTCCATTTGAAAATGTGACAGACTTGCTTTCAGAATGAATTTCTTCTCATGTCAAAACCTGGTGCCTGCCAGAGAAGCCCTGGGGGGAGGGGAGGAGGTGGAGAGAAGGTGCAGGCAAAACCAGGTGAGGTGGGAGCGCGCACTCATGCATTCCCGCACTCACTTCCTCGGCCACCTGTGCCTCCCCCCTGCGTTCATCCCAAGGCCTCCGCTCATTCACGCACTCACCTCCCATTCAGAGGCTCTCTGAGGGCCTGTGATGAGTCTGGTGCTGCGCTCAGCATGGGGACACAGGAATGACTCAGCCACACCTCTGCCCTCCCGGAGGCTCCCTGTCTGCTAGAGGAAACAGGGCCAGGGCGATTGAGTGCGGGAGAAGAACAGCCGAGAGGCCCGTGGAGCAGAGGGCAGGGGTGGCTGGCTCAGATAGATGGGGTGCCTGGGCCGTGTTTGGAAGGGCGAGCAGGAAGGTGTGTCAGGCAGTCCAGGCAGAAGGAAGAGCAGGTGTGCAGGCACAGGAGTGTGAGAGTCAGGTTTCTGGAAGCTGCGTGTAGGTCAGTAGAGCAAGAGGAGAGGCCAGAGGCCAGCAGGGGGTGACCAGGCCTGGCCCTGGAGGTCCCACTAGTGTGCTTGCACTCCGAGGACAACTGGAGCCCATGGGGATCTGAAGTGGGCAGGTCTTTAGAAACCCAAGCAGGGGGGTATAATCCTACTTCCCTGTGTTCACGTGGGACTGGACACAAGCTTCAAGTGCAGCCTGACAGCCACTCTGAGATGGTCCCCATTTTACCTCCGACCATGGCCCGGGAGATGGAGCACCACGTGGGGAGCGATGGGGACAGCAGGAACCCCAACCTGCCTGCTAAAGTCAGTCCAGTGCCCTGGTATCTCACGGCCGCCAGTGGCCATGTGCAGGGACACGCCAGCCAGGGAGGCAATGGGGGTGCCACGCCGTGTCCCTGAGTCAGGAGCGGGGCAGAGGGTCCCTTTGGCCCTCTGCCACCTCCCAGCCAGAGGCGAAGCCCCTGTCCCGTCAGGAAAACGATGCAGGTGCTGTGGGCTGCTCGTGAGCCATTGCCACAGGGCCTGGAGGGCAGTGCGGGGGGCAGCCAGCGCCGGTGAAGGCACGAGGGAGCCAAGTGACCTGCTCCGTGGCCCCCCGCCTTTCAGTGTCCTCAACTGGCTGCTGAACAGACAGCTGTCCCAAGGAAAGGAGGCCTGGCCATCTCAGAACTGCTCAAAAAAGGCCTTTTTGAGTAAATCCACATACAAATGGGACCTGTCACAGCTCAC
Source organism: Mirounga leonina (assembly GCF_011800145.1). NCBI lineage: Eukaryota > Metazoa > Chordata > Mammalia > Carnivora > Phocidae > Mirounga > Mirounga leonina. Next base: position 78,943,750 of record NW_023270415.1, read on the forward strand.
TGTGGAAATACGGTGTGATTGGGGCCTTACATTGAAAGTGAAATGAAAAGAAATGATGAAGACAAGTTTACCTGAGGTGAGTTAATAAACTTCAGGTTACATTCACCATAGGTAGCGATTCTTTAAACGAGCAGAGAGTCGGGCTGCGAGGACCCTTCCGGAACTTCTCTAACCACTGCGTGCGAGAGCACAGCGTGGCGCGTCCGGTCTGCATCAGCAGGCGTAGCATGGTGGGAAGACGGCCATGTGCCCACAGTGCCTGGAGCCCTCCCAGAGGTCTCAGCTGTCTCCCGGAGCCTGGAGCCTTCTCAGGCCCCTGCAGGCTCTGCCCCACGGGCCTTCCTTGGCCCAGGGCTGGGGGGCAGGGGCGGGGGGTCCAACAGCAGCTCTCCCACTCTCCCGAATGGTTTTCACCTGCTTCAAGAAATTCTGCATCTTTGGGCGCCTGGGTGGCTCAGTTGGTTAAGCGACTGCCTTCGGCTCAGGTCATGATCCTGGAGTCCCGGGATCGAGTCCCGCATCAGGCTCCCTGCTCGGCGGGGAGTCTGCTTCTCCCTCTGACCCTCCTCCCTCTCATGCTCTCTGTCTCTCATTCTCTCTCTCTCAAATAAATAAATAAAATCTTTAAAAAAAAAAAAAAAAGAAATTCTGCATCTTCACCAAGATCCGCAGTGTGCTTTGCAACTGATTTACATTTTCTCTGCGCTCTATCGTCAGATGTTTATAAGCAGTGGACAGTTGGGAAGGTCCTGAAAGGAGCAGTGGCTGCACGGGGAGGAGGTGGGGAGAGATGTGTGCGTGGGAGAGCCCACGCTGCTGTGATCATCACCCGTCACACAACCCGCACCAGGAGGGGCCTGAACGCCGAAAGATGATGCACCACGAGTTCTGCCCAGGCCAGAGCCAGCAAGCAGAGCTGCAACCTGGGTCTGCTAATGTGGGCACAGCACCCACTACACAGCCACTACCCCCTCACCCCTTCAACACACTGCCCGCATCCCACCTCGCAGCCCTGCCTCATCCTGCTGTCTCCCCAGCACCCTTCCTGTTTCTGCTGAACTTCTACCCCGATTTTTAGCCCTCGCTCACCCGCTGCTTCCTCTCGGAACTCTCCCTGCTCAGCCCCACACAAGGCACTGAGCACATTCCCTATGGATAACACCACACCAGGGATGCCTAGGCCAAGCCAATGGACCCGGAGCTTCTCCAGGGCTGGAACTCCCTCATCTCTTCCTGCCCCATCCCCCAATACCTGGCCCCCCGAAGTTCAGGAAGTGACCCTGACTTGAATGGAGATGCCCCCAGGTGGAACCGGATGGCTTCTTCGAGTGTGGATTCTCGGCACACGGGAGAGTCCTCACACTGTGCCTTTCTTGATCATTAAGCCCATCCTGTTTCCATTTTTAGAAGCAGCAATCAATATTGCTCACTGTCCTAATGACCCACAGAGACATGAGGTGAAAGCAGGGCTCTCGAGTGCTTACTAAGGAGAGCGAATTTCTGCATAATGAAGTTCATGGTTCCAGAAATGGAAAAGGTGTGTGGGTGACACCATGCCACTGCATCAGAAAGCAGGGGAATTAATGCTTCCTCATAATGACAGCATGGTGGTCTGGGGTCTGAAAGAGGGAACGGCCAAGCAGAGGCCGTCCTGCCGGCAGCTCTCGCCCTTGTGCCCGGAGAGCGGGTACCAATGTCAGCTCTGTTCCCACGCAGCCAGCAAGGTGCCCCTGAGCTGCTGAGCACTCATCCTTCATCTCTGGACTTAGCCCAGTGCTGGGACCTACAGCAGCACCGAACACATGCCCGCAGCACGAACAACTGAATGAATGATGCCCCTAAGCTGTCCATGGCTGTGTTAACCAAGTTTATCTGGTTTTCTAGAGAAAAACCCACATCTTCCTCAAACTGAGAACAAGCTCACGAAAACCACTTGTGTAATGACAATATAGAACATGGTCCTCATGAGACCATCGCAGGGTTCCTGGAGGCAGAGGACGGTACCGTGCCCCTGGGAGCTGAATGTTACTCCTGAGCAGGGCACATGGGTGGCTCTGATTCTCCCACACACGTCTCTCTGCTCAGTGCCCCGAGGTGCATCCGCACAAGACCCGGGTGCCATGGGGGACACAAGTCCGTGATAAAACACAGGACGGAACATTCTCACTGTGGTTTCTCAAAACTTGGCCCAACAAATTTAAACCAATTTGTTCCACACCTAATACTGGGTCTAGAACAGAAGGTCCAATCAGAGCATTTCTTCCTGCCTGCCCTCCCAACCCTGCCATTCTTTCACGTCAAATACCGTGATGACCTCTGAGCTCCAATCGTCTGTAACTGTCCGCTGGTCCAGGAGACCCCAGGACTGTTACACCCAGAAGCACCATATCCTATGTCAGACCCTGGGCCCTGACTCTGCTTCAGAAATTATGCTCCATGTCAGTCTGGGCCCAGAGCCTCACGCTAGTGTCACAAGGGGCTGGGAAACCAAACTGGATGGATTCAGGCCTCAGGAAGATCACATTCAGAGAATGAAACACGCAGATATAAGTGCCACCCAGAGTGGGAAGAGGGTGGTCTCTCGGGGAGGGCAGAGGTGAGGACCTGTGCATGGGAGCTACAGAACCTCGGCTGGGACAGGCCTGGGACACAGGAACACCTGCTGAGCGGGCGGGGAGAGGAAAGGACTGGGCATCACTGCGGACAGCGCCGGCTTGTCACTTAATGTCTCTGCAGCAGGTGGTGACCGAGACGCCTCTGCCCACAGCCCTCTATTTCTTCCTGCTGTTGTGACCACCTGCCACATTCCCAGCCCCCGTCAGCCTTTGACCTCCCACAGTGTGGCCTGTTCTCCGGGGTGGGGGGGGGGGCGCCCACTCCCATGGCCCGTGACAGTCTTGCTCCCTGCATGCATCCTATACCGTGGGACCAGAGTCCACCCACCTGCTCAACACCAGCTGCGTGCAGGTCTGTCCCTGGACTCTAGGACGAGGCCTGTGCTGGCTTGTCTGTATTCCCACCATCAATTTAGTTTGGAGGGGAAATAAAATTGGCAAACCTACGTGGAAACACAATCCAGGGCAAAACTCACTGGTGGCCGGGTGATGAGCCTTTGCCCTGCCCCTGGCCAGGTCCTGCCCACATGGGCCCTTCGGTAACTCCCACATGGGTATGGATCGAGAACCTTCTATCTGTTAGCTCGTGCTGGGAACTCCCCCTCTTCCTACAGAGCTCTCCTTGGAATGGAATCTGCCTCTATCTTGACCACATCCCTCCCTCCCTTCCTCCTTCCAATGAATTCTGACCAAGGCCTAGCTCCTTCTGTGCCCCTCACTGTACATAAACTCTCCCGTATCCTCAGATATCCCAGATCTGCTGACATTCCCCCATCCCTCGATGTGATCTCACTTCCTGTTTCACAAAGGAAATACAGGCCACCCATGGGACCCCTGCATCTTCCTGCTACAAAGAGCATGCCCCAACTGTAGCCGAACTTCTCTAGATTCCTCAGCACCTGCTAAAGTGGGGGCATAGCCTCCTCACACCAGAGCCACCTGGAAAAGGTCATGCCTCCCTGTGAGATGGTCAGCTCCCTGGAGACCCAGGCTCTGAGCCTCTCCTGCGTGTCACTGTGTCCCCAGCCCCAAGCACAGGGAGGTTGTGACAATCCTGGCGACATGCTGACGGCCATCCAATAAGCCAGGACTATCACTAAGGGCTGAGGCCCAAACCCAGTTCTTTCCATCACACCAGGCAACACTGCCTTTGGCGTTCCTAACAGCCCACCCCCTTGTCCCCCATTTCTGGCCCAGAGCTGGGCTCATGGTGTGTACTCAGGAAGCAAGTGCTGAATGCACGGAGGGCAGGAGAGCCACGAGTTCTTGCTGAGGGGCCTGCAGCCCACCCTGGCCACCCGAACACAGCTGTTCGAGGCCGCAACAAACAAACCTAACAGCCTGCAGGTCCCAGGAACCACGTGGCTCACGGCAGTGTGGGCGTCCTGCAGGTGGGCAGGGCCTGGCTTTTGGCACCTTCCCATGGTTGCACTTTGTTCTTGCTGTCAAGCCACACAACGGAGAGGAGAGCTGGTCTCCATGTGTGGCCATCCTAGACCAGAGGGGCGTGGGTGTGCCCTGAGTTCTATGGCACGTACGAACCACGGCATTCAGAGCAGAAGCTTTATGGCTCTGAGCCCTGGGCTCCTGACGTGACAGAGTGAGGTGGTCTCATCTACCCAGCCATCCAGCCTGTGGCCACCATGTCATGACCACGCTTTGCTCTCACCCCCTTATGAAGCCGGTTCTTCATCAAGAACCTGCGAATTCTGGGAGAACCAGGATGGAACATTTGTAGAAAGAGGTCAACTCTCTGGAAAAGGGAATGCAGAACCTTGTTTGCATGTGTCTTTATCATTAGATCCTCAGGAGTCCTCAACACAAGATAACTAATCACCACTGTTGTGTCTGAGCACATCTCCCCTGTGGGAGTGCGAAGTCGCAGAGGCCATGCCCACATCCTGCCACTTCAGTCTTCCCCACGCTCACAGGTGGTGGGACTGGGGTCCACCTGCGGATTCCAGGACCGGGTTCTGCAGGCAAAACAACAGACCCACACTCACGGAGGGAAAAGGTTCAGTGGGGAGGAGATGCCAGGCGCTTGGCCCCCAAAGCTGTGCTCCTTCTGACCTTCTGTGATTTCGGAAGATGGGCCGGTGCCTGCACTTTTCTGCCCCACCTGGAGCTAACAGGTCCATCATCCAGGGAGATGTGGTGAACTTGTTGCAAGCTAAGGAGCGCGTCCTCTGGTATAAGTGGCATCCCTGAGAGCGAAGGTTATGCGGCCGTTTTTTCCCAGCTGTTACACTGGATCAACGGTCCAGGGACGAGTCACCAGCAAAGGGCCTTGGGGAGAAGGATGTTGTCAGGAGCTGCCTGAGAAAGGTCAGGAGGCTGAGTCTTTGAAGTTGGCTTGACTGTTCAAGGTCTGGCTTCAAAGTGGCCCAGAGGCCAGTGCCTCATTAAGGATTGCTTCCTTCTTGGGTCCTCAAATGGGAAGGAGCTATTTTTCCCCCAAACCTCTTAGTACTGCAGCCTAAGCTGACCCACATTCGCTTCCAGACATTTTTTCCATCCTAAGAAATTAAACAGCTTAATTTCAAACACTTTGCCTTAAGCATGTGTTCTGTGTTTGTTTAGCACATTTGGAATAACGCAGGTGAGACAAAAAATGAGAATAAAGCACGGCAAGGCTGACACCCCACCCCTGTGTGATGGAGGCCTAGGAAGAGGAGCAGGCCAGAAGGAAGCAGACTGGGGTCCAGTCCCACCAGCACAGGACCCCCCCTGACATGTGGGAGGCAAGTCAACCTTGAGGCCCGCTCACACTGTGATCCCGTAAGAGTTCTTGGCCCTAAGTATCTCCCTGTACAGCACGCCTCTGGCAAGACTGTTGTTGGAGGGACAAGGGAATGAGCCTCAGAACAGGAGGACTGGCCCAAGGTCACTCAGATCTGGAAACCAGAGCTTCTACACCCAGACCTGGGTCCTTCCTGCTGCTGGTGGCTCTCAGCTGGGGTGCGGACAGCTCAGACACAAGCGCCCTTGAGTGACACCAACTGGAGCGAGGCTGTCAGGCCACCTGGCCCACCCGGCTCTCCACCTGCTCAGCCGTATGGGGGCCGGAGGACAACACAGAGGTGGTGGCTGTCCCAGCTTGATGGAGCACAGCCCATTATCCTTCCCCAGCTGATAGGTGTTGCTGTGTGGAGCAGCTCTGGGAAAAATGACCCAGACTCAGCCTACTCCATGGTGTTTGATTTGGGGCAAGCTGTCAAATGTGAGCTTCTCCATCTGCCAAAGGGGAAATGTCTCTGCCTCTCGATGGACCCCACATGCTAGCCCCAGAGGCTATAGGGAGGGCTAGCACCTGCCCTCCAGCCCCCAAGCCCCCTGTCTCTGGACCACCCACCATCCCCTAGGGCCCTACTGAGCTACAGATGCGTGAGGATGGTCATTTCTACTTGGCCTGCCCTCCTTCCACAGCCCGGTCTGTGTAAGAGCTGACTTGCTCTCGTCTGGGCTGGGACACCCCTGCAGCATGGACAGATAGCCCAAGGAGCCTCCCCAATCTCTCAGCAGGTGCCAGAAGCAAGGAAGCCCCCTCCTCTGACCAGGAAGCTCCCTGGGTCCAGGCACCCGGAGGCCAAGCCCTGCTCCCCTGTCTCAGCAGACGCTTCCAAAACTCCTAACAAGACATCCGTGGCTCATCTTCTCTATGAGAAAAAGCTGCAGGAGTTGAACTCAACACAAAGTGGTGGAGCCAGCAGGTGACAAGGCTAAGTCCCCTTCAGCTCTGAGTCCCGGGCCTGGCTCAGCATGCGGCACCAACCCGACATGCTCCTGATGCTCCTCCCTGTGATGAATGAAGGAGCCCCTGTGTGCACGAGCAGAAGAGGTGCTCCCAAGGCCTGGCCTCCAGGGAAGGGGTGTACCGGGTGCCCCAGGAGAAGCACCTCCCACCGTGACAGAATGTGGCCTCCTGGGCCAAAGGGGCCCCCTCCTCTGCAGGTGAAGCCCTGGGCGGCTTTTGGGCCTTGAGCACGGCCTGCGGGGCTGCAGTGCCCCAGGTGGGACTGAGCTTCCGTGTGTGGGGTGGCGCCAACGGCAGGAACCTGTTCTGAGTGTGCCCTCAACTTCCAGGCCTGGAGAAGATGCTTTCACCTTTGCAAAAGGCTGAGGGGGCAAACTCATCAGCACGGGGGAGGGAGGGACACCCCGACCACCACCACACGTACCCCAGACTCCCTGCTCCTTGGCAGCCTTGGTTTGAAAGCTGCAGCTAAAAATACACACGCGACCAAGGAGCCTGGGAGGGGCCTGTCCGAGCAGGGCGTGGGCCGCATGCCCCCCACAGCAGCTGCAAACAGGATCCAGACAGGCCCGAAAGCCCTGTGCTTCCCAGCCCAGACTCAAGCAACAGGGGGCCCGGGGACAGCATCACCTGCCGGTGGGAGCCCCCAGTGCCATCCCCACCCTGAGTGACCCATCAGTCCAGGCACAGCCCCTCTGCACAGGGCGCACAGGGCGCATGGGGCCCCTGTTTGAGCTCCTTAAGGACAGGCCTTATTTCCCTAAAAGACGCCTTGCAGGGCCACAGGAGAAAAGCAGGTAATAAATACATGCGTTTATCCCCGGTTGACTGCTGACTGTCACAGCCATCTCCAGGTCTTATGCCAAGACAGTTGCTAAGGTCACAGAGCTGGGACTGCAGCCCTCGGCCCACGGGGTGGTGGAGGTGGGGCAGCTGGGGCCACAGCCCGGGAGGACCTGGCCGCTGCCCGTCTCCCTGCCCGCGGCTGAGCAAGGGGATGGCCCCAGCGCCCTCTGCCATCCCCTACACTTCTCCACGCAACTGGGCACCGACCTCGCGTCAGATCCCGGCAGGTGTCCTCACTCCCTTCCCGCAGAAACCAAGCTGTGCTCACCCGAGTGCACCAGGCCCCAGACCCAGGCGGGAGGTCTCAGGGAGCAGCTGCAGGCAGCCCTGCCGCACGGCAGCCGGACTCGGAGGCCTGGGGTTCATTTCCTGCCCGGGAGACCTCGCGCAAGTCACCTCACCTGGCTGGCTGCCCCAGGGTTGGCATTTGTAAAACAGGGACGACGTCACCCCAACAGGGCCCTTCCAAGACTCTGACACAACACGGACGAAGACGGCCCTCATGAGCTGCACACGGGGGCGCACACGCCCTCATCCTCAGGGACTGAGAACGCGGGCACTGACGGTGAGCATCTTCTCCGACGAAGCGGGACGTGAGAGAGGCCGACCCTGGGTCTACCCGAGGGGGCCTACACTTGCTGCCTCTGGGTGGAGGGTGTCCAGCACAGGCAGGGGCGACGTGACGTGGGCCGTATGGGGAGAGCTCCGCAAGGGGACCCGCGCCGTGGAGGACGCGTGGCTGGGGCCGAGGAGAGGCGGGCAAGGCTGCCGGATGGGCCACGGTGGGAGCGCGCACGTGAGCCTCTGGCGAAGGCGCTTCCCTCCTTGGGGCTCCCGCAGCACCTCCGGATGGCAGCGGCCTGCAAGACACTCCACGTGACCTGACACAGCCGAGGGGCGAGGGGCAGGGGAGGGGGAGTCTGCACCCCAAATGCAGGGGCTGACAGGACCCGGACAGGGAAGGGCAACCGCTGTTAGGCTTCCTTCGGCAGCAGCAAAGCCGTGGTGACCCGAGGTGGGGGAGGGGCAGGAGGCAGCGGTGGAAGCAGGCCGTCCGGCAGAGAGGCCTTCATGACGGACGGGTGACATGGGGCTGGGATGTAGCGGTGCCGCCTGCCGCCTGCCCTCCAGCCAGCCGGGCCCTGAGCCTGCGGCAGCCCCTGTCGGCCCCCGCCCGGCAGCGAGCGGCATGGTCTTCACCAGGCGGAGCCCCGGGCTGCGCAGCCTGCGTTCACAGTAAGGAACGCCCGCTTCTCAGCAAGGCCCTGTTTAATGGCCTTTGGCTCCCAAGGCTTCCGGCAGCCTGGAGGGCTGGAGAAACTTGGTCGGTGGACTCCACCCTCTCCAGCTCGAGCTCCCCTGCCAAAAGCTCTTAGCGCCCAGGCGTGTCCATGGAGCCATTAACCCAGCTGGTGCCCGAGGACCTTTCCTGTGCTGTCCCTGGACGAGGCATTCAAGACAGCCAGACCTCACCAACTGGTACAGTAAGTCTCGGCTGGTCCACCTCTAGATACCCTGTTCAATGGTGCTTAGCTCCCGCAAGAATGCCTATTTTCTCCTACAAGCCCTGCAACTGGGCGCTTGGGAAAGGCTGCAGAATTCAGAGAAAGCATCCCACCGTGTGGAAGCACCAGGGGTTAAAATTTTGTATTTTATAAAGAAACAATGGAAGATGAGAGAAAGACTGAAATGTTCCCCTCCTGGGTTTAGCATGTCACGGATCCTGAAATTCACGATCTTATTTAAGGCGCAGCAAGCACCTAGGGCGATGCGACAGAGCCCCACCCCCCTACCCCCCGACTGGACCTAGACAGACACGGATCCAAATGCCAGCTCTGTGACTTCCCGGTCAGTGACCGCACAGCCCCCGGCCCCACCTCTGCGAGGAGGGGCACTCTGCCCACAGGCCAGCAGGTAGGTGTGTGCAGGGCGGGAGGCAGAGGGTGAGCCAGTAAGCCCTGCAGAGCTCTGAGCACCTGCACCGCCCTCCCCCCAGGCGCTGCCTCACCACAGCACTGGAAAGATCCCTGCTGCCTGGGTTCTGGTCCTGGAGGAAAAACTCTAGGCAGATGGCAAGGGCTGTGAATGCCAAGTCCGGTATAACCAAGGCTTGTGACCTCCGACCTGGGGCGGGGCAGGTCATTTACCCCGCCCCCCAGTGGCCTGCCCATCTGCTGGCGACAAAGGTGACTTAACGCCCGTAGTTGTTCACCTCAGTGAAGCGCTCTTGGAGTCCATGAGCCAGGGACAGCGAGCGGACACCAGCATCCTGGGATGCTGAGAACAGTATCAACAGGTCCAAGAGGGCGGCAGAAGGCTGTGGGAAACACGGACGTGAGCTCTGCCTGGAAACTCCTGGAAGTAAGAAACCCAGAGACCGAGGCTTGATTTACACCTGCACTAATTAGCACCAGTTCAAACCAGAGGCTCATTGTCTGGATTTCCCTGTGATCGGGGGGCCAGGAGGAGAGGAGCTGTTCCCGTGCGGGTCTGGCAGAAGGCTGCCGTCCGGGCCCAGAGCCACAGGCACCTTTACAGATGACCAGAGAGGCTTTCCCCTGCGAAGGCGGGTATTTCTGTCTGCCGGAAACACAGCCTTTCTTCCCAGCAGGGCTGTGAACTCCTCCAGGAGATGGACTGTTTCTAACTCACTCACCCAACAAGTATTCCTTGAAGGCTGATGATCTACCAGTCATTCGGCAAGCATTTGCTCTGTGCCCACTTGGTGTCAGGTAAGGAACAGGCCCTGGTGCAGGGCTCGGACGTAATATGGACGTCGCCCCTGTGAGTTCCCAGAGAGCCTGTGACAGGCACAGATGCTCCCAGGGGAACCAGAAGAGCCCCGGGGCTGGGAGCTGCATGGGGCTCAGAGGAAAGGGTGCTGGAGAAGAGCTCCCAGCTTACCAGGGCCTGGAAGAATAAGCACAACTAACCAGCCAGGAAAGGGAAAGCCAGAGGCCAAGGCCTGGCCTAACGGCACAGACAGCTGAGCAGACCCCTTCCCCAGCTTCCCGGACAAGTCATTCTGAGACCACAGGGAGGGCACAGGAGGGGGCAGCCGTGGACCAGGCTGGGTGTGGAGGGCATCTGCACAACAGATCCACCCCATGCAGGATGCCAGAGCCCAAGCGGTGGGGAAGAGGGCATCCTCACAGAGGGGCAGCCTGACTGGGGTCCGGAGCATGAGCTGGAGGGGAGGCAAGAATCAGGGGCATCCGTGGGGCAGGCCCCCTTGGGTGAGAGGCTGAGAACCTGGGAGTAGGGCGGGCCAGGGCATGGTAGGAACGTAACAGAAAAGGCGAGCAGACACCACCTTCGTCAAATGATCACAATGACCATCGCTGGCAAGAGGACGATGGAAATCACGAGCCGCCCTGAGACATGGGGAGGATGGGCATCACTGTGACATTTCTGCCAAAGACACATATGCTGAATCCTGTCGCAAGGACACATCACATGAACCCAAACCGAGGGGCATCCTAGAAAGAGCTGGTTGCAAATATCGGAAAGCACCAAGGCAATCAAAGTCAAAGGAAGACTGAGGAATTATTCCAGACAAAGGAAGACTATAGACCTCAAAGAGCTGAGGGCAGCCAGGGATTCCAAACCAGATGCACACCCTTTAAGGACAAAGGACATTGGCAGGACAACTGGCAAAACTTGAGTGAGTTGTCAGTATTGGATGGTAGGTAGTACCAATGCTCACTTCCTGATTTTAATGGCATGCTGTGGTTACACAAGAGAACGCCCTTGTGTGTGGGAAATACCCATTAAAGAATCGGGATGATGGTGCATTGGGCCACTCACTCTAAAATGGTGCAGAAAAAAGATTCTTACTACTGTACTTGCAACTTTTCTGCAAGTCTGGGCACAATTACAAAATTAATCCCTTCTTTTTTCCTTCGACAGGGGTGTGGTGCAGTTGAGTATCTGATTAGAAGTCAGCAGGGCCAGGCCTGAAATCTAGCTGTGGGCCACTACCTTGTTATGTGATACTGGGAAGCATGATATGATGGGAGAGACACGGATTTCGAGATCACAGGGACTGTGTCCCAGTCTTCGCTTTGCCACTAACAGGCTGAATGGCTTTCCACACGCTTTCCTTTTCCTCTCCCCTAGAACATAGGAATAAAACTACCCACTTCAGATACACACTGTGAAGACTACCTCATTCATGCCTTCGGCAAATACTTATTCAGCATGCACTAAATGTTCCGGTAACCGATCCAGGTTCTAGGAATACAGTGAAGAACAGATCTTTCCTCCACGGAGCTTATACCCCAGCAGGGGTGGAGAGACACACAAAGAAAAAAAATCTGTATATATAATGAACTCTCAGAGAATGATAAGGACTGTGAAGAAGAATACAGCAGGCAAGGCCTTAGAAGGTGGTGAGGGTGAAGCGGTCAGACAAGAGAAGTAGGAGATTTTAGGAAGAAAGTGGCAGAAAAATAAAATTATCACAGGAAACAAAACAAGAAAACACAGACCACAAAAGCCAAAAGACTTATAAAAACAAAACACATAACAGAATATATGGCAGAAAAAAAGACCAATATACATGCCATATCAAGGAAGGTAAATGGCCTACACTCGCCTATAAATGAAAAACACTTTAAAGCTGGATCGCAAACCAAAATTCAACTCCAGCCTTCATCTAAGAGAACCGCGTGGAGAAAAAAGGAAATCTCAAATGTTTAAGATAAAATGATAAGCAAAGGCACACCAGCCGGACAAGAAGCAAGCAGGGACAAGTTACGGCATCAGACAAGGCAACAAACATGGAAGGAGATAGAGAAGGGCACTTCAAGTGATGGAGAGTGTGGCAAAATGAGAACAAGGAGGACATCTATGCACCAAGGACCAACCACACAGAAGTCCCCTTGGGCTGAAAAGGACCCGAGGCAGCAGCAGGTGTAATTCACCTCTCTAAGTCCCCAGCAGGTCAAATAAGTGAGGGTCCTAAAGACCTAAGCAATGTAATTGATGAAGGGAAGTTAACAGATATATTTTGTAACTCAATACACTTAAAACAAGGAATATGCCTTCCTTTTAAATGTCTGTGGAGTGGTCATAAAAAACCACAAAGAAACCTCAGTAAATTCTCAGAGGTGAAAATATCGCTAAACTGATTACAAGGCCATTACATCAGAAAGCCAGAACAAATTCAGGAAACAAAACATGTAGGTTTTAAACAACTCCTGGGACAAAAATAAAACCAACTAAAATTGCAAAATTCCTAAAAAATATCAATCATGAAGATGTTAAATATCAGAACATGGATAATGCAGTAATTATAGGAAAATTCATAGCCTTAAATAATTATGGAAATAATAGGAAATTTAAAATAAATGGATTAAATATGCAGCTCAATCAGTGAGGGCAAACTAACACAGTGAGCCCCCATAAAGCAGAAAGAAGATGGGGACAGAATTAAAGAGAAGAGACAAGAACTGAGGAACAGAGTAGATCATCTACTAGCCAGCTGAATCAAGAAAAAGAAGAAGAAGCAAAATTATATAAAATAAACAGAAGTGGAGAAATGACCTCAGGAGAAGAGGCAGTTAGATACCATTAGAAATTTAATTTTTTAAAAATGAGCTCTTTCTGAAGTTATATAAAACTATGAAAGCTGGGGGCACCTGGGTGGCTCAGTCAGTTAAGCATCTGCTTTCAGCTCAGGTCATGATCCCAGGGTCCTGGGATGGAGCCCCGCATCGGGCTCCTTGCTCAGCAGTGAGCCTGCTTCTCCCTTTGCTGTTCCCCCTGCTTGTGCTCGCTCTCTTTCTTTCTCTGACAAATAAAATCTTTTTAAAAATAAATAAATTAAAAAAATAAATAAAAATATGAAAGCTGTTCCACAGGCACAGAGTTCTGATTCTGCAAGACGGAGAAGGTAGCGGTCTGCTGCACGACAACATGAATGCAGTTAGCATGACTGGGCTGTATGGTCAAGATGGCACATTTATGTGGTTTTACCACAACTTTAAATAAAGAAACAAGAGAGAAAGGGAAGAAAATGACATCGAAGCAAATATCCAAGCAAATATTAAAATATACTGTAAGCCCGTAATAGTGACGAGGGCGGTATTGGCTCATGGGTGGACAAGGCAGATGGATGGAAGAGAGCTCAAAAATCTTCCTGAACAGATGAGAAAAATGACATCACTTATTAGTGGAGAAAGATTATTATTAAATGACTTGGAGACAGTTAAATAGTTTTCTGGAAAAAGGGTGGATCAATGCCTCTTTCCTCACACCTTAATAAACTCCACATACAAAAAGGCCCTAAATGTTAAAATGGATGAGCCCATGGAAGTATGAGAATTTGAACTATCTATATGATCTAGAGGAGAAAAGTCCTTCTAAGCATGACACAGAAATGGGAGGTATTTGTAAAGAGACTGCTGAATTTAAAATAAGCATCTTCCAGCTCGCCTCATGCACAGGAGGACTGTCACCCTTCCTGGTTCCAACAATGTTTCGAACAGCAAACGATCGGAAGCCACCTGAGGGTTGGGGAGAAGACAGAGTCAGTGAAGGACAACGCACCTTACGCAGCAGTGAGGAACAACGTGGTGGCCCCGGTGTGCTGTGGTGGGGGGGGGGGATACCCAACACCTGTCCCTAAGCAAGAGAGCTCTCATGTGCTCCCACTGAGGACAAAACCGTAGTGGGCACCTGCAGAGTGCGGGCGGTGGGACGGGGTGCTCCAGGGGAGGACGGCTGCAGGAAGGAGACTTCACACACAGCTTTCTGTACCTCTTGAATTCTGAAGCTCATCTGTGCACGATTCTATCTTTGCAAAGGAAACAGACCACACACTCAGTGTACAGCCTCACTGGGGTTACATCTGGGGGTGCGGGGGACTGCCTGCTTCTGATTGGGGTCTCTCCCTTTGAGGCGAGGGTGCAGACAGAAGGAGTCTTGTCGAGTCAGGCCTAGAATCACGCTTCATTCTGCCACCCATATACTGGTGACGGGGACATGATCTCTCTGATTTTCAAGCTCGATAAAACAAGGGTGGTTTTTCCAACTTCTCAGGGGTGTTGTGGGGACTATGTGACATGAGACACGTTCAACACCAGCAGAGGCCCATTCCAGGAGGTTCTCCACAAAGGGAGTTGTGTTGATCACGGGTCCAAGTCCAAAAGCCGGGACATTTCTTGGCTCGGTGGCTTGGGTCTGTCATAACCAGGGTGCCCAGCCCACTTCAGGTGGGCAGGGAGCCCTCATGAACTCTATGCTCACCAGGGACTGGAAGCCTGGTACCTGCCACCCTGCAGATCTCAGACTCTCTCCTTCGGCGTCTTCTCGGAGCTTGAAAACGGCACCCACACCCACCCTCTTAGCACCTGTGGACCAAGAGGGCACCAGGGGACACCAGCTCACCACACACCACGCTGCAGAGACACGAACCTTTTTCCCAGATTCAGAGTCAAGGGATGCAAGGCATGGCCCTGTGTCCCATTCTCCTCTCCCACAGGCAAATCCTATAGCAGAAATCCCCTTCCTAAAAGAAGGTGTCTCTTAAAGAAAGTGGCAGGCAGCTGAAGGTGTGGGGGACCGAGAGCTGGGCCCGCAGGGGCAGTCCCCGTGAGCACAGCCCAGACGGGCACCCGGAAGGTGCTCAGTAGCCATTTGCTGGGGGGGAGGGGGGAGGGGCCCAGGGGGTGTAAGGAAGAAGCAGAAGCCTGCCAGAGTGAGGACGCGTCTTCTCAGGGAGCAGATCAGATGTGGAAATGGCAATTTCAGGGACGAATTATATCAGCTTTTCACTCGCTGGTTTCTTCCAGAAGGTATATAATAATGCTGATTTCAGTGGGTGATTATGGAGAAGAAAGAAGAAAGGGACACACAGAGCTCCTGAGGCACTGCAGTGAGCACCCCACAAATACAGTTGTTCTTTTGGGGGAAATTATCACAATTCAGCAGCACTCCCAAACATTATGTTAAAACTAGGATGCTTGGGACCAAGGAGAAGATCGGGGTGGAGGGGGCAAGGTGGGGCAAGGGGAGATGGGGTCTCACAGAAGCATGGAAACAAGCTCCGGAGCCCGACATGGGACGGCCCTGCGAGCTGCGTAGACACGGGCCAGCGCTGTGAGCCACGTGGACGCGGGACAGGCCTGTGAGCCGCGTGGACGCGGGACGACGCTGCGAGCTGCGTGCCGCAGAGGCTCTGCAGGTTTCGGTCCCTCCGTGGACGCAGACGCTGGTGCCTCCCTTGCTGGCTGTGAGGACAGAGCGTGTGGAGCATCCCCGGCACACAGCCGGCCCCCTCTGGCAGGGCTGCCAGCCACCAGGGAAGGACAGGAGGGGACCCATGAAGCCCACAGGGTCATACCCAAGGAGGGAGATCAAGAGTGGCCCAGGGCTTTCTCGTGTACGTTTTTTTTTTAATCATTTTTCTTCAAGAA
Source organism: Mirounga leonina (assembly GCF_011800145.1). NCBI lineage: Eukaryota > Metazoa > Chordata > Mammalia > Carnivora > Phocidae > Mirounga > Mirounga leonina. The sequence goes on from NW_023270415.1 coordinate 78,959,385, forward strand.
AAATATAACTACTTTTGTATCCTTTACAAATTTTTTTGTTTTTCTGTTCTTTATAAATTTACATATTTGTATTTGGCAAAGGTGCCCAAGGGATGGTGAGATGGCCCCTTAGGCCCCCTGCATCCACCTCCTGGCCACTTGGATCTCAGGTAGAAGGGCCATTGCAATCACTGGGCTCCAGGGTAGGGGTCCTCGGCCCAGGCTGACCACGCTCTCTGGCTTACCGAACCACCTGATCAGCCCGGCCCAGCAAAGCCCGCCTTGTCAGTGGGCCCACAGGCTAGCACCCTCACCCAGGAGCAGAGGTCTGGAGAAATCCACAGCCCTGTGCCGCTGCTAAGTTACCTGGGAAACAGGCAGGGGTCAGTGGGCAGGCTCAGCCTCCAGGGAGGCCTGGGCGCCCCCCATGGCCACCTGCGGCTGCCGACTGTCCCGCTGGATGGCTGGCTGGAACCTGGCTCTCCACTTTCTCTCCCAAGGTGTCTGAGACATGACTGCACTTGGTGACTTACTACAGCCATCCCGCACGAATCTCAGGTCAGAAACAAAACCCCACAAGGTCTCCACATGACACAATTTGACGAAAGGACCCCTTGCAGGGCAGTCCCTGGGATGCAGCCCATCCTCAAGGCAAAGACAGCCTGGTTTCCCAGCCCCCCAGATCCAGACTCCTGAATGGAACGGGCTGAATGCAGCAGGTGCCATAAGACAGGAGGAGCAACTTTCAGATGGGACGGGCCCTGCAGGTGGTCCTGTGCCTTGTCTCCAAGGGCACGCCAGCTCCTTCGTAAAAAGGTGGCCGCAGGAGTCGGGTTCCCGGGCTGCTTCTTGCCTCTGCTTCCGGGTCACCTGCACGAGCTCCTGCCTAGCACACACCAGGCTGTGTGTGGACGGTCTGTTAACGGACCTGGGTCCACCACCTGCATCAGACTGGGAGTGTCTTAAAGGCAGGGATGGAGTTTAACTTACAAGTGGGTCCCCAGCACCTGGGACAGTGCCTGCTACAGAGCAGAGGGTCAGTAGATAGATAACTTCTGAATAAACAGACAAAACCCTTAGCCCACGCATCTACATTCTCCACATAACCTTAGGTAACAGAAACCCCTGAATATTTCCTACTTTGTAAAAAGGGAATAGTAGTGATGATCTCTCAGACTTGCACGGGTTGGACACTGTGTCCTGCTCCCCAAATGTGAGGGCATGCTGCTCCCTGAGGCAGGGAAGCGGGTGTCCCCACAGTCCCCACAGTTTCATGTGTCTGCAAGACCTGCTACCCCCATGCGTGCACGCACAGTCTGCACACCACAGCTAGGGCCGGAACGCACGGCAGGGCTCGCGGGATGATGATATGGCGGATGTGCACTGAAAATAGCCCCACGTAAGGTGGCCAACACCTAATCTGCATTTGCTGGCCATCACGGAAAGCACAGCCCATCACTGATGTATCTAGGAAGCTACAAAAAGTGTCACCATCTGAGGGAGGTAGAAGGGGGCACGGTAGGGGGACACTGGAATCAGCTCAGCCTCATTAGTCACGACTGGTACTGACAGAATGGACTGGAAACAGCCCCTAGACAGACGGTCAGGGAGCATGCTGGGCTCTGCAACCCGCCCTGTCTTCCTGCCCGGAGGTGCAGCCCCCTAGTTCACAGGACAGTTTCCAGAGGGAGATGAGAGGCACAGCACATCAGAAGCCGCAGCCCATAACAGACACATGAAAAAATGTTCATCATCATTAGCCGTCAGGGAAATTCAAATCAAAACCACACTGAGCTACCACCTTACACCAGTTAGAATGGCAAAAATGGACAGGGAAAGAAACAAAAAATGTTGGAGAGGTTGTGGAGAAAAGGGAACCTTCTTACACTGTTGGTGGGAATGCAAGTTGGTACAACCACTTTGGAAAACAGTGTGGAGGTCCCTCAAAAAATTAAATATAGAGCTACCCTGTGACCCAGCAATTGCACTCCTGGGTATTTACCCCAAAGATACAAACGTAGTGAAAAGAAGGGCCACATGCACCCCAATGTTCATAACAGCAACGTCCGCAATAGCCAAAATGTGGAAAGAGCCAAGATGCCCTTCAGCAGATGAATGGATAAAGAAGATGTGGTCCATATAGACAATGGAATATTACTCAGCCATCAGAAAGGACGATACCCAACTTTACATCAACATGGATGGGACTGGAGGAGATTACGCTAAGTGAAATAAGTCAAGCAGAGAAAGTCAATTATCATATGGTTTCACTTATCTGTGGAACATAAGGAATAGCATGGAGAACATTAGAGAAGGAAGGGGAAAATGGGGGGGGGGATTGGAGGGAGAGATGAACCATGAGAGACTACGGACCTGAGAAACAAACAGGGTTTTAGAGGGGAGGGGGGACAGGGGAGGGGGGAGGGGGGAGGGGAATTTGTTAGCCCGGTGATGGGTGTTAAGGAGCACACGTACTACATGGTGCACTGGGCGTTATACGCAAACAATGGATCATGGAACACAACATCAAACCTAATGATGTAATGTATGGTGATTAACGTAACATAATAAAATTAAATTAAATTAAAAAAAAAAAAGAAGAAGAAGCCACAGCCCAACCATGCCGACCTAGGGTCCGGTCCCAGGCCCTGCCCCAGCCCTGCCGCAGCTCTGACCTGCCCCTGCCCTGCCGTGCCTCTGGATGCACCCCAGAATCTCCACTTCCTCCTTTCCATGACCGACTGGTACACAGAAGCTCCAGCGGTCCCCCACCTGCTCGGACGGGCAGAGGAGCATGCTCCCACCAGGATCACAGGCCTCTCGTCACACCTTCACTGACGACTTGGTGCCCTCAGCATCCCCAGTTCACAAGCAAGAGACTGAGGCTCAGAGAACTTGTCCACTTGCCCAAGGAAGCTCCAGCACAAGGAAGCAGCAGAGCCAGGACCGAGACCCACAGCAGCTTGGTGCCGGCGGCATGCCCAGCTACCGGGTGGCACCACCACCATCACACAGCCAACACGGCCATGTTTGTGCTCTACCAACACCCCAGAAAATATGAACAACTTCAGAAAATCCTTGCAGAGAGAACGACCCCAAAACACAAAAAAGCTCTCTGTGCAAGCCAGTGCGTGTGATCTATAGAACAACGAACATCTCACAACAAAGAAGACATCCAACAGAACAAGGGCTAAGTTACCTTGTGTCCACTTGGTGAAATTATAACCTGGCCTTCCATGGCACGTATAAGACATGTTTGTAACATGGGGAATATTTGTGTTTTTCAAGGGAAAAAAAAGGACACCAAAGTACAAACCTGGTCTGATCATCTCTATGAACAAAGTTTAAATTTGAGGATAGCAAAAAAGCTTAGAAATACACAAAAATTCAATGAAATAGAGGTTGTTTTGAGGGGTGGGAAAAGAGTAATTTTTCTCTGTCCAACTTTTCTGATTTTCCCTAGCTTTCCACAGTGAGAATATATTACTTTGATCAAGTGACCTGGAAAGGCCAATGTGAGGGCATCTGCCTTTTTTTTTTTATAAAGATTTTATTTATCTATTTATTTGAGAGAGAGAGACAGCATGACAGGGGGAGGGTCAGAGGGACAAGCAGACTCCCCACTGAGCAGGGAGCCCGATGCGGGACTCGATCCCGGGACTCCAGGATCATGACCTGAGCCGAAGGCAGTCGCTTAACCAACTGAGCCACCCAGGTGCCCCGGCATCTGCCTTTGAACCTGGACCAGTCACCCCTCGGCTGGGCAGGTGCTGGACAGAACCCCGGACCCGGCCGAGCCTTGGTGTCCTCGTTTGGAAAAGGACATGTGCAGCGTGCAGGGGTGTCAGAAGTGACGACATGATGTCCGGACACCTTGCCTGCCACGTGACAGGCACGTGCAAAATGTTTACTTCAGAATAATGGGCTTTATCTTGTTGAGCTACCCACCTGAGCCTGCTTGAGTCAGAGAAAAAAATCAGTCAGCCGGGCCAAGCGGGCTGACGTTTGGAAGCTCCAGGAGCACCTGTCGGGTAAGTGAGGGCCCAGCCGAGGCAACCTGCACAGAAACTCTGAACCCCCTCAGGCCAGGGGGCCCTGTTAGAGCGGTTAGGAGAGCCCAATCAAGGGGGGGCACAGGGGACGGGCAGACCCACAGCCCGAGATGTTGGCATCACCCACAGCTGGGGTGACGGGAGGCGGGCCCTGCCATGAGCTGAGGCCAGGGATGAAGACGCTGCTCCGCTGCGGACTGCCGGGGGCCTGGGGAGGCAGACAAAACTGCCCACCAGCTCACATGGAACACCACACTGCAACGGTGCTCACCGCACAGAAGGGAAAGGGACTTCAGAAATGCTGGTCCCGGGCGCCTGGGTGGCTCAGTCGTTGAGCAACTGCCTTCGGCTCAGATCATGGTCCCAGGGTCCTGGGATCGAGCCCCATATCGGACTCCCTGCTCCGCGGGAAGCCTGCTTCTCCCTCGCCCACTCCACCTGCTTGTGTTCCCTCTCTCGCTGTGTCTCTCTCTGTCAAATAAATAAATAAAATCTTTAAAAAAAAAAAAGAAAGAAAGAAATGCTGGTCCCCACAACAGCCATGTCACCATCAACAGTCACAGGTTCATTTGACGAAGCAGCTCAAGAGTCTAACGTTCACATCTTTTGACTTAGTAACTCCAAAACTAGAAAACCAGTCTGGTCAAAAAATCGAGCAAAAATCTGTTCAAAAAGATGTTCACTGGAAACAGCTAGATATGGTACCAAATTACGACACTCGGACTGGGAAAACGTCACGCGTGGTTGCTGGGGGGTGTTAATGCCGCGAGCGCAGGACCTCAGCTCGGTCAGACACCTGGGGACGCTACAGGTGTGGCCCCCAGCTGCCCCGTTGGGGGAGCCGCCAGGAGGCAGCTCACGCCATCCCAGCAAGGCCTCTTGGCACAAAAGCCTCCCAGGTCCTAGGATGATTTTTTTTAAAGCCATGCATCCTCTCCAGGATAGTATTATTAAACCCGTCTTATCTACCAACATACTGGCGTGCCCATGGTATGTGTAGGACAGCGGACCCAAACGTTGTTAAAAAACAGAAAAGTTAAACACCTCTATGGAATCCAGTGCAAATGCAGGGCCCTCCGCTGGGCTCTGCAAGGGGTCTGGACCCTCCTGGGCCCACCGCAGGGCATGGCTGCCGTGTGACTGTTTGGGCCTCGGGGAAGTTCTTTTGGGGGACAGAATATGTCAACACACATTTTATTTCATTTTGTTTCACAGGACTGGTTTCCTGGGCCTGTCCCAGCCCTGGAGGCGGGAGGGTCTGGGGGTCTGACCCTGCTCAGCTGCCCACAGCTGGTGGAAGTACCTGGCTGTGCCCAGGTAACCAGGAGCTGGGACGTTCCAACCTAGAAAAGTATCTGGGGGCCGAGGGAAGCCCCCAGAGGTGCATACACTGATTCTCTGCAGAAATGTCCCCCCTTTCCTTCCACTCAGGCTGGATGCATGGAGTAAAATGTGGTCCACTCGTTGGCTGCTCATGGGACTCCTGCTGGCCTTCATCGGAAGGAGCAGGGAGACCAGTGGGGGAGGGGGTCCCCCATGCAGTACAGGGGGTCTCACAAACTGATGGGAAGCAAGGGAAGGCCAGCCCATGGCCCCTGGGACAATTCTCATGTGTTTCTCACATGCAAAAGGGGGAGAGGATACTTCAATTACCTGGAGAAGAGACTTGATACTGATTTACAATATCTGGGCTAAAATATATTGCCAGCAACTGACCTACAGTCGATTAGATCATGAAATCATTTCCAGAAAACAATAAAGCCTCTCACTTCAACAGCAATATACTTAGTCTGTTCCTCAACAAGATACTTTTGGCTGCTCTTAGGAAGGCACAGAGCAGGGTCAAAGCTGCTGGTGGACCAGGAAGCAAACACTCAGGTACATCGTCGGTGCTCATCACAGTGAGCGCTCCTGGGTTGAGGACCGAGTTCAGGTCTTTACCAAATACACACTCTTCCGTGCCGACCCCGTGGTCGAAGCTCCTCCAGAGAGCAATAAGAGCACGGAGGCAGCACCCCGTTCCCCACGCCAACCACTCAAGATCCAGACACACAGACAGAAGGCACGCCCGCGGGGACAAGGCCACGTGCCGCCACAGGCGACGTCAGACTCTGCGGCAGCTGGGACGCCAGGGCGTCTCGACACCCATCACCACGTGTGTGTTTGAGGGCGCTGACCCTTCCACAAGTGTGTGCTGACGGGACACGCCTGAAGGGCCATGCTCAGGTAAGACGCAGACTTGCCATGGCCAGCCAGCCGACTCGGCCACCCGCAGGGAAAGGCGCGTTCGCCCAGAGGTGACGGGCACATACTCACCCCACTGAAGAGGAGCCAGCTGCAGGTGCTCCAGGACCAGCTGGTTCAGGAGTCCTTCCACGCTCGCCTCGCCCGTGCGCTTCAGAGAGGGGTGAGTGCCAGTCAAGGAAAACTCGGCTCCTGCTGAGCCCCGGGGACAGGAGGAAGCGTTCTCGAAGCTTCTACGGACGCCCGGACAGAACCCTCCCCCAGCAGATCTATGTCCCCGTCTTCTCAAATGATATCCAACCAACCGCTGAGACATGACCTGAGTGTGGAAAACAGGCATATTAACATGCCAAGTACCTCTCCTCCCTGAACCCAAATCCGGTCAATCAAGCTACTGTCGCATAAAGAAGGGAAATTCATTGGGATTATTTTAATCCAACAGCAATTCCTAGGGGGGTGGGGGGAATACAGGAAACGGAAGGCTGTTTTTCCTTAATAAAACAAACTATGGCCCATGGTTCAACGTAACCAAATGCGTTTCTGGACACGTGTCAGCTTCGTGCTGGTTTCATGTCTGTCGTGTTATACATCTTGATGTAATTACACATATTATTATTACGAATGGGCTCACTTAGGCGAGTTCATAATGGAGGAAGTCACAGTCTCTCAGCAAGTATCAGCGGATGAAGAAATTAGGTTTAGAAATGCAGAAAACAGATGTCTCCTGGGCACTAATATTAAACAGCCAACGTGGCTCTCAGAAACAGATCTGCAAGCCTCTTCCCCTTTCCCTACATAAATTAAAGCCTCAGAATTTAAGTTGTAATCAAAAGGGAAGAATTTAGTTCCTGACATTCTTTCCTGATTAGGGAAGTGAGGAGAAAAACCTGCTTCTTTCTGCCTTTAGCAAGTTAATTGCATTCAAAAAGCACACAGTATGTCTGAACCAGACAGGGATGGAGATACGAGGAGGACACTGAAATGATCAGACACGAACTTGAACTTGAGAGGCTTACAGCACTGGAACGGAGGACCGCACTCAACCTGAGGGCAGCTGTGTGGGGACAAAGCCATGCAGAAAGAGCAGCCCGGAGCCGAGGCTGGGGGCATAGAGGCCCCAGGGCTCCAGGGGAAGGGAGACTAGAACTCCCAGTCTCTCCTGCCAAAGGGCCTGGCACAGGGGGGCCACGGGATCACCTGGATGGGAGCACCTAGGTGGAGGGGCACCGTGGAGTCTAGACACAGCCACCAAGCATCCAGGCAAGCTAGAGAGGGCAGGGCTGGCCGCACAGCAACAGGCCTCCGCCGAGCACAGCGACCTGTTAGACCCCCTGTTTCCCTCTCCACCCTAAGTCCTTCTTGGCTATTTTGGACTTCTTTCAATCCTTCCAAAATACCATGTGCTCTCTCTGGACTCCGTATCTCCCACATCCGTGCTCTCTGCCTGGAAATGTTTTTCCCTCCCCTGTTCCCTCCTATCTTGGTTCATCCTTTGAGTCTCCAGCCTACCCTGAGCCCCGTCCCTGCTCCGAAGGCACTCAGATGTCCCCATGGGAATCCACACCGGCTGTGCCGGTCCTCCAGCGCTCAGCCTGGCTGCCCGCCTCAGCTGCATGAGGGCCCAGCCCTGGCCTGGGGCCTGCACCAGTGACTGGTTCACAGACCTGCTCGGTGGGTCCTGTCTGATGAATAAACAAATTCAGGATGGGTAAACATCCTACACAAGACAAGGTATAGGAGTCACGCTTCTGTCACCTCTGGAGCCCATGGCCCTCAACACTCAGCCCAGAGGCTGAGACCTGAAACTTCCCTACCCCGAGCCCAGTGCCTGACTCTTGCTGGTACTGTCTGCAGACGCGGGGGGCTTTTTCCGCCCCAAGCCCCAGTGCACTCGTGGTGCTTGCTCCATCCCACACCAACCTCATGTCAGCTGGGCAGATGTGAAAGCAGGCTCATCCCGGCCAAGCTGAGCTCCCCAACAGATTGGGGACCACGCAGCGGCACTGCAGCCCTGAGCAAACAGCACCTGCCCCCCTGCTGCTAGAACTGTGGGTTCCAAACGCTCCCCACCGAGCGCTGAGTCTCGGCACCGCCGCTGATGAGCGCCAGTCAGTCTACCTACTTTCTCTGAATCTGTTTCACCATCTGGAAATGGGCTCAAGAGCAACATGAACTTCACAGGAACTTCACAGGACTGTCCTGAGAACAAATGGGACAGCAGTCCTGGCCACAGTGAGCACAGCATAAATGTCCCCTATTGTGAGTGTTTGCCCCTCTCTCCTACCATTGCCCCCCCCAACCTCAGGGATTCAGCCACCACTGCTGGTGCCTCAGGCTCCTTCGGGGATCTTACCCCACCACAAGCAATTTACCAAAGTGCTTCCAGAGATAATTCGCTCCCTGAGAAGACTTCCCCAAATGCAATCTTCACCATCCTGTTATGCAGAGTCTAGGTGTGAGGAACTGAGAGCAGGATTGCTAGAGATTTTGCATGGCACCTGGAACGATCATGTGTGGTCCTGGGACAACCTGGGCATTAGGACTCATTTACCTCATTCATTCACTGGGTCAACAACGAGCTGCTGGAGGACATTTAGGGTAAGGGCCTGGGGTGGCTGGGGATGCACAACTAAGACTGACTCGAGACTCAAGGAGCTCACAGGCTTGTGGGAAGACAGAGCTACAAACAGACAATGCTGGCTTCCAGCAATACCCCTTCTGGGGGTGGGGCGACACCCAAAACAAGTGAGAGCAGGGACTCAAACAGATACTTGCACGCCGTGTGTGTGGCATGAATCACAGGAGCCAAAAAGTGGAAGGAACCCAAGTGTCCATGGACAGACGGATGGATAAGCGACATGTGGTCTGGACACACAATGGAGTACTGCTCAGCACCGAGGGGAAGGAAATGCTGGCCCACACTGCACCACGGATGATCCTGAAGATCTCACACTGAAATTCGGTCACGGGACACCAGCGACCGTGTGCTCCCACTTCTCCGAGGACCCTGGCGTCCTCATGTTCACGGTCACAGAAAGGAGGGCGGCGAAGGCGGCAGCACAGGCGGCTTGTTCCCATCCACTCGAAGGGGAAACCAAGGCCGCAGGTGCAGTGAGCTGTGAGCTGCAGTGCCCACACCCGACCCCAAGGCCCCGCTGGGCCTGCACCCTGAAAGGGGCCATGGGGCAGCTTTCCCGCCCAACCCCGCAGATGACCCGTCACCCGGGTGCATCACCACAGCTCAGTGAGGGGTGCCCACTTCTCGGCACAGGGGGTAGGGGCGTGGAAGCCAGAAGGGGAGGGTCCTGCCAGTTTCCATCCCCCCAATGGCAGCCGAGGCCCCTCGGGGAGACAGTGCCCCTCAGCTCCATCACCTTGGACAAACCAAATCCGATATTCCTCATGGGGAACCTGCATGGTAGAAACCAGCATCCGGGATGTGCTGGACCTCAGGGGTGACCTGCACGGCCCCTGCCCAGCCCAAGTCAGAACGGGGGCAGTTACTCCCTACAGGCACATCCCATGTCATGGATGGGACTGGTGGGCACTCAGACCTTGGGACTCTGCACTCGGCACTCCCACCCCCACAGGCTTGGGGCCCACGGGGCAGACACAGACAGTGACGGGCTGACACAGGGAGGGAGGGGGCATGCAATGGCAGGCCCAGGCCTCACACAGAAACCAATTCTGGTCAAGTCAAGCTCCAGAACGGAGGACCCTCTCTGCCCACATCTTGCCCACTAGCCCCCTGTAGCTTCCTCCTCTGAGCTGTGCTCAGACTCTAGGAACCTGATCAGACTCCCAGGTTGAGCTGGGTGCCTGGCTGGATGGAGGAGGGGGCCTGAAGTCACCCAGGCCTGTTTGCTCTACTTTAAGACAATGCGGAGAGCTTGTCTCCATTATGGACTCTGAGTTCCTAAAAGCTTATTCTCCCCAGAACCAGGCATTTAGGTCCACAGTGGGGTTCAGAAATACCTGTGGTTGTCTGTAACTGGCTTCCTGGCTCCCCAGGAGGAAGAGGGGCTCAGCCTGCTGGTTGGGCCACCTGCTTTCACAGCAGCTGAAGATAATGGGCTTTCTCAACTCCAGCGCCCAGGTAGCATTACCTTGCAAACAGCCACACTCCTGAGTAAGTGGCAACCCACTCTCAGTTCCCAGAAATTTAATTTTCTCAAGAGGAACTGCTCAATATTAAGAATTTATTGGCTGGGAAGGTCTCTGTCTTTATGAACACGACACTGTACGGTGTTTAATTTTCATGGATAATGACTGAATGATTGTTTTTCTTCCTTTCAACCCACAGATCTGAATGTTCTAATTTTAACATACAACACGCAATATTAAATTACTTCCCAAGGTGAGGAGCATGACAAGAAGAGAATCTCATCAGGGAAGAGTGCAGAGCTTTCCTGGAGGGACAGGGGAGCGCGGAGCCCAGCACACACACAGGGCAAAGACCGCCTCCCCCCCCCCCAGGAGGGGCAGGCACCTCACTGCATTGGAACTTTCTTCCTCTTCCACCTGGCTGACTCCTACTCTGTCTTTCGGACCAAGCACAAGTGCCCCTATGTAGAGTGCCCCCCACATACACACACTCACATAGTATCTTTTTTTTTTTTTTAAGATTTTATTTATTTATTTGACAGAGAGAGAGACAGCAAGAGAGGGAACACAAGCAGGGGGAGTGGGAGAGGGAGAAGCAGGCTTCCCGCGGAGCAAGGAGCCCGACGCGGGGCTCGATCCCAGGACCCCGGGACCATGACCTGAGCCGAAGGCAGACACTTAACGACTGAGCCACCCAGGCGCCCCACATCGTATCTTGACAAAGCTCTTCATGGCTATACTCCAAGGATTATAGTGATCAATGCCTCAATATCTGTCCCCCTGGCTGCATCATGAGCACCTTTTTTTCATCTTTCAAGTGCCAGCGTCTTGCATAATGCCTGGGCCCCAGCAGTAGCTTGATAAATGTTGAAGTCACTTCATGAATGAAAGCATGCGTGCATATCTGAATGACTGCAGGCGTGCAGAAACGGGTGGTTTTCATCAGAGACCGACCTTCACTGGTACGGGTCGCCCACAACACTCACCACTAGAGAGAGGGGAGTAGGACCCTCCAAGGGGATTACTCTGGCATCACCATGGGATAGCTGCTGGAGCCCTCGGCACAGAGCCAGGCACATGCGGCTATTACTATTCAATACGTGAGGACATAGAGCCTCGGAAAGGTTGGCAACTTGCCTGCTGTGAGTGACAGATGGCCATGAGGCCTGGCCCATTACCTGGCAGCAAAGGGTACTATCAGGCAGTGTGGCTGGGTTTCTTGGCTAACATGAGCCCGCCTCCCTGCCCAGGAGGCACGTGCTGGACGCAAGCACACTCCAAGGCAACACTGGCCCAGTTCTGTGGACTCCTCTGTGGCCACCACTCAGCACTGCAAGCCTGACCACAGCCACCACATGGCTGGTCTACTTCCATCCTTGTTGCTCAATGGGCCATAGCAGCACAACCTGTCACCACAGGGAAACGCAGGAAGCAGCCTTTCCAGGAGGACTTAGAAGTTTTAGGCAATGGCTTCTCACTTGGGATGGGTCTCGAAGAGGGGATGATGGCACCTGTCAGTCCTATGCTGGGACTCCACTTTTCCAGTCCCTGAACCAACAAGACCCATGGGGGAGCAGGGTAAGTAGGGGTCATCTTCCTCCCGAGGGGAGTGACCAGGAATGGCCAATGCCAGCCCCCAATGAGAACACAAACCACCGTGCAGGTTACTTGGTGATCCTGAGGAGTGGTGTCCTTCCTGGGAATCATCACTTGTGCTGAGTCAGTCCCGAGCCCCCATCCCACCGCCCACTTGGGTCAGCATCCCCCTGCCGCCATGGCCCCAGCACCATCCAGAGGCAACCCCCCTGTTGGGAAAACACATCCCCTGCAGAGTCCGATGAAGGACTAGAGCCCGGGGACTGGCCGGGCGGTGGAGAAAAGCAGTTATGTTTCTCTCCTCTCCCTTTGTGGCCACCATGTGAAGAGCTACTTTCTCTTTCAAAAAGAAGACATCAAGCCCCCTCCTTGGCTCATGACCGGGTCCCTGCAAAGCACTCTGTGATTCACTATAATCAAAGAGATGGAGGAGAAGTGAGATTACATGCACAGTGCCAGCAAAAGGAGTCAGCTGCACTTTTTTTGGTTTGGGTTTCATCTAGGATCGAATGGGCCACATGACTCACAGGCACACAGAAATTCACTCGCAGAGTGGTGACCAATTCCACTCAGGTACAGGAAACGCTCCCAGACGAATTCCAAGTCTCAGACTCAAAGACACACAACTGGGTCCTGGAGAGGCGGACACGGAAGGGTACAAACGCCGGGAACACTCCTGTTGGGGTGTGCTCTGTGGCAAGCGCTTTCCATGCTCCCTTCAGCCGGCGGGAGGCTACAGTTGCGCCCTGCAGATGGAGGACCCGAGGACAGAGCAGGGAGGACAGAGCAGGGATTCCCCGGAGCTCCTTCTACCCCTGGCATTCTAGTGCCATAGCATAGCAGTGCCAGAAAGGGAAGATGACGTGCTCAACAATGCTGCTACCAGATCGGCAAAAGTCAAAAAGTTTGAAACCCCCCATAATGGCAGAGCTATGGGAATACAGGCACAAGACTCACACTCCACTATCAGAGAGGGAGAAAGTTCGCTATGAATATGCAGTTTTCCAAGGCAAACAGTTCAATGAAAAAAAAACAAGATGTGAAACAGCATATACTTTTGTGTAAAAACAAAAAAAGTCTATGTGTTACTTAAGAGTTTCAAGAGAAATTCTGAAATATGTGGAAGGAATGAAGAAAAATGGGCATTTGGGGAGAATGGGCTCAGAGGGGAACACCCTTTTTAAAAAAAAATTTGAACCATGTGCATATTTTACATATTTAAAATAAAAATTTTAGAAAAAATAAACAGTACAGCCCTGCTGGTAATATTATGAAACCAGGCTGGGAGTAGCTGCAGATCTGAAACCGTGCGGGGCACGATGGAGCTCCTAGGTCAGGGCTGATAAAAGTCAAAAGTCAACACGCTTCATCCCACTCAGAAGGGAGAGGAGCTCAGCAAGCAGGTGGCTGGCAGATTTGGGTTTAACATGCACATTTTCATGTTTCTTTCTTTCCTGATTCTTTCCAGGGGTGTAAAATTAAGACCTCAGAATATGGCATATTACTCCCACTTCCAAAAAAAAAAAAAAAAAAAAAAAATATATATATATATATATATATATATATATATATATATATATATATATGCCAGACTTTTGAGGCAGATCGCACCACGGTGCTTGCAAAATAGAAATAGTGCCTAATGAACGCATCCAGGATGAGGAGCTTGGAAATGATTAGTTAGAGGAGCAAGTTAGCGTGTGAGTAATTACAAAGTTGCCAAATGGCACTGGGGCTTTGGAAACCATTCCAATAGCATATTTCTGTATTAATTTGCTTTCGGATGTGAGCCATAAAATTATACAGCTGAGCTAATAAAGCTAATTACCTGCATGCACAACCCCTCCCTTTCAGCCCCATAAGCCACCACAAAACAGTCTGGTGTCTGAGCCTGGACATACAAATGCAAAGCCAGCTGACCAGTCACTTATGCAGCCGCCTTCGTCGATCACTGTTACAGGCAAGACTGCAACATCCCATAAGGAAGGCAGAGGTGGCAACAGCTACTATTTCTTCAATACACAGGCCACGGCATTTGGGGCAAGAGATTGATAAATGATGACAGTGACTATAATCCCTGTCATCGCTTCTATTAGAACATTTCCAAAGTGCTTCCCATGAGAGAGGCTCTTTGGTAAGTGTATAATATGTATCTTTTCAATTTAATATTATCTTTGAATTAAGACTTTAGAACCTGACAGGGATAAGGTAGGGACGCTATTTCTGTTCAAAGATTTTTTTTTAACTTGGGTGCGTGGTGAGAGTAAGAAAGCCGACACAGCTATGAAGCGGCTGGATCAAGCAGTCTGACCCTAGCGCCCATGTTCTGGACCCCACTTTCTGACAGTTTACTGTAAACATTGTGTCAATTCTTCACAGTAAACCTGGGTGTGGACCCGTGACCTCCACTTGACAGACAAGGATCTTTCTGTGCACAGGGCGTGGCTCAGGCCAGGGCCCCTAGGCTGCCCGGGGTGGTGGAGTCGGACCAGCCACCTCCCTCCAGCCAGACCTGCCGGGAACTCTCCGTGGTGCTGAAAAGCTCCCTCCCTTTAAAGCCCTTTCTAGTCCCCTGGGACACAGCAGTCACATCTCCAAGTAGTCAGTAGTCATTGTCCCGAGATTCTGCTCCTGTCCCTTACAAGGGCAGGGATGGTAACTCTGCAGCAGGACTGTGGAACCCCTGTTGGTGTGGACCCAGGCTTTGTGGGTCTCCTAGGCCACATCCACGGATAATAATGAACAACACATGTGCCTGAACCAAAAGAACACAAGCTCCCAGCTCAGGTTAGCACAACTCTCATTCTGCCTCTGGGGCCTCCCACAGGTAGCATCTAACTACCCAGCAAGGAATAGCAAATTCCATTTATGGTGCCCTTGTGCTTGCCACTTCTGACTTAAAGACACAGCTCAGTTACCTGGAGTCATTGCCCTTTGCTCACTCCTCCTGGGGGGTCACAAATCCTTGGAGGTGGTGAGCCATGAGGCCCAGGGTCCAGGACTGGACCTTGTTCAGTGTGAACTTCTTCTGCCCTCCCCTCCCCAAACCAGCCACGTCAATGAGCAGGCAGCCACGCCTTCCCAACTGCTTAGCTGAATTCAGAGGACTGCTTGTGGTCGTGAGCCCCAGGAGAGTAAGTGATGTCCCTGGTCACCAGCACTGTGCCTGGCACACAGCAGGTGCTCAATAAATGCCTGCGGCTTTTTCCTGAGCCTGTATTATGTGTAAGTTACCTACAGATCATCTCATACAGCCCTTACAACAATGTCAGGTCAATGAAACCTCTTCAGGGATGGTAAGAAACTTTCCCAAAGTCACACAGCCAAGAAGGGGGAGTGTGAGGTTCACATTCAGTTCCTCGACTCCAAGTGCACTGCTTATTCCCTGCCAGACCGTTCTCCATACATGCCACACATTTCCAGGGAGATGTATTTTAACTGCACAGTGTAGTAGACAGACTGGGTCAGGATCCCATCTTTAAGATGCCTTTAAAGGAACAGAAGGCACCTCACTGAGGGCAAAAGTCTCTTGAACCCTAAATGGCTCATTCTTCCTCCTGTGAGATGATCAATGAAGTTCCGAAGTAGGACCTGAAGGTAGTGGGGACGCGGATGTGTTCAGCAATATTGGCTCGAGCCCATACAGGGCACCGGTGCGTCCTACAGATAAGATAATGGTATTCAGTTCCAGCATCGCATGGCATGTGTAAGTGAGGTCCCCTCCCGGAAAGTTGGGGATGGGGTGAGATGATGTTTCCTGCACGGCAAACACAGCCCCAATCTGGCCAAGAGTGAGCACCAACACAATACCTGGCAGGCTGTCCCTCAGCTTTGGGCTCCCTCCTAATTCCCACAGTAGCATTGGTTACCCTGGGCTCCAAACATCTATTGTCATGACTGATCCCCCAACTAAGCCAGGGTGAGCACCTTGGGGGCAAAGGCCAGGTTTCCTACCTCCAAGTCCCTAATTCAGATCTACAGAGCTGGGAGGCAGTAAAAGTCAACTGAGTAAGTGAGTTTTTCCAGGAATAATGCAGAAGGAATTGTACTGGTAGCTTTAAGTTATAAATTGTACAGGGCCACAGTTTATCAACAAGTCACTACCCACACAAGCTTGAGTAAGTGAATATTTATTGAGCACCTACTACAGGAGGCCCATGCTTATAGAAGATACACAACCGAACATAACAGGTAATCCCCATGCTCAGAGAGACCTCGTGCTATATTCCTTTTCCACATATACAGCTCTGGTTTTCCACTGTACCCTTTAGAGCAGAAGTGGGTGTCAGGTACCTGGAGCCCAACAGGAACCCCAATCCTGGCAGTGATCCTCCATTTCAACTCAACACCCTGTAAAGGCCTTACCAAGAGACAGAAGGAGACAGCAGAGACAGACCTCCACTGCCCTGTACATCTTTGCAGACTCTTGTGCCAAATTCCCAAAAGGCAGCACAATCCCACAACACAGAAACAAATCCATCATGGCAACAGCAGGCCCAAAGGGAGTGAGGTGGGGAGGAGGGCACTTCATTGCTCCACCAGAGCCATCTTTTTTTTTTTTTTACTTTTTTATTGTTATGTTAATCACCATACATTATATCATTAGTTTTTGATGTAGTGATCCATGATTCATTGTTTGTGCATAACACCCAGTGCTCCATGCAGAACGTGCCCTCCTTAATACCCATCACCAGGCTAACCCATCCCCCACCCCCTCCCCTCTAGAACCCTCAGTTTGTTTTTCAGAGTCCATAGTCTCTCATGGTTTGTCTCCCCCACCAATTTCCCCCCTTCATTCTTCCCCTCCTGCTGTCTTTTTTTTTTTTTCTTAACGCATATTGCATTATTTGTTTCAGAGGTACAGATCTGGGATTCAACAGTCTTGCACAATTCACAGCGCTCACCATAGCACATACCCTCCCCAGTGTCTATCACCCAGCCATCCCATCCCTCCCACCCCATGCCCCACTCCAGCAACCCTCAGTTTGTTTCCTGAGATTAAGAACTCCTCATATCAGTGAGGTCATATGACACGTCTTTCTCTGATTGACTTATTCCCAGAGCCATCTTCTGAAAGGAGTCTGAGGAGACCGCTCCCTTGCTCAGAATCCGGCAGTGGCTACCCGCAGCTCTTGGGATAAAAATCCAACTCCCTAGAACCTCATGCAAGTTCCCCATGGTTTTCTCTCCTTGTTGACCTCTCCCTTTGCACACCTTGCACCCAAGAATGTGTACCAGCCGTGCTGAACTACGAGTACTTCTTACAACAGATGGTGCGGTTTCCTGCCTTGGTGCCCTTACTCCTGCGCTCCCCCTGCCTGGAACCTTCTTCAGCCATTCTAATGACTGAAGCTTCAATCTCATCTTACCTGGGATGTCCTCTCTGATCCAGCCCCAGCCCAGAAGCAACCCCTTCCTTCTCCCCTGGCTGTGACGGCTGCACCCTGCACTGTGTCTATCCTGTACCTGCCATATGCATCTGTCCCCCTGTGCCTCCCATTCCAGGGATTCACATCAAGTATCTGTCAACACCCACTATGTGTACTGTGCCAGCTGCTAGGGATGAAAGGCCAACTAAGATGAGCGCATTCCTACTTTTAAGGAGCCCAGTCTTTTGTGCAAGGATTATATATTATTATTGGTCATTCATCATTATTAATTAAACTTAGTATTTGTGCACAGCCTTTTTATTTATAGCATTCTCATGTATATTCAGTTAATACTCTACGTGTCCTGGGAACCATGAATGCTTGCTTCCAAATCTTTGAAAAACAGCTAGATGCAAGGAAAATGCAGAAAGCTAATAATATACCTTCCTGCTCATCTTCTGCTAGACCATTAGCATGATGGTCTAGCAAATATTTGGTAATGTACTGCAATTTGAAAACACTGAGCAGTTTTTGAGACCTTGTCTTTATTCACGGAACTGAAGCTTACCATGAACTGGTCTTATATTTTAGGGAAAAAAAAAAAAAAAAAAAGATTGCTCAACCAACTCTTCCCTGGACGATCCTGTAGCCCAGGGGCCAGCCAGACTCTCTTCTGAGCCCACAGGCCTGAGTTCTACCAGCCTCGCCCCTCGAGCTGAACTCCCAGTTGTTACCTGCAGCCTATCGAGCAAAAGCTGGAAGCCCATTGCACGAGAGCGCCGACAGTCGCTTCCAAGCTGGCTTCCAGGTGCGTGTCCTGGAGGGGGCAGGCCTGTACCTCGGATGTCCCCCCAGGAAGATGGATTGACTGAACCCCACGTGCCAGATCTGGAGAAACTACAGGTGCAGGGACTTAGCCCAGCCCCACTTCAGCTCAAATTAGCAGATTGTCATAAATAGAAATTACACTAATGGAAAGACTGCTTTAAGTGATTAATGAGCCTCTTTCCCATGACTGTGCTTTCCAATCTGCACTGTGAACTTCAAGAATGCTGATGTGGGTTGTTCTCATCCCAGTGGGGGTGGCCTGCATCTCGGCTCAGCTCCCTGGGGTCAGCGACCCAACTGGACAGAAGATGCCACATGGCCCAGTGAGCTGCCAAGGGACAGTCTGCAATGGTTCATCTCTGCCCGTCCTGTTGGGCGGAAGGTGGAGCAGGTGAAGTGGGGAGAACCCCGCAGGGGGGCAGCACCAATCAGCAGGGTGCCCGAGGAATACCGCAACCTCATTCGGCTTCCTCTGGAAAATGGGGGTAGCACAAAGGTCTTGGCAGAGACCAGATGCTCTTCTGCTGTCCCCAGCACAGAGCCAAGAGCACACGCTCTGAAGCCAGATGGCTGGGTGCAAATCCGAGCTCCGCCCCTCACTGGCTGGAGACCTGGGACAAGTGAGAGAATCTCACTGGGTCTCAGTTTCCCCATCTGTGGAATGTGCCTAAAACTACTTCCTAGGGGTCTTTGTGAAAATTAAGTGAGCCCATCCACATAAATCACTCAGAACAGCACCTGGCACTTAGTAGGTGCCAGATGGGCGTTAGAGGTCATTGTATGACTCTGTTATATGAGATGCACGCGCACAGTAATTGTCACACCGAAAGGACACGGAAGGTGTACCAGCAGGACACGCGCCCAATCACACACACTGTGCATATCGGTCTGTGTGATGTTCACACGCACACTCTACCACATGTGCCCACACACACAGACACCACACACGCTCACACACAGATCTGAAACAGTGCTCTGCATGCGCAGGAAGCCCTTTCCCACTCTCCTGAGCCAAATCTGAAATCTGTGCTGTGTGCCAAACCGACTCCTTTCAAAGGAATTTTAAGGTGTGCATGGCTTCCATGTCTGGATTCGGGGGAGACAGCCATCAAGTCTGGGTCCACAGGCCCAGACGGTACAGCCTCAAAGGTTGGGCATGGCGCTTCTCTCGGGCTGGCAACGCTGCTCCACCATGGGATGGAAGGCCTCGGCACCAAGTGATTAGCAACAGCTCGAGAAGCTGAACTCCCTCAAGGCAGACACAGAACGCAACCCTGCATTTCACTTAAGATGGTCAAGAAATCAGCCGTACTGACAACAGGAGCTGTTTGTATTAAAGTCATTTAGATTAAACCCTTTCTCCTGACATGAACACTGGAAAAGCATAGTGTACCGTGTTTTAAAGGGATCTTGTTTTAAGAAAATTTTTTTTTCAGGGGATGGGAAGACATGGCTCCATTAAGAGCATCTTGGAGAATAAACCACAAGCCAGTTAGGAAGGGTCAAGGGTGGCCTGGGGCAGTCCACTGCCCACAGCTTAATCTCTGCCCCTGCCTTAAAAGGGAGGAGGGGGTCGGCTGAAGGCACAATCTCCTTACTGTAAAGAATGCAGTCTGGAAAACTGAAAAGCCAGGTGTGGCCATGTCCCAGGCCAGCTGTCCTGGTCAGGACCAACTAAACTGAGGACACTGGGCCGATAGCGTTGTAGGCTTATGCTTGTGAAACTCTAGCAAAACCCAGAGACAAATGTCATAGCCTGTGGAGCTTCCTGGGTTCACAGAGGGCAACTGGTGTTTGCAAGGCCAAACACAGACACTGCTCAGCAATGCACAGCCTGCTCCGGACGCACGGCCCTGCGCTCAGAACAGCTACCCTGCTCCATGTCCTTCCATGTTCTAGTTACCTGCATGTAAGTGACCTCTGGGTGCTGCAAAGATATTCCATCTCTGGCTCTGGGCCATCAGTCCTTAGGCATTTAAAACCCAGGCTGCAGTTGGGCTCCTTGAGTCTCTACCTGACCCTCAAAGCAGCCAGATGGTTCCAAAGGGTCTCCAGACAGAACAGAGGAGACACGTGCTTATCAGACCACCTGGCGGAGATGCTGCCCAGATGGTCCGGATCACTGGCCTTTACAGGGATCAGCTGAACTGTGCGCCCAGCTCTTGCCATGAAACCTACCTGGGGCTGGATTCTGATATGTCAGCAAGTACCTCACCAACCCTTGAAATGCTCTTTGGAGGGAGATTTGCAACAAAAACAAGGAAAATGAGAATGTGAGATGACACCGAACTTGTTCCACACTTATCCTTCATCTGTTTCCAGCGACAGATTGTCTGTGCATGGCTGCCCTCTGGAAAAGGAGCCAGGCTTCCAATAAGATGACTTTTGTTCATTAAAACTCCCTTCACATGTTCACCACAACCCTAACAGCAGACTGGAGTAGCTGTTCTCACCCTGGCTGAACAAAGGGGGACACGGGCCCCTCAGGCCACAGCCTCCCCACGGGGACACCGGCAGCAGCAGAGCTGGGCCCTCAGACCCCGGGCTCCAGCCCCAACTGTGCAGCAGCCTAAAGCCAAACACAGGTGTCTTCCGGATTACACGTGGACGGCTATTATCTGCTAACAACAAGGTCCGCTATGTCAAGGTTTCCCGAGTTCAGTAAAGACCTTCCAGCGGCAGTAGCTAGCAGGGAAGAAGGTGGAAAGGGGACCGTGCTGGGCAGCGGGAGGCAAGGGTGTGTTCATGCAGACAGCATCGATGTCGGGCCCGATGCCACCTGGGCAGGCCACCCTCCCACCCCCAGAAACCCGCACGGACACTACACACCTGCCAGTTCCTCTTGCCAAAGGGGAAAAGTCCCTTTAAAAATGACCAGGCTCAGGTTGGCGATAAGGAAGAGGTAACGCAGGAGAAAGAGCTTCATACAGATTTCTGAGGATGGCGGGCAGGGGAAGAGGGAGGTGAGAGGCAGGGAGGAGCGGGGGAAGGTGCAAGGGAGGCCCCTGGATCCCACCACCTCTCTGGTCTGCGTGCCGTGTTAGCAGTCACAGGGAACGAACAGCTCTGCAACGTGCCAGCCCTCACTCAGGTAGGATCCTGCCTCAGCCCTTCCAGGTTGCGCTGTAAGTACCCATCTCTGAGTCTTCTCATCCCTTAGACTGGGGGCATCTCCAGGGCCCAGCACATGAGCGCTCGTTATCCAGGTAAACAGTGGGGCTGGAGTTCCTGGCGTCCCCCAGCTGCTCATCTGGTCATTGCAGACATGATGGAGACAGGTTAGCCTGCGTCTATTGCAAGATCCACAATTCCCATGGAAACATATCTATCCAGCCTTACATGCTACATATGGACCATTTTTATTACTGTAGATGAGTGTCAAATTAGGCTCAAATTTTTGTATAAAGTCTAAATATTGAGAAAATATTACTAAAATGCATAATAAAATATTAGCCAGTTCAATCTTTGGTCTTTCCATCTGCTTTGATCCAGGTTTATAAGAGCAAAAGTCTGCTATTCATCCCAAGCCAGATGTCATTGCCAGATGAGAGAGAGAAAGAGAGAGAGAAAGAGATCCTTAATATTCTTTCTCTTTAATCGAATCTGCCTATAGGGGCAGTCTCTCAAAAACTTCCAATCAGTACATCCAGGAGACAGATGTGCCTGGCACATGGTAAACAGTAAATATTTGTCGCATGAATTACTAAGCCAATACAGAAGACGGGGATGCCAACCTCGTAAAGGAGGCAAAGCTAAAAGAAGAGAGACTCAGGGATATTTTTAGCACGTTTTTGGTCATTGTTTTCAGAGAACATAAATATCTTGAGGGTCAGCATCATCCCATTGGAAGGCAGCACATCCCCGCCCAGGGCTTCTGGTAGGTGTCCGTGCCCACACTTCCTATGGCTGACCATGACCGGCGGTTGTCATCTCTAAGACGGGGCGCAGCGCCATGCACCGTGGTGAATGACAGGGCCAGCCCTGGGGCGGCACCTGGGAAGTCATGGGTATGTCTGTAGCAGATGCTGCGGTGGCCCTGGCACAAGGGGAAGCAGGGGTGCAAACCCCCACTTTTGAGGCTTCCTGTTCTTATCTGTACCCAGAGTGAGACCACTCAGGAGGACGGATGCCTTCCTGCTGGGCCCCCCAAACACACTGCCTCTTCCTCCACGGGGCTGAGGCGACTCATTCACAACCAGGCCCCCTGGCTCTGCACAGAGCTCCCTGTGTGAAGCAAAGGCCCTGAGGCCCAGGAGAAGGGTATCTCCTACCTCACGTGGAGACTTGCACATCCAGAGTTTACAGAACCTCTCCAACCCCAGTCCCCCTGGCTTCAGCATCGTGACCACAGATAGCAGGACAGGAGGACCATGGGCCTTCTGCTGTCCCCCAACAGGACAGAGGTTTTTGACCCTCCCTGATGACAGGGCTGGGAACGGTGCTTTGCCTGCTACCCCCCTGGGCAGCCGGCCCCACCACGTCCCGGCTGGGCTCACGGGGACTCAGCTCAACTCTCCCCAGTGTAACGAGAGTACCAGTCAGAGGCGGGAGGAGTAAAGGAGATGGTGGGACTGTGCGCAGGGTGAACACCGCTTCCCTCTGGGCTCCACCACTCTGCTCATTCCAGCAGCAAGCACTGGCTGTTGGGGGGAGCGAGAGAGGGAGGACTCCAGTCATCCCTCCTTCTCACGTCCCGCTGTACAAAGACAAACGCCTGAACTCCGTGATGGCCGCTGTCGTGCAGAGTCTCCCAGGCATAGGTTTTAAATGTCTGGTTCCCCAATCCTCCAATTTAACATGGGAAGTACTTATTCTGTCCCAGCTCCTTGGGCACGGGGGTCTACCAGCCCAAGATTCTCTTTAGTGTACACAAAGGAATGTGCCTCAACTCCTGGAAACTGCTCCCCTGCAGACTGAGGATCTTTCCAGAATCCCAGGAGATGGTCCAGGATGACCTGACACCACACAGCACAGGATCCACGTGTGAACAAGGCGACCAAGACATCCACATCAGAGTTGCCTCTTCCTGGGAGACGTTCCACGTGAGCCATCCTCTCACACCCTGGGGCCTCTAGGGCATCCCCCACCCTACAAAAGTCCCTCTAACGTCAGCCCTCCTATGAAGCCTTCCCCGACTGCCCCACGCCCGCAGCTTCCTCCCCTGAACCTCGCAGACTCGACACGACCTCTGCCCAGCCCCTGAGGTGCACTGAACCCCCGGCAGGCACAGCCACGCCCAACGAGGCCAGGAAGCCACGTGGAGGCCTCCTCCTTCCCCCTCGGCCTCTCGGGGGCCTCGCAGAATACCCCACCCAAAGCAGGGGCTCTGTAAGCCAGCCGAGCACACACGCGCGTGCACCTGGGATTCTGGCGTGATGTCGAGTCCAGCGTGGGGCCTGTGTGGCGCCAGGCGCTCTCGTGCACACCTTCCTGAAACACTCTGGTGCCTCGGGGAGCTGCGCAACGTGACTCCACTTTCCCAGACAACTGCGTCCTGTGTTGAGCTGTCACTCTGTGACGCTCCCCAAGCCCAGCAATGACAGGCTGGCGTGAGAACGTGTCACTAACACAAACATCAACACTGGCAAGAAACACGGGACCCGAGACATTTCAGGGAGGCGGCCTTTCCTC
The DNA here is from genome assembly GCF_011800145.1 of Mirounga leonina. NCBI lineage: Eukaryota > Metazoa > Chordata > Mammalia > Carnivora > Phocidae > Mirounga > Mirounga leonina. The sequence goes on from NW_023270415.1 coordinate 78,983,188, forward strand.
ACCCTGAATCCACACCTTGTGGGTGGGGCCCTGGGACCAGGAAGGGGCTGAGGAAGGACACCCATGGTCCCTATCTCCTTGGCATGCCCTTTCTGAGCTCTGTGTGCCTAGCATCTGGTGGTGAAGCTCCCCCACCCAGGGTAACTCTCAGTGGGCAGAAGCCCCAAGCAGGGTGCACCAAGCACCAAGGCGGCCGCTGTGAAAAGGATATGATTCTCCAGTGGACGTCCAGCTTGCTGTCGATCTCCAGGCCGCGGGCTTCCTGCCGCTCTTCCTCCAGTTGCTTTGGGTTTGCAAACTGCCCCTTCTCCCCAGGGGATTCTGGGAAACTCTCAAAGTTGAACTTGTCCACTTGAATGGCCATTCTAGGAGAAGGGGAAACAGCAGAGAATGAATCAGCAGGGCAGTGTCCTCTGCTGCCTGCTGGAGAACCAGCACATGCCCGCATGAGACCGTATAATGAATCATCATAGTCAATAACTCATAACGGGTTCATTCCAAGGAAAAGAAGTAATGGACTCCCAGGGCAGCACTGGCTTTGGAGCTGGTTCAACACACAGCCTAGAACCGGAGACACAGTCAGAGACCCCTCTCCCCTTCTTCGGAGAAGACTCACATACCCCCAGAGCAAACGTCATTTCTGGACCAGGACAAGGCAGACAGGATGCAGTGTGGGAAATCAGAGAGGACGAGAATCATTTAACCCTGGCGACCCAAAAGCTTCCTCAGCAGCGCCCCCCGTCATCTCTTCAGCCACACGTCTTGCTCACACACGCCACGCCCCACCAGCTGCGCCCCGCCCGTCACCTTCTGGCCTCCAAATCCAGAACCTTGTCTTGTGACACCCTCCCCTTCAGGTTTCTGCTCAACTATCACATCCTCTCCAAAGCCTCCCCACCTGCTGGTTCCAGCCCTCTTTACCTTCTGGCAGTTTCTAGAACACCCCAGGCTCTTCCTGCCTTAGCCTTAGTGCTCACTGCTCCCATTCTTGAGGCTGGAGCTTGAGGAAGGTCTTCCAGGCACCTCCCCTCGCCCCACCACCATGACACCATTAATCTCTGCCGTGGCGTCTATCACAAGCTGTAAAACACTTACTTGTGGGCTTCACTGTCTATCGGGTGTACTGGAGTTGAGCTCCCTGAGGGCAGAGATCTGCGTGGCCATGTCACGGTTGCCCAGGCCGGGGTAATGCCTGCACGCCGCAGCGATGCAGCCCCCAGACAAATGAACGAGGGAATGGAGCACCTTCCCGACACCCCGGGCCAATGCTCACCTCTTCCCCCTCGCAGCTGCCCAACCTCTGTACCTCGTCCTCGTTCGGCTGCACCCCCAGGCCCTACCGCAGCTGGGCCCGGGCCCTCTGATCAGCTGCCTGCAGCCGGCCCCCACGCCCGACCGTGACCTTCCCGTGGGCAGGGCTGTGTCTCACTGATGCTCAAGACCCTGCCTCTTAGCAAGAAGCAAGCATGCAGGAGGTACTTCATAACGGTGTGGTACGTGCATGGATGAAAGGAGAGCGGGAGGAAGGGGGTTTCTTCACGTGAGGCCCCTCAAGTTCTGGCTCCAACTGAGAGACGACAGAGTCAGCCAGAGGATCAGAGCGGGCGTGCAGCCCTATCACAGACGGCACTGTGGCCAGAACATTCCGCCAAGCCCGCACATGCCAAGTGGCCTCTGGGGCCATTCCCCGGACCACTCAGGAGGGACCACTCTTCAACTCAGGGTGTCTGCGCGTAAGACTGCAGCCCAAGCGGAGATCCTGAGAACCTGGCCGCTTGGAGCAAACTACTGAGCTGCCCGTAAATATACGGCCTCCGGCCAGGCAGTGTCCAGAGCTCAGCTGCCCCAGAGAGGGAGAGACCCGGTGTCAGCAGAGAACACGGGGCATTTCGTAACAAGAACTCTGTCTGAAAGCTACATGGATTCTCCTTTCTGAGTGTAAAAGTAGACAGGCTTACTGAAAAAGGTGGGAAAATAGCAAAAAGCATAAAAAAGTAAAAAGGACTCAAGCCTATCTCTAACTGTAATACCTTAATTCTAGGCTCCTTTTCCTAAGTACTTGTATTTCAGTGTAGTTCAAATGATTCCATCTGTATGTGTATAAGTTATCATACGTCTCACTTTATTCATGTGCACGCACATAAATATATACATACCCTACGTTACACCTTGTTTTTTTTTAAGATTTATTTATGTATTTGAGAGACAGACAGCGAGCACAGGGGAGGGGCAGAGGGAGAGAGGGATAAGCAGACTCTCCAGTGAGCAGGGAGCCTGATTAGGAGCTGGATCCCAGGACGGAGATCACAACCTGAGCCAAAATCAAGAGTCAGTCGCTCAACTGACTGAGCCCCCCAAGCACCCCTTACCCCTTGTTTTACTTTCAGTGCACTATGAACACCTCCACATCACCAAAAATCAGTCTGCAGGATGTCCCTTCGTGCGGCCGTACCATCGCTTACCTAACAATCACCCTACTTTCAGACTCTCAGAGATTTCCCAATTTTTTAAAAAATTACTATTGAAAAAAATCCTAAACATCTTTGTGTTTCAATTTCCTGTCCGCATTTATGCTGTGTGGGGAGCCCATATCTCAAAGCAGAGACTGAATCCAGAGGGCGGAACAGGTCAAGGCTAGTAGGGTGGAGCACCGAGCCCCTTCTCAGACAGGCTCTCACGAGGCGCGTGCCCCGGGCGGCAAGGGTGGGGCCCCACATGCTGCAAGGGTGGGGCCCCACATGCTGCACTCCTCCCATACCGGCCGTGATGGATCCCCAGTCTTGGTAGGAAGAGGCGACATGCTACCGCGCTGATGTTCTAGCTGGCAGGTCTGAAGCGCTCCTGAGACTGATCATTTTTTCAGAAGCTTATTAGCCGTTTTTGGCCCGTACTTTTCTTCCCTGCGAGGTGTCTATCTGTGCAGCAAGAGCCCCTCTAACTTCCCACTGAGCAAGGGCTCCACCCAGCCCCCCACCTCGAAAGCGGACTGAAGCAAACGAGGGTTCTCTTCAAGCAAAAGGTCAGAATATTTCCTAGGTGTCACTAAAAAGGCCAATTTCAGTTCATCACCGGGTAACCCAAAAGCAACTAATAACTTTCACCTTTAAAATGGGTCTGGAAACATTCTGGACCCCAGGCTCTTGCTGTTGAACACGAGGGAGAGAGTCCAGCCAGCACTCCGCATCCTCAGGGTCCGAACACAGACTGGACGCTGTGGCCACTGGGGTTAGATTGGTGTGCTTTCCTGAAGAGCTTTTTTGAACAATTTCTGACGAAGTAAGCATCAGACTGCATCATCCCCCTCCACCCTTGATGAAATTATAAGCCAGGTGTGCCCACAACACAGAAGGCGGAAGGAAATGAAACGTCCTGGACACCTGCTCTGCGCCAAGCCCCGTGCTAAGTATGTGCACACACATTCATCTGATCGATGACAACACTCCTGAAGAGGAGTGTGATTTGCTTCCTTACAGAGGCGAGGAAGCCCTGTGGGCATCAGCCCCTGCCCCATGCCACAGAGCTGGCCGCCCCACATCTGGGGCACAGACTCAGAGCAACTGTGTTGTTCTTAGCTTCGTTTGGCGCTCTCTTGCTTGGCAGAGCACCTAACGGGAAGTCAGCTTTTGCTCATGCTGTGTGCAGAGCTGGCATGGGATGCAGAGCCAGGGACGGCAAAGCCTGCTGCCACATCCACAAACCACTGCTCCCCGAATTCACAAGAGCCTCCACCCCCAGTGCCTGCGACACGCAACACTGGCAAGCATCCTGAGGGCAGGACCCCTCCTTTCCCACAGACGATAACATTCAGGTACCAAGAAGCGGAGTAACTCACTAGGGTCACCCAGCTCAAAATCCCAGAGCCAGAATGCCAACTCCAGAAGCCAAGGATTATTTCCCCAAACCAGAGGGAACACAGCCCCTAAGCATCACCACCCCCTCCTCTGTCCTCCATTCCAGGACGGGGAGGGCAACGTGTGACTGGTAACCTGTCTTCCCAGAGCTGAGTCCTGATGCGTGAGCTCTCCACCTGCCGAAACCCGCTGTGTTACGTGAAGCGTGGGAGGGGCCCTCCACCTTGCTGCCCCAGGAGCTGCCCTGGCTCTGAGTCCAGCTACGTAACTGGCTTCCACCATCATGGCTTGAGGCTGTTGCTTTCGTCAGGAAGCCACGCAGACTGGGGGCAGCAGCGCTCTTGGGGATGGGAGCAACTGGGGGGATGTGCACGGGGGCACCAACACGGCAGCAGGCAGAGAGGGAGAGAGACACCCCGCTCTGCCCCACCGGTGCACGGCCTGGAAATGCAGTCAGCAGTCCCGAGAGGGATGGCTGAGGACTCACACATTCTCATCCAGGCACAAGGGCCACCACGAGCCCACGGGCAGGGACCAGCTTAATGCCCTGAACGACTTCACGTCTATATGCTCAGCGAGCAAGCCCTCTTCCTAACAACAAGGAAGCACCAAGCCGTAAGGAGGCACGGGAGGCACCTGTCGAGGACAACTTCCCCAGCACAGCCCTCCTCACTCGGGCTTAAGCTCATGCCCACGGGACTCCTTTTATCTGGGGGGAGGCCACGCGAGTCAGAGAGTACTTGGGCAATCCCAAGTACAAAAGTGTCTAAAAAATAATTCAAAACCATGGCTGAACCTCAGGCAAATCACAGCAAAGCTGGAAAACACGATCTTCAGAAAAGATAAAGAAAAGGAGAGGAGAGCGGGTGGGCCCAGGACCCACGGTGAGCGCACCTGCCCTCGCACGGCACGGCCTTCACCGGGGGCTGGCACCAGCATGGACGTCATCCTTCACACGACACCTTGTGCTCAGGATGGCTCTGTTGTTCTTGTTGCTTGCTTCTACTGGTTTTTAGTGTTTTTCATTCTTATCTGAAGTATGATCGGCACGCAATGTTAGTTTCAGGTATTCAGCACAGTGACGCACACCGCCACACCCCCCCGAACTCCCGCCAGTGAGTGTTACAGTAGGACCGACAGCATTGCCCAGGCCCCACCACTCATCTCCGTGACTTACTATGTTAGAACAGGAGTCTGCACCTCTTAATCCCCATCGCCTACCTCTGCCACCCCCTCCCGCCTCCTCTGGCAACCACTAGCTGGGCTCCATATCTATGGGTGTTTCTGCTTCCTCGTTGGTTCATTTTCATGTGTGTCGGGGTTCCACATGTAAGTGAAATCCTATGGTGTCTGTCCCTCTCTGTCTGGCTTACTTCATTTAGCACAATCCCTCCTCCAGGTCCATCCACATGGTCAAGAATGGCACAGTCTCTACCTGTAATCAAGTAAAGACACGATGCCGGGCACAAGAGTGCGTGGGGGATCTATGGTCGGTGGCTGACCTGGGGCAAGAATCTGGTCTCTGGGCTCCCTGTCCAGGGCAGTCTGAGGAGCGGGAGGACATTTGCAAGGGACGCCAGGAGGCACCTGGTCTCCAGTAGATGGGCAGAGGGTAGAAGAACCTGGCTCTTGTCACAATCTCCAGGGCGAGGCCGCCAGCTCCCCTTGAGGGCTTTCTCAGTCGTCTGTGTATCTTGCCCATACCCCTTACCTTCTCTAACCCAACCTCGTTTTCTAAAGTAGGGAGAATGCCTGCTGGCTCACTGTGCACTCTATGAAGAAGTCTGGGCACGTGCGTAAGTGTGGTTAGCACTTTGCCAGGGGGCGTCTGGATTAGTTGCGGGGACCAGGCTTGAATCCCAGATGGGGGAGAGGCCCAGGCCCCACACGCATGTGCCGGGACAGGACTCCGTCAGATCCTAGCAACGGCATCCAAACGTCCGCCCTGCCCAAGGCCGCCCGACCGCACACACCCTCACGCCACAGCCTCTCCTAGAACGGTGGCATCACCTCCCGGGTCCCTCACGGTGCGCAGAACACTGCAGCTCAGGTTCTTCACCTCAGACGGGCTAAACCCCCTCCTGTGAAGGTTTCGTGTGGATTAAGTAAGACAGTAGACACAAAATGGTCGGCCCAGTGGCCAGGACACCAGCAGCCCTGTATAAATAGCAGCTGTTGTCATGGTGGTTAATCCCAAGTCCCAGATGAAGAGCCCAAGGCGCTCACAGCTACAGAAATCACCTCGGGCCGCTCGCGGAACCGCAGAGACTCTCGATTCAAATGCACCCGTGAGTCTCCATGCAGCATCCTGGGTGTGCTGTCCGGCCTCCCCACCAGACGCTCGCCACCGAGATTCCATTCCGATCATCCCTGATGAGTCGGAGTTAAATAAAATTAATACCACTGCTGAATGCCAATTTTCACGTTTAATTTTATGGCCAAATGTGACAGTAATAGTCAAGAGTTGGCACTAGAAAAAGGTGCTGTGATTCTGAAGAGTCTATATAAAAGCGGTGGTTTTTAAAAATATCATATGATTCAGTCTTTGAACAGCTGATAACCTCACCAGGGAAGTCATAATGATGACATTTAAATACAAATCAGGGAGTCGAATTTAGGAGGGCTATCCACATATAATTAAATTGAACTTTCATTGGGAGATAATTGATAGTTATAACACTGCTATTCTAAATTTATGTGCTGCATCACATGGGCGTCTGCTTGACTAGACCAGCCTATTCGGTTTTCTAATGAAGTACAACCCAAGTGAAAGGAAGCAGTCAACCTTGAGGAGACATCCATCCTGACTGAGGAGGGGCTCTAAGCAGCCCAGAAAATGGCAGGAACACTGACATTTGAATCACACCCAAAGAAGATAATTTTCTCCTTAAGCCTCATAGATCAATTACAATAAAGAAAAACCCTTCCTTCTTATTATTTTTTAAAGATTTATTTATTTATTTTAAGGGGGGAGGGGCAGAGGGAGAGGAAGAGAGAGGGAGATAATCTCCAGCAGATGCCCCACTGAGCACGGGGCCCAACGCAGGGCTCGATCCCACGACCCTGAGATCACCACCCGAGCCAAAATCGAGTCAGATGCTCAACCGCCTGAGCCGCCCAGGCACCCCCTTTCCTTATTAATTTTAAGTGAAAAGATACACTGGATTCTAAAAATCAAAGCCCAGCACAGTGCAATCAGAGCATCACCAGGGACCGCACCAAGCACAGGCCGCCTGGCTGCTATCAGCTCTGTGTTCACAGCAGCCCCAAGAGGGATTCAATCTGTATGCAGCAAAACTAAGTAACTAGCCCGAGGCCACAGAGACGGCAAACGGGAGGTGGGGAACACCTCACCAGGACCTGGCCTGGAGAGCCTGGAGTCTGAAGCAGGCATGACAGGAGGGGGCCAGAGAGGCATGCCTGCTCTCCTGAACTCCAGGGACACACCTGACGGGCACCCAGAAATGAACAGTGTCCACAGGTGCCTGACCCACCAGCCGCCGCCATGGTCTGTGCGGCTACAGGGCTCAAGGGCTGGACTGGGGGTCCACTCAGCTTACAACCAAGCCTGGGGCTGGGGGGGGCACTGGTCTGAGGCCCAGTGCCCACCCCCCACCCAGTCTGCTCCATGCACAGGCTGGGGCAAGCTGCAGATATGCCCGCGTCGGGTAGATAGATGCCCAGGCTCCTTCAGAGGTAAAGGCCACATCTCTGCGGTGTTTGGTTTGTCTGAATCTCAAGTTCCTCATCGTAAACAGGAGGTGTCTGGAACCCACCTACCTCCTGGGTTTGGATTCCATGAGCTCAGGAAGGCAGGTGGGGATTCGACGGGCTGTCAAGTGACAGTGGCCTCCCACTGGCGGGACAGATTCTCAGAAGAGTGACTGTCTGGTCTGAACACCTTGGTTCCTTCATCAAAGTCCAGCTGGTTCCACAGGAGAGGGGGGCCAGTGAAGACACCCCCACATGCCACCCACGAAAGCACCTAGAGACGCACTATCTCTCTACTCAACACACCCATTTTACAGACGGGCAAACGGAGCTCACAAGAGGCAAATGGCCCACCACGGTCACCAGCTGGGAGGACAGAAGGTGGACTCGAAGCCGTGCTCCTGCCCTCCACAGAGGACCTATGCTCAGGGCACCCGTCGCCTTGCAACGCTGCCCTTGCCCGCCTGGCCCCACCTCAGAGGGCTCACTCCCCCCACCCTGGAAGACCCAGCCGACACGGCCTCCCTGCGAGGTCTCCCTGCCTGCCCGCCCCGCTTTCCCAGCCTCTGAGAATACCCCCTTGCGCACAGATACTTCCCTTATAAACGTTGCACATATTTCTTCTGTGTAAGCTGAAGCTGCAGAGAAGCCAGGCCCGCCGTGTGGCACGTACAGAGCAGCCCCTTCCACCGAGGCCAGGGCTCCTGTGGAAGCACAAGGCCTTACCCTGCATTTCTGTACGTGAACATTTGCTTTACGACCTTCCTCAGCAGACAACAGGGCTCGGGAGAATGAGATTCCCTCTTCATGTCCTCAGGCTGCTGGCCACCCTCCCTCTCTGGACTGCAGGAAGCAGAGTGAGGGCCAGCGCCACTTTTAATTGATTTCCCTCTACCCGGCCTCCCACGGGGCAGCTTTCCCTGCCTAACAGGGCCGACTGGCCCTGCTGGATCCGTGTGGCCACACGTCCAGGAAAGGCAGGAAGAAGCCAGGCCCGGGTCTTCCTCCCCGTGGCCTCGGCAGCACCGTGTGAAGGGCAGAAGTTAAAGTCAGCAGACGGGAGTTCACGCCCCGACGTCACTCCTGACGAGGCGTGGGATCCAGGGTGGGTCACCTCACCGTGAGGCCCCACGTGGGATGGAGAACAGTGTGGACAAAGGAGCATGGGCTTGCAGCGACACAGACCTGGGCCCTAACCCATCCTCTGTCACCCGTGAGCTCTGTGGCCAAAGGCAAGTTACCCGAGTGTCTCCAGGCCTCAGTTTCTGCATCTATAAAATGGATACCCTCCTTTGCAGTGTTAGTCGGGATTGTGGAGAATTCATTTGAACCCCCTGGCATATAATTGGTGCTAAAAATGTGTAACTATTACTTTTGAGGGCAAGGAAAATGTTCTAAGATGGATTGTGCTGATGGTTGCACAACTCTGTGAATATGCTAAAAAAAATCATCGAGGTGTGCACCTTTCAATGGGCAAATTGTACGCTATGTGAATCGTATCTCAATAAAGCTGTTATCAAAGATTATAGCTATTAAGGGAGTTATCGTAATAAAGATCAAATGGGATAGCATTTATGAAGGCTTTTTGTGAAGAGTAAAATGCCCGAGAAGCACTAGGTATTTATTCTGTTCACTCGCTGTCCGGAGTTCGCAAACCTCATTTCACCGAGACCACCGTGAAAGCCTGAGCCTCCCGCCGTACCCTCGGCTCGGCGAGGGCTCAGCTGTCCCCTCCCACTGGGTCTCCTCCGTGCTTTCCAGCCCCGGCCCAGACGGGAACCGGAAACCTCACGCTAGACGGAAGCCCCGCTCAAAGGCTGCTGCCGGATTCTCACACCAGTGCTCCCCACTGGTTTCCGTAAGGCCCCCGGGGAGCTCCGCGGGCAGCAGCGTGCACCGGGCCGGTGCGGGCCTGACTCTCTGAAGCATCAGAAAGCCTTTCCCCCGATCGGCTCATCTCTAAGGACAGGCTTTGGGTCTTCCTCCAACACTCTTCACTGGCTACTCTGGAGAAATTTGTTCAAAGATTAAAATATCTATCAGCTTCCTTGCTGGTTTCCTGCTAGTCTTCTCAAGTCTGAGACAGCTGGTTTCTGCCTGGGTCTGCCTCCACTCAGCCGCGCCTTCAGGCCAGTCCCTGAGCTTCCCCGGCCTCGCCAGGAAGGAAGCCTGTCCCACAGGGTGGCTGTGAGCAGCGCATGACCAATGGAGGAGAGGGCCTGGGCCATGGCCCACAGCTGGTGCCTAATCAGGGCTGGCTCCCTCCGGCTTTTCCAACTGTAACCGAAACTAAGCCATGCTGGCAACTCCGCCTTCTGTGGCTGAGAGCCTGGGGGCTCTGCTTTTCTCAAAGGTCATGCTGAGCTCCGGGAAGGCTGCAAGAGGCCGCCGCGGCAGCCACCCGGCGCAGGAGCTCAGGTCCGGACCGGCCGCCTCCGCTCAGGCTTCTGCACGCTCTCAGATGAAGGAGGAGCATGAGGACAAAACCCCTTCCCAGCAGCTTCTACATTCACTCGAGTGTTCTGCTGGATTCCAAGAGGGAGGCCAGGAGCAACCGTGTGATGGTCACAGAGCCTGCGTCCCCTCCGTCACTCAGGCAGAAGACGCGGTTGCGTCCCCGGGCGGCCTGTCTCCACAGGGGTGGGCGCCACAGCGGACTCCGCAGCCGGGGGCAGCTCCTGACCCACGGCCAGGGGCGGGCCTCACACGGCTGCGGCGGCACAGGGCCTGCTCCCGTGGCACGTGAGTGCCCCGAGGCTCTGCCAGCTAACGTGTGAGGGCCGGACAGGACACCAGTCACACCCCAACAGGGGTGCCGCCCAGGGCCACACTAAGGGGCAGGAACCCGGGACGACCCGCCCTGGGGTGAGCTCAACAGTGTGCAGAGCGTAGCTGCCATGCAGGGGGCCCGAAGCTCAGGACACGGGACCGAAGGCGGATCAGGAGCAGGGCCTCTCCCTCTGGAGACACGGGCAAACTGTTAGGGTTGCAGTGGGGATGGAAAGCGCCAGGCCACACGAAAGCTCAGGATGCTGCAGGAGTATAGGAAAGGGACAGCTAACCCTGCCCCAGCCATGTCAGGGATGGCGGGAAAGAAGCGCTGGCTGAGCTGGGGCCAGCAAGGCAGGGAGGAGCCGAGCACCAGAGGGGTGCAGGTGAGGGGGCAGCAGCCCTTGCAGAGAGCCAGGCGTGACAGAGGGGGAGAGTGAGCAAGGGACCCTGCGATGTCAACACAACTAGACACAGGGAACTGGAGAGGGACAGAGCCAGAGAGGTCGGCGGGGGCCAGACAATGAGGCTCTCACGGCCTCACTACGGATTGTGCACGTCTCCTCTGTGCCCCGCCGGGTGGGGGGCCCACGCCGAGAGGACTGTGAAGGCTGGTTTTCAGAAGGGAGGAAATCAAAACAGCACAGAAACGCAGCCGCTGCAGGAGGAAAAGAACACCGACTGAGGCTTTGCAATGATCTCCATTGTAATCAATCCTAGGAATGGGTCTTACTGTCTTTCCAGAGCCAGTGAGGAAACAGAGGCCCAGGCAAGGACTGGCCCCAAGTGTCCTTCCGCAGCCTCGGGTGTGCATGGTGGCCAGGAGCAGCAAGGGCCAGCAGGGGCACCCAGAGCCCACCACCCGCACCCAGGAGCGTCCACAGCGAAGCATGAGCTCCTCCCTCCGGTCCAGGTGACAGGGCCTGGGTCCAAGATTCCAAAGCCAGAAGGCAACCCTCCTGGGTGCATCACAAAGGATCACACACCACAGGGATGGGGCAAGATGAGCAGACAGGGGCAGGGCTCGGGGAGTAGGGCAGAGCCAGGACACTGTTCAGCACAACCCCAGGCCCAGAAAAACAGAGACACAGTGAGAAGAAAAAGGAACATCTCTGGCAGTTTTTTCCCTAGTATGTCACCAAAGAAAGAATGCAAGAGAAACACATGGAAGTGGTGTTGACATCTGGATTTAAGACAGACCGAGGCAGTTTCCCTCATCAAGCTAATCAGAAGCGGAAGAACCAACAGCGTTGAATGACCCTAAAATAGCTTCTGTCCAGCAGCTACAGATGGATCAGATGGGGAAACTGATCAGAACGCAGGGTGAGGACCCTGCTATAAAGATCCATCTCAAAGGTGAATGAAAATATACTGAACATGCTGAAGGACAACAGAGTTTCCATTATCCTCCCTGGAAATAAAGACTCCCTTGTCTAAACACGTCCCTAAATGGAGCTCAGGCTTTAAAAGTCACCATGTTGTTTTCAGCCCTTTTGGCAGAAATCTTTCTACGTTAGGTGCAAACTCCCCTACCTTGCAGGGCTATGCCCCTGCTTCTCCTATCTCAGCGATGGGGGCTCTCGCTGGGGTCCAGGGCATGGTCCCCTTGCCAAGGACTTCCCCACCGGCCAGGTTCCCTGCCGGGATTCCAACATCTCACTAGCCCCCAGGTGGTGAGTGTTGCCAAAGCAGAGTCTGAACCCCACAGAAGAGAGAGCTGGGCCTCCGGCCAGAGTAGCACGTGTGGGGATCGGCATGCGAGTCTTAGTGGGCAGAGAGGCGGGGTACCGCCTGTGCCCGCGAGAGCCAGGGCTCCTCCCATCACAGTGATCCAGAAAGGATCACAGGTGGCCTGGCAGACGCCAACCAGTCCCCAGGGCCGAGCCCAGAAGCGCATGTGTCACCTCCGCAGACTCCGTTCTCTTGCCAGAAGACAGTGCTCTTTCTACTTAACAATACTCGCACTGTGCCCCAGGGGCGTCCTGAACACCGAGCCTCAAGTTTGTCACCTGTAAAGTGAGCACACTGCCTGTCTAAAGAGAGGTGATCTGTGGATTAGCTAGGACAGCGGATGCTTAATAAGAAAGCCTTTGAGAAGTTCTCATTATTTCATTGCTATCGTCATCGTAGATGTACCTTCCCACTGGGGCCTCAGACTCCATCTATCCCAAACCAGACACACGCTCCGCCCAAGCCTGCTCTCCTCCTGGCCCTTCGCACGCCACATCACCTCCTGCATGGCCTCATCGCCCCGTCCCCTTTGCCCCCCAGGTCTGGGAAGATGCCAGGTTATGCAGACCTGCCCCTGCCTCCTTCCACGTGGGGGTGCCCCCCTCTCCCAGCGCCCTGTACCTTGCACCCAGGAGACGGATCACAATATATACAAACTGTCCCAGATCTAAAGGGCTCCCGCTTGCCTAGATAAGCATAAGACAAGTGGACGCAGACCCCAGGGGACCTCTGTGCCCTGCTAAGGGGTGTCCTAGAGCTTCCAGAGCTTTCTTTAGACAAAGGGGGTCGAGGAGGTTTAGCGGAAGGGAGGCAGCAGTCATCCCTGTGTTTCTGGAAGGAGCCAAACGGAGTCACCAGTGACAAGGCCAGTGTGAAGGCTAGTGTAATGGCCCAGATGAGAACTGCCATCGGGGAAACGAAGTTCCCAAGGTACAGAATTCTCAAAGAGACGGACAAATCACAAACTGCCTGTCATCAGTGTGCAAAGTCACATTTGCGTGGCCATCAACAAACAGCAGAAATACAGAATATCTTTACAGAACACGGATATAGAATTAAAGGGATTTCCTTTGGCAAATAAAAATTAGAACACATTTTCTGAAGGCCAAAATTCTTTCAAAGAGGCAAAAGTCGCAGGGAGGAGTGAACTTTTAAAAACAGGGACCCCTAACACATACGTGGCCCTCGTCTGCGCCCCGCCGGGTCTGAGAGCAGACGTCAGCTCAGCGGGATGCTGATGGAGTCAGGCGGCTGAGTGCAGCCTGGACTAGGAGTGCGTGCCCGGGGAGCTGCGAGTGGGCCAGACAGCTGCAGGGACACCCCAGAACGACGTCCGGAATATAATGTGGCCCTAGATGCAGCACGCAGCCTCAGAGGGACCTAGGCAGGGGGCAGCACCCCCAGAGCCACAGGGCTGCATTCATGGAAGTGGGGGGTGGGAGAGGCCAGATGGAGGCAGGTACTTGGGAGGAGGCTGGGGTGATCCTGGGAAAGACCCTGGCCCTGAACCCAGGTGGGAGGGAAAACAAGAAGTGGGGGACTTAATTCGTCCTATTTCCAGGAGCAGCTGTTCTGATAAAGTCCCTGGGAGAGCCATCACCAAGACAGCAACAACACACAGAGAGGGTCCCGTCCCAAGAAACCCATCCTAGGTCGAAACTATCTTAAAGTCAAAATGCATGGGACATCCCCAGCCTACCGACCGCACGGCTGAGCCGTGCCCACCTCCACGTGCTCACGTGAGCCTCCAGTGGGCAAACCATCCGGCACAAAGCCTATTATGATAAAGGGTTGACTGTCTCATGGAATACGTGGACTCCTGTTCAAAAAGTGACAGGATGGCTGTGTGGGCCCAGAATGGCTTACGGTGTGTCCACGTGGCCCTCGTGATCACTGGCGGGCTGGGGGCTGCGGCCGCTACCACCCCCCTGCACATCACCAGCCCGGGAGAAGGTCCACACCCCAAATGCCCCGCATCCCTTCTGCACTAGCGCAAGGTGGAAAACCTAAGTCGAATCATCGTGAGGCTGGGAACGGTCTGCACCAGGCCCCTGCTGCCTGGCGCCCTCGGAATGGCTCAGCCTATCTTCTCTGCAGCCCGGGCAAGCACCGCAGAGCCACACCAGCGGCCCGCCGCCTCCCGCTGCCGGCACACTTCGCGGCCACTGTCCCCACGCTGCCACGCCACGCCACGCTCACGCTCACATGGCACTTTGCTTACCGGCCCACACTCACCAGGCTGAGTCACCTCCGAACCACCTCCTTTCTCACCCTCTGTGCTTCTAGTAGTTTCTCTGAAAAGTGTCTTGTTGAAAAGATCAGCACTGAATGTGTATTTCTCCCCGCATGACGAGCAGAGACCTATCTGTCCTCACCTTCCTAGCGCAAGGCACAGTGCCTGACACGTGGGTGAGGAAGAGAATGTTGGCCCAACAAAGGGGCAACCCCAAAGTCTTCTTATGGCTGGAGCATTATGCCCCCAGAGAGAACCACTCAGTACAGAGCTGACTGGTACGAAGGCGATGAAATCCCCCCATTTTGTTAACAAAATGCCTCAATCATGCTAAATCAGTTGCCATTAGTTAACAACAACAACAAAAAGTGCTATCACATGTAACTGCACATTTCATTGATTTTAAGTTAAAGCTCTTATTTCCTAAATTAGATGAGAACACCCAGGAATAGGAAACAGATTTCCCCGCACACACCTGGAAGGTGTGCGCCAAGCCTGGGGACAGGGGCACTGCCAGGGCGCGGCCTGTCCTCCCAGCCCGGGCCCTGAGCTCTGTGCAGGGTGACAAACGGAGCTCGGGGCTGCAGAGACGTGGAAATCTGGGTTTGCATCCCAACTCTGCCTCAACGTCTGTGTCATCCTCGGTAAATCATTTGGCCTTTTGAAGCATTTTCTCGCATAAAAATAATGATAATGATGCCAACCCCAGAGTGCAGTGCTGGGTATTTAAAAAGCTGCAAGCCGTGCCCTGGGCACTGAGTATACACTCAGGTGACGATAGCAGCTGGCATCATTTCCTACCATCTACCACATCCACCCCAGCACGTAATCCAGCCCCAGGGGGCAGAAGGGAACCTAGGGGACACTCAAAAGCTCCACAGGAAGGCCCCCAAAGGCCCCCCACCGCCTGGGCCCAGGCACCTTCAGTCCTCCACTGTCGTCTCTCTCTCTCTCTCTCTCTCTCTCTCTCACACACACACACACACACACACACACACACACACACAGTCCCAGGGGACCTTCCGCACAGTCACGGGGCTGGGTCTTGGCTCATTCCTCAGGGACCCACTTTGTAAAGCCTGCTCTGCCCTGTCCCCCACTCCCACCCCATGAGAACCACATCCTTTCTACAGTGACCACCAGGGGTTTGTGCCCGCTGTCCATGGCAGTTTCCCGACACACCTGTTTCACCCCTCTCCATCCACTAGACTTGGACAGAGTGAGGAAACTATGTCTTCCTCATCTTCTACAAACCTGGAACTGAAGTGTTCAACAGGTGTTTGCTGAATGAATCACTGAGAACTGCCTTTGATAACCTGAACGGTCTTCATGAGCACGACGGGGGCAGCCTTGTCCTGTGTGGCCGCAGAGGGCAGAACAGAGGGGACTAAAGCCACACCGAGCCCTCCAAGCCCGAGCAGGTAGGGTGAGCCTGACACAGCCCTCTCCGCCCCCACTGACGACAAAGCAAAGTCCAGACAGATACAAAAACAGCCTCCTGAGCTCTGGGGGAAGAATGCAAGCACGAGGGCGTATGGAAGAGTTGCACGAGACTAGCCCCCCACACAGGGGTGGCCTCCCACGGTCCCTCTCCCTTTCCCCAGGGCTGCAACTCTGATGTAAAACCAGGAAAGGGGGGGCCCAGAAGTGTCAGGACATGTATGTGTGGAGGGAATCCAAGAGGGGAGCGAGCCAGAGAAGGGGATCCCCTGAGCCAACACAGAAAGGCTCAGGGAACAGGACTGGGATTTGACCCCCCCACACAAGCATACATGTTTCAGATTCACCTGAGTTGTGTGTACACAGGACAGATCCCGATCAGCACAGTAAGGTGGTGGAGAACTGACGTGAGATTGGAACCACGTGTACAAGTACCACAGCCTGACCCTGAGGGGCCCAGGGGGGCCCAGACCCAGGGTGTGCCCGCTCATACAGGTCACGGGAGCCAGCTGCTGGCATCTCCTCCCTACGCTGCACCCAGTGGTGTCGTGTCGGGAGCTTGAAATTGGCCATGGGAAGTGTGCGCACCCCAGGAAGTGACAAATGCTGTGAAGTCCCAAGTTGCTTATTAAAGATTTCCAGGTCACACGTGGACAGACCCAAACCAGCACAGCAGAGACTTGGGGAACGGTCTCTGCTGTGCTGGTTTGGGTCTGTCCACGTGTGACCACGTGTGACCGGTGTGTGGTCAAGAGTGAAGATCTTGACCTCCACCCAAAGAAGGGGAGATGTAATTCACAACCAGAGCCTAACTAGAGAGACTGCCTGCCAAAACAAGCCATCAGTGTCCTCCAGAGCCTTATAAAGAGTAACAGAGTCTACAGAAATGACATTCACAATGTCCCAATACAATTTAAAATAACTGCCAGGCAAAAAAAAGAAAAAAAAAAAAAAACAGGAAAATGCAACCAATTCTCAAGAACCAATGATGTCAACCCCAAGCTCATCCAAATGCTGGGACTATCAAAGGCTTTATGGCAGCTAATATAACCATGCTCCCCAGGATAAAGGAAAACACACTTGGAAGGAACGAAAAAATAAATAAGACTTTACAGTAAGAAAATAGAAAATATTTTTGAAAAGAGGTAAAAGGAAATTCTAGACCTTAAAAATACAATAGAATTTTTGAGTAACCTCACAGAATGAGTTCAATAGAACAGAAATGACAGGGGAAATTAAGTGAACTTGAAGACCAAGCACAAAAGTAAGTACTGATAAACTGGACCTCACCAAAATTTGAAACTTTAGAGACTCCTCACACCATGTGCATCAAACAGGAGACTTGTGCCCAGACTCCATGCTGAGAGCATCAATGGACAACCCAACCAAAAACGGGCAAGAGACTGAAACAGATGTTTCGCAATGTAAGGTGTATGTGCAGGGGGTCATGGGGAAGCCACCTGGCATCCACGGTCCCTGGCAAATGCACGTCCAGACCAGACACACGCCCGGCCGCATCCAGCACTGGCCAGATGTGTGGGGCGGACAGAGACATAAGAGGCTTCCAGGGGCAGCCCCCAGAAAAAGCTGGGCGGGTTCCCAGATGGTCAAACACAGACCTGTCACATGAGCCCATGAGCCGGCTCCTGGTATTTCCAAGAGAGATGAAAACAGGAGTCTCTCAAAGACTCGCATGTGAACGGTCACAGTAGCTTTATCTGTAATAGTCCAAGAGGAGAAACCACCCAAAAGCCCAACAGGTAAGTGAATAAATAAAGAGCAGCACATCCTTGTAATGGAATACTGGTCAGCGGTGAAAGAGAGAGACCCACGTGACGTACCAACAGGGAGGACACAGCTCAGAACGAACGGTGGCACCGTGGCACTGAAGGACGCCCAGTGTCTAAACTGACCAAGTCGCATACTTGGAAGACGTGCAGCTGACTGCTTCCATTGTCCTTCTACCGAGAGGTACGGAAAGATGTGGTGGGAATGTCTCAGCCCAGAACCACGGTCCTCCATGACAGGGGCTCTCAACCACCTGACCAACATGTGGCTTCCAGAGTCAGCGACACCTGGGCTCAAACCCTGGCCTGGCAAGTGACTGCCCGCCCAGCGGCCGATTTCCTTGTGTGTCACGTGGAAACAGCCAGGGCAACTGCCTCCCCCCAGGGTGTGCCAGCTGGCGTAGAGCTGTCACTCTTCCTCGGCCACATGCCGGGCTTTGCCACTGTCACGACTGCACCTGCAAGGCCCCTCCCCTCCTCCCGGCACAGATGCCATATTTCTCATTAGCAAGCACGGACCCGATCCCCCCTGGGAACCCCCAAATCCTGTATGAGGCCTGTTCAGGGGGCTTGTCTGCTTTCCCCCCGCACTTGTGTTGGAATGCTGCAGGGCCCTTGGAAACAGCCTTGCTGGGAGGAGGAGTGCATGGTCTTCTGTGCTCCTGCCATCCCTAATGTAAACACCAAGTGCTGAAACACCCCTGAGGAGGAGGACGTGGGGGGGTGGGGAGGGGCTGCGCTGGACTGGGTCGTACACTCTGAGGACAACTGTATTTTGTGGTGCATTTGTGACCAGCAAGGACTTAGTGAAATCAACAATTATCCTTGGTTCTGCTTGCTCAAAACTTAAAGCGATTCTCCTAAAAAATACAACAATGAATAAGCCATCCTCTAACCTCTAGCTTTTAGATGCTTTTATTGCTGCTTTCCCGAACAAAACTCACACAGGTAGGGACCGTGTCTGCCACGTTTTAGACACGAACGTCCCCAAGGCTGTGCATCGTGTGGCACAGAGTACATGAACAACAAATGAATGTACTTAAAACTTAGAGCGACCACAATAAAATGAAGTCTGGTAAATTTTAGTTAAGAAAGGTACCTTTACATCACTTTATGACACAGCCATTCTCAAACACAGCACTGGCCTCAGATTTGCCAAAAAGGACAAACACGCATCTCAGCCCTCTCCGTGCCCAGGCAGCCCCTCGCCTCGGGCCGTGCCGGCTTCCCTCTCTCCATGTGCGGGGTTCCTCGGCTCTCAGGATGATGATCCTGTGCCTCTTCAGACACCATGCTTCTGCATGTGTCCTGCAACCTGAGGACACAAAGCCGTGGCCTGACTCGTGGGCGTGGGTGGAAGGGGGCCCCCAGCGAGGCCGCGCAGGGTTCACTGAGGGGGGTCGAGAACAGGCTGACCCGAGGAGCCTTTCCAGCCTCACTTCCAGCCCACAGCTCTTCGCCTCACACACTGCAATCTCATTTGACCCGATGCCAAATGGCGGTGGCAGTCCCCTCGCAGGGAAGGGTGTCTCGGCCTGGGAGAGGCACGCAGAAGGCCACGGACGTCACCGACAGGTGCTGCGACCGGACTCTGCTGCTTCTCGAAAACTTGCTGTTGCATACAGGTGCCAGAGCAAAACCTTTGAGCACCACGGATGGCACGCGATAGGTGCTGGACCAGCACAGCCGGCCTGTCATTGACACACAACGTGAGCAAGAGCAGGGCAGCTAAATGCACCCCAAACAATTCTCTCTGGCAACCCTCAACCACCGCAGGTCAGGTGGACGGATGGCTCAGGATCACGCTGGAAAACAAGGGAATTAACGACTGACCGAAGCTTTGAATCAAGCTTCTGTTCTGCGTTCAGGATAGTGAGCACTATGGAGGCCTTTAAGGAAACAGACTAGTGGTATTTATAAGCTCCTCTCCAGCTAAGACATTAAAAGGACGAAAAGGTAATAGTGACAAGATTAATATTCAAAGACAATTTCAATCTTTCTAGACCTGTCAAATACAAAAAGAGGCATTCCACATCTGGCCCCACAGAAGAGGAAATTTGTAAAAGACACTTCATTTTCAAGTTATCACAGTGACTGCCAGGCCCTTGGAGGCCCAGACTTCCCCAGGAGAGGCTCAGAAGAGGAAGGCGGAGGGAAGGAGGCCACACGGGGTTATCACCATGGGGAAATCACAACAGGGACGCCGTGAGCGCTCACCACACAGAGACACGCACGTGAGGTCACGGACTCTTCACGACCCTGCAGGGCCCCCTCTCAGATGCAGAAACTGAGGCATGGCAGGCTAAGACCCTGCTGGAATCGGCCCTCGGGCACCAGAGCCTGCGCCCTTCCAGCCCTGCTGCCCTGCACAGGAAGCAAGTCTGAGGCCCCAGCTCCACGCTCCCACCTGGCAGGCTGCTCCAGCAGGGGACGGGCGGCAGCGTGCACACGCCTCCAACCCACCTCGACCTTGACGAGCGTGAGGTCACGGGCAGGGCTTGGCTTTCTGAGCGGAACACAAGGAACGTGAGGGCAGACCGCCGCCAGGTACGGTCACTTGTGCACTGGGAGCCCTTCACCTCCAACCCTCACAAGCACGTCGGCAGCCAGGTGAGAAGACCCCACTTCAGCGATCGGGGAGGTTGCCCGTGAGGCAAACACAGATAACAGCAGTCTTCAAGCACAGCGTCTTACTGGTGGAACCCCAGCAGGAGGAGGAGTCTCGCGGCGACGGGGAACACAGGGTCAGCAACCCAGAGCTCAGGCCCGAGCCTCCGGCCGGTGCGCACCAAAGGCCCCCGGCCCTGCGCCCGGCTTGGCTGCGTGCGGCCATCGCCTTGGGGCGGCCCGGTCTGCACAGCGCCCGGACCTCCATCCTCTGTCGGCCCGGCGGAGTAAGGCTGAGGCTCTGACCATCGCGTCTTCTCAGACAGCCATTAAGGATTACCAGCCCCGCGCGGCAGACGAGGACGGGGAGCGCGCCAAACAGACGAAGCCTGTTTGAGCCCGGCGACCGGACGGCGACGCGTCCCACTGCGGCAGATGGCGGGGGCCTGTCGGAGCAGCTCTGCTGACGCCGAAGAATGGGAGCCCCCCAGAGCTGTTGAGCTGCACAGCCAAATTAGAAAATGCTCCGCGTGACTTATGCTTCAAGTTTCCCTTCCTCACAGACACTCCGTCAAGCATTAGAGGAGTTCCTGCCAGCAGCTGCAGGACCCAGAATGAAAGACAAGGCTGAGGAAGTCCAGAAGGTACGGCTGAAGCCCGCGGCGACTCCGCCGTCAGTGGTTTGGAGCTTGGCAGCTCTGGCCTCAGGCGCGAGCCTCGGAAACCAGGGGGACAGGCAGCCCCCCAAGGCAGCCCCAGAGCCTTCGTCCAGGGGCCTGCCCGCTGCCGGGCTGCGCACGGGGCAGCCACCTGGGAGGTGGGGGGCGGGGCGTGCCTCAACCCGCCAAGTCAGGCTTTGACCCCCGGGCCTGGGCACGGTGACACCCCCACTCAGGCTCCGCAGCCTCGAGGAACACCGCGTGGCCGGGCCACTTCTCCTCCCTCCCAGAAGCACAGGTTACAGCTGGCTGATGTGACATCTGGAACGGGCCGGGCGTGCGGGGCAGGCTCGGGAAGTGTACCGTGAGCGCGAGGTCAAGCTTTGTTCGAGGTCGCGACAGTGACCCCAGCTGCCCCGGCAAACCACCACCCGTCTTGCCCCGGAACGCCCTCGCACCCTGCTACAGCACACAGCCCCCTCAAGGCCTAGCTCGATGGCCACCTCTTCCAGAAGCTCCCCCTGGTTCCTCGGCCGGGACCCATCCTCCTCCCCTCAACACCTCCAGCCCTTTACCCATCTACCTGTGGCCTTTATTACTTTGTTCTTGCGTTATGGTTCTTAGGACCCACTTCTCCTTCTCCAGCCATGGGCTAATTTCCCTGAAGACATGCCACACGTAATACCACCCTGACAGGTGTTCTAAAACAGGTAACACCATAGTCAAGATCTCTTCCAAATTTAAGACCTAGGACCCATGACTCAGTGAATAAATTCTGCATTATAAACAACTAAGTGAACTATAAGTGGTAGCTATATACTGAGTGAGCTAACATCTCCCGCAGGGACTAATTCCTATCTTCTATTAATCCATGTAGAGTAAAGTAGAATAAAGTAAAGTGACTAGTTACAAACCTTCGATGCCAGAGCAAAGCAGGACCCCGGTGTCCACAGAGGCCATAATGGAACAACAGGGCCAGAGTCCCAGGCCCCCCACACGGCCTCCCCCAGCACCCCGACCGCAGCAGGATACCTCTGCATGCTGAGGCTCAGGCCTCTGCACCCGTGTCTGTGCTTCTGAGGACCACACGGTCGGATCTCAGACTCAGACTCTTCCACACACACACACTCATTTGCTTGATCCTGGACCCTGCCCTCGTTTCTGTTCCACCTGTAGGAAGCTGTGGGATCGATTCATACATACTTGACATCTAAGCCCACAATCAGTTTTCCATGTGCACCTGTTTCAACATTAATTTCCCCCAAGAGCAGCCCTCAGAGACCAAGGATATGAATTCTAGATCTGCCTCACTTGCTGTGTGAGCACAAGTGAATGACCTAACCTCTCTGACCTAACTCCTTCCCCAGCAAAACAGCAATAATAATGCCTGGAAGGTAAGGTAAGGATGAGAAACAATGTGCTCTCGTTGGTGGCTGCTAGTAAGAGCCACCTGCTATCTTAGGACCCTATCTGACGTGATAGAAGCCTACACGTATTTCTCCATCCTTAGCTGATACCAAATTACAGAAGTGGACGTGAGAAGTTACGCTCAGCAGAATTCATGTTTGAGAACACAGCCCCCTAACGAGACTGAGGCCAGGCACTACTCTCACTCCACACAACGTTCTGTGTGTGGACACCGTGCCATCACTGTTTTAGGCGAATGCAGCCGAGTCCCTGGCTTTAAGGATCCGCCAGTCCCCTCCGAGACGGGGACAAGAACAGAGTGACCATGACAGGGACTGTGTCTGCAGAGGCTGCCTGGTCACGGTGCTCGGTGCTGACAGTTCACACAGACAACTGCAAGTCTGGGCACTGTGGACGTTGCTCTCCCTGCCTCTGGGAACAGGCACCATGGGCGGGCATCCTGGCCCCATTTCAGCGGTGCCCACCTCACAGATGCTGTCTTCCACTTCATGGTCAGCGACCCAACTCACCGCTTCTCAAATGCTAAGTGATCCTCTTTTCCTTCTCCTCCACCCATAGGAAACAGACTCTCGTCCTGCCGAGGAGCCTCTGGGCTGGGCACGTGGCCGAAGGCCCGTCCCTGCTGCAGCGAGGGGACACGCTGGACCCAACCCCAAGGGCCCTCTGGAGAGCGTCCATGCAGATGGGGCGCCATTCCAGCGGCACACGGAGTCACTCACACGGGGGTTCGGGACCCTGGTCAGACAGTGGGCTGTGCTGAGGTATGGCGCTCCCCACCCCGGAAACGGGGACGACAATGCCTGATACGCTGGCCGCCATGAGAATGAAGGGACCCCTTCTTCGTGGAGTCTGGGAGCAGAAGTAGAAAGGAGAGAGAATGGTGGACATCCCCAGAGGCCCTACAGCTCTAGGCAGTCACTTAACCTCAGCACCCTGCCCGAAATCACCTCCCACGAGTCTTGTAAAGACCCCTCAGGACAACATTGTGGGAGTGTGTGCCACCAGCAAACATGCCATCGTCAGACAACGATGTCTTCGTGCAAAACCATCTGCCCTATGATGACTCCAAATAGGGGACGTGGTGTTTCTGTAAACACCACTGCTGAAAGGGAAGGAGGGAGAGACCGACTTTTTTGTCATCACACCTGCTTTTGTGTTAGACTCTAAGAGGGGGATGCACTTGTCCTGCCTACTTCCTATGGTTGCAGGACGATCAGCCAGCTGTGAAACCTTTGACAGTGTCTTCCGCTCTGGGCTTCAGTGTCCTTGTCCTCAAGATGAGAAACAATGCCGGTTCCATAGCATCCTTACAAGAATTAAAGGAGAGAACATGTCCTCAGTGTTCGGTGCAGTGCCGAGCATAAGGCCACGATGAGGACACAGAGACTCTCTCTTCCATCTCTACTTCCCTCACCTACAACACACAGGGAGCAACGATGGTGTTGAGTCTCCCCGCAGAGCCCCAAACCAGGAAACAGGTACACAATGGGGTGTGTTTGTACAAAGCATTTCCCAGATCTGAATTCCACCTTAAAACAGGTTTCTTTAGACCTGTATTTCAAAAAAAAACGTTGAAATTTGTTTCAGGTTTAACTCACGGGCTACACAAACTCTGGTTCCGCCCTGATGATACTGGATGGAGCACTATTTCGGCCATGACTTCCTGTGTTACCATCTAACGTATGTTCACATCGACTCCCCTCCTTCCTCTTCACCAGAGCCCGTCCTCGGGCATGCATGTGGGAACTGGGACACACACGGGATGCACACATGGTCTTTCGAAGCCACATCCCACAGCGGGGAGGCCCAGGGGCTCTGGGGCCTGTGGCTCTAGGCTGCCCGCTGCAGGGGAAGCATCGGCCTCATTCTACCTTCCACGTGCTGCCCCCTCCAGCTGCTGGGTCGTCAGGTGGAGGATTCCTGGAAGCCCAACTGTGGCCCGCTGAGACAGGACCCAGCAGGCAGGAGAGCCCCAGGCCGACCGAGCGTCTGGCACATGCCACCAGGCCTCACCAGGCCCACCACAGACAGAAAATCCAAAGTGATTTTCGAGGACGCAGGGTGTTTACTCATTCACAGAATGAAGGCCGAATGCAGCTCTGTAAGAAGCACCTGAGCACACAGAACAAACACGGGATGATGAAGTGCAGCCCAGCCATCGGCAGCGACGGCCGGTGGGGGGCGACACACACTGGCACAGATGGGACAGAAGCTGCGACTGAGCTGGGCACGAGCCCCTGTGGGAGGCAGGGAGGCACCCCGGGCGGCACCCCGGAGGGGGAGAGCCCCTGCGAGCGGTGAGCGAGCGCCCGCACAGGATGCACGAGCCTAGCAGCAGGCCGACGGAGCGAGGGGAGGGTGCAGGCGACACCGGGCCACATCCCCAGTGGGACGCTGAGCCAATTAACCATGTTTATGAGATGCTGTGAAACCGTGACAAACTGTTCCTGAAGGACAACAATAAGAGCTCCTGTTACACGTGGGGGAGAGGCAGGCTGCAAGAGCGCGGCCACAAAGCGATCCTGGCTTTGTACAAATCAAGTTCCCTAGACACAGCCGGGCCGTGGATGTGGGTCTCCAGAGTAAGGGCATTGTCTGGGGGGTGGGATTATGCGCCATTGGAAAAATCATCTTCCTCACACTTCTCCTTCTGTTCCAAGACAAGCATACGGCATTTTTGCGGGGGTAACAGGTGCCACCGCAAAGAAGAAAGGACTCCATCGCTGGGCAGCTGGACAGAAGGGCGAGGGCAGCAGCTAGAGGCCGCGGGGTGAAGGCGGGGGGTGGGAGCTGGCACAGGGGACGCTGACGCAGCCAAAGCAAACAGGGTCACTGCGGGCAAGCGGGTGGAGACGGGCAGCGTCCATGCAGGAGACCGCAAGCAGGCAGGCTGGAAGAGGATTAGGACGAGGCAGTTTGGGAACGGCTCCTGGCCTGCAGGATGGGCCACAGAGAGAACAGCGGGAAGGCAGAGTGTGAAGAGGCAATGGCCATCAGTGTGACCTGCTATCGCGGCGGCCACTGTGCTTCTGAGCTAGGCATGGGGTGACCAAGCCAGCCCTACACAGTGACACCCTGACCCATCCATCTGCTCCAAGGCCAACACGGTTCAGAAAAGCAAACATGGTGAAAATACCTTAATGAGACCTGCAAAGAGAGGTACGCTTCCTCAACTGCTCTGCACCTTTGGGGATTCGAAAACAGAGAAATCAACCTTGTGGGACACTGATTCAACTAAAAAAATCTTTCAGGAGTCTGGCTGATATCAAAAACCCCAGAGCCACAGAAATAGGAGTAGGGGAAAGTCCTTTATGATATGGAATTGATGACGGGAACAACAAAGAATTTCTGAAGGAACCAATAACCATAGCCTCTCCCCCATGGACCCCAGCAAGTGTCTCCAGGGGGGCCAGCAAAGCCCCCAACAAAGTCCCCATCAGTGGTCCCTACATGGAAATCCTGGGAAAACAGGGAGTTGTCACTTCAAATAGTCTATTTTTTTAAAAAGATTTTATTTTAGAGAGAGAGCACGCACACAAGCAGGAGGGGCAGAGAGAGAGAATCAGGCAGATTCCACGTTGAGCACAGAGCCCAACATGGGGCTCGATCCCAGAACCCTGAGATCATGACCTGAGCCAAAACCAAGAGTCAGATGCTTAACTGACTGCACCACCCAGACACCCCTGAAATAGTCTATTTTTAAGTG
Source organism: Mirounga leonina (assembly GCF_011800145.1). Lineage (NCBI taxonomy): Eukaryota > Metazoa > Chordata > Mammalia > Carnivora > Phocidae > Mirounga > Mirounga leonina. The sequence continues at coordinate 79,009,110 of NW_023270415.1, forward strand.
AAAGCTTCCACACATGCAAGAGAGATACCTGGTTGTCTCCCAGACTGACCTCCACCCTTCCTCCCCACACACGGGTATGGAGTAATCCCTATTCTCAGGGTCCTGGGACAAAAAGGCCAATAAAACACAGTTTCTATGGCCAAGGAACCGGCCATCTCATGGGAGAGAGGACAGAGAGGTAGGCAGGTGACTACAGCCTGCTGCAGGAAGTGCTCCACATGGGGAATGCGCCACAGGAGCCAGAGAACGTGCAAAAGCCCTGACTGAGGCCATGAAAGGTCCTGGGAGTGGTGCCATCTCAGCTGGGAGCTAAGCCAGCCCCTCTCCCCTCCAGCAACCCTCAGCTTGTCTCCTAGAGTTAAGAGTCTCTTATGGTTTGTCTCCCTCTCTGAGTTGTCTTATTCTTCCTTCCCTTTCCCTATGATCCCCTGTTTTGTTTCTTAAATTCCACATATGAGTGAAATCATATGGTATTTGTCTTTCTCTGATTGATTTATTTCACTTAGCATAATACCCTCTAGTTCTATCCACATCGTTGCAAATGGCAAGATTTCATTCTTTTTGATGGCTGAGTAATATTCCATTGTAGATATATACCACATCTTCTTTAACTGTTCATCTGTTGATGGACATCTAGGCTCTTTCCACAGTTTTGGCTATTGTGGACATCGCAGCTATAAACACTGGGGTGCAGGTGCCCCTTCAGATCACTACCTTTGTGTCTTTGGGGTAAATACCTAGTAGTATAGTTGCTGGGTCATAGGGTAGCTCTATTTTTACCTTTTTGAGGAACCTCCATACTGTTCTCCAGAGTGGCTGCACCAGCTGCATTCCCACCAACAGTGTAAGAGGGTTTCTCCACATCCTCGCCAACATCTGTTGTTTCCTGAGTTAATTTTAGCCATTCTAACAGCAGTTTATTTGATATTGCCAAAGCATCTTTGAACCCTAAGCCCTGGAACTGGAAACAAGCTCAGGGTGGCAACGACAGTGCCCCCAGGCCTGACGGTCTCCCCTCTGTGCACTGACGCAGCCTGTGTGTGCGGGGAGGCAGGGGGCAGGGCAGGGGGTCTGGCTCCCGCAGACAGGTGGTCTGCAGGATGTGGCTCCCTGTTATCCCGTATCTCCTGACTCCTCAGGAGCACCAGAAACCACATTGAATCTGAAATCTCTCTGTTTTCTAGATGGTGGCTCACTTCCGAGCAGCCCTGGGAGTCAGGTTCCCTGTCACGCACCTCCCCTGCCATCGCTCCATGTACTGCGTGAGCCCCTGCACAGAGCGACGGGAAGGGACCAGAACTGCGCTTTAGTTTAATGGGGGAGTGTTTTCTACTTTCTATCCCAACTGAGATCATCTTCATCATCTTCATTTTAAACTTCATGCTGTGGAAAGCCCACAGGCCCAGATGGAAGGAGACGGAACATCACAGGGAAATGAGGGAAGACTGGAGAACACAAATGGGAACGATGCAGACGGCAGACCAGCACATGCAGGATGATGGGGGAGGAGGACAGCCCCGGACTCGGGGGGACGGCAGGCCCACGCCGGCCAACAAAGGGGGCAAGGTGCCACACACGTAGCCGGGACACGGCAGGACCATACCCCACCCAGGCCTGCGCACCACAGGCGGGCAAGGCAGCCCCACCTTCACCCGGAGAACCTCCCCCAAGGAGCCATGAGCACAGCAGCTGGGTGGGGAGCAGCGGGCCCTCGGACTGAGCCCCCTTCCCTCCCCGCACTCACAGCTCTGGAGAGCTTCAGGAGAAAGGATCCGATGGCACCTGCCTCCAACCACCCTCGGCCTGGAGGCAGCTGGACGGGGAAGCCCGGGGCCAGGGTGGAGACTGCATCTTGGGAGGTGGATGGCGGGAGGAGACAGGGAAGCGTCCAGGCTGTGTCCAAGCCCCAGCAAAAGCACGATGTGCAGGCAGGACATTCGTGGCAGCCGGGGAAGGGGCTCTGGGTGGCACTCCCATCCTGTCCTCACCAAGAGATGACAAAGGCAGGGCAAACAATGGTCGCTGTTTACTGACGGCTTGGAAACTGACCAAAAAGCACCCTCTCTGGATCAGGAATTGATCATTTTATTTGGGCAAGTGATGGGAATCCCAAAGCTTCTAGGACAGATAATGCATGAGAGCATAGAAAAATTGTTTCCAGAACTGTGGCTGGTGTTCACAAGGTATAATGAGGGTACCATCGTCAGATAAATTGGGAAACATGAAATTTTAAAAAATAGAAAAGTTCTAGTATGTCTGAGTAAGCCCCAACTGCTCCTGCAGAAAACAACTAAAATTCTGGACAAAATATTTAAAAACCAGTAAGTGAAGGCACTGGAAGGCGAAGGAAAGCAGGCAGAGTCCTGCGGAGAATGGACACTTGGAAGGAGAATCTCTCAGGTCCATTATGAATCCCAAGAGGGGGACTGGCTAGGCAGTATTTCCCCATCTTCCCGGCTCGAGCCCTGCCCTCCCCCCACAAAGGAAGATCTCAGGAAGCGGAGGCCCGACGAGGGTCCTGATACAGAACAGGCCCCACCAGCACGCGCATCACATAGGCTGGCTCTCTATTCTGAGGTCACTCACCCCTCGCTGTGGAATCCCTGTAGGGTCCCGAGTCTCAGGTCCACCACCCGTAGAATGGGGCTAACAGTTACATCGACCTGAAGGGTTATGTGGGAGCTCAACGGGACCAGCGTGTCCCAAGCCTGCCTGGATGTCTGGGTCACAGCAGGCATGTGGCAATTCTTCATGACCATCCCCTGTCCCTGGGGCAGCAGCACAAAGGGGCTGGTTTACGGATCGAATGTTGGTTCCGCAGGGAAGGAGCTGAGGCTCTGGACAGGCTTACTCAGGGCGGCAGAGCTGACGGCCACGATTGCCCTCCGCCCCAGGTGGTGGGGGCTCACGGTCTCTGATTCCACACTGGGGCCCTGACAGGACGGCAGGGGGGCACAGGAAGACCATCTGATGCCCACCGCTCAGTCATTTTGGCTCAACGCAACCCAGGGAGTCGGGCCCTCGGAGCATGGAAGTAAAAGAGGACGTACGCTGCCGTCACTGTGTCCGCTGAGCATCCTCAGGGAGGGAGATGATCTGGCCCCTAAATTGCCACATTCCCATGACTTGCTCATCAGGCTCACCAAAAAATGTATTCTAATAAAATACACCTTTTCTCTTCTGATTTCCTTCTTTCTGAGGTGTAAGAAGCAGGAAAGGAACATGTCTCCAGCCTGAAAATCTAAGGGTATATTTTGCTTTCCCTCTACTCCACAACTTAATCTCTTACTAAATTCAGTCTCGGAATGGCTGCTGTGTTTCTCCTTTCTGCTCTCCTGGGGCGAACGCCCTAGTTTGTGTTACTTCCAAAGACGGATGCACGGTAAGTGTGTGCCATGGTGGGCCAGGCACTTTTGTACGCGGTGTCCCGCAGTGTCCCGTCCAATCTTCACCACAAGGCTGAGAAGTCATTCTTCCTATTTCTAAGGAATAATCGGCTCAGGGAGCTTAAGTGACTTGCCAAGTCACACAGTCAAATAAGTGGCCAAATCAGGGAAGGCTAGGGTAGAATGAACTGAACTGGGCCGAAATGCCGAGATGTTACAGGCCCCCAGCAGCTGGGCTGGTCGGAGGGCCTCCCCCAACCCCGCCCGGAACAGTGAACAGAGATTGAGCCAGGAAGACGGAACCAAAGGGGACAGTGTGCCAAGAAAATGGAACAGAAAGAAAGACAGCTGTGAATGTTCAGGGGTGCCTGTTCAGGGGTGCCTGCATTTGAGAACGTAATATTACAAGACATGCCGGGACACCCGAGGACAGGCTAAGGGGCCGGTAAGGCAGGGATGTTCACCGTGCAGGGTGATGGTGGCAGTGAGGACACGAGCCCTTCCCACGCACCAGACCCCGTACTAAGTGTGTCAAATACATCATCTAAATTATTACAAATTATACTGTCAGGAAGAGTAAGAAGTTTTCCTATCAACTCTAACAAGAACACTCTGCTGTTAACCACACCTTGCAGATGAGGGGACTGGAGGTTGAGAGACCACCGTCAATTTCCCAAGGTTCTGCTGCCGGTAAGCGGGATAGGAATCCGGCAGGCCCGCGCCAGGGCCCTACACCCCACTGCTGGTCACAAGCAGCAAGGGGACAGCAACAGACAGTGCTGGACAGTTGCTTATCTCTGTGGAAAAAAATAACCTTTGAGCCACACTTCTCACTATATGCAACAAGGAACTCAGAAGGGATCCCAGATCTAAATGTAAAACCTAAAAGGACAAAACTTCGACAAGTAAACCTAAGAGGAAATCTTTGTGGCCTTGGGATAATCAAAGACTTCCTGGATAGGACACCAAATTACACGATTTACAAAGGAACAAACTGATCGATTAGGCTTCATCAGAGGGAAAAACTGCTCTCTGACACCTGAGCAGATAAAAACAGGCTGGAATTAAATACTTGCAAATCATTTATCTAATTACATATTTTTACGTATCTACCCTAAAGATCTCAAAACTCAATACTAAGGCAATTAACCATTTCAAAAATAAAGAACTGGAACACACACTTCACCAAGATAAGTGACAGACGGCAAAAAAGTCCACGAAAAGATGCTCACTGATCATTAGGGAAATTCAAGTGAACACTGTAATGACAGCCCTCTACACACCCATTACAATGGCGAAGCTGAAAAAGACCGTGTATCAAATATCAGGAAGATACACAGAAACACTGGTGTGCCCACAACATGGACAAGTCTCAAAATAATTATGCTAAGTCAGAGGAGCCAGACGAGGAAGGAGTGTGTCCCACAGGATTCACTGGTAGAAAACTTAAGAAAGCACCAACACTCTGTAGTGAGAGAAAACCAGGTCAGGATGTACCTGGGCACGGGGCCTGGGCCCCGGGAAACTTTTGGGGGTGAGGATATGCTCATTCTCTTGACTCTGGTGATGGCTCCTTGGGGGTAAGCACATGCCGTAACATCCAACCGTACGATTTACAGCCGGGCAGCATATTACGTGTCAGCTGCATCTTCATGAAACTGCTGTGGCAGTCTGGATGTTTGTCCCCCGGAATGCCCGTGCAAAGCCCTGCACCCCGACGCGATGGTACTTGGAGACAGGGCTTCTGGGAGGGGCTTAGGGTCAGATGACGTCGTGAGGGTGGGGCCCCAGGATGGGACCAGCGCCCACAGGAGAGACACCAGAGGGCTCACCCTCTCCCCCCACCCCCTGTGCACATACACAGAGGGCCAGCCCTGTGCACTCGCAGGCGGAAGGCAATGTCTGCAAACCAGGGAGAGTCCTCACCAGGAAAGGGATCGGCCGGCATCCTGACCACCGACTTCCAGCCCCCAGGACCGTGAGGAACCAGAGCCTGTTGCTGAAGCCCCAGCCTGTGGGAGAGGTGACGGGCGCCCGTGGTGCCGTGACGGGCGCCCGAGCGGACGGAGACAGAGGTCACCCACCAACGTAAGCAGAGGCTAGGCCACCTCCATGCCTATCTCATGAGAGGAGCCACCAGGTCACCTCGGCACCTGTACTTGCGTCTGTGTCTGCGTCCTCATCGCTCAGGTGATGACGGTAGCCTTCACTGGCTGATGCTGAAGGAACAAAGGCAGACACTCAGATTTCATCACGCAGCCGGTGAAGGTTTTCCCTGCTCTGAGTGAGGACAAATGTTGAGCATACAGACCCACCCACTGCATCTGCAAGCATGCCGCCATCAAAGGAACCATCGGCAGTCGTCCCCACAGGCCCACATTCCTGTCAGCTCTTCAGTTCCACCAAAACATCTCGTCAAGTTCAACTTCTCACTATAGCCCCAGTGAGCAGGGGCCCCTGGGGACTCAGGCAGAGGGGGCAGCGTCGCCCAGGAGGGCACGTCTCCAAGGCCCCTGCTCATCAGCGGCCACAGGAGGGTCAGAGCAGAAAGTACAGATGGGACTCTGAATCTTAAACCATCAAACTGGACTGAATTTTGGAAATCATTCAAGGCCTGCCCTTCTGTGCCCGCTAACCCACGACAGTGAGTCACAGCACCAGGACTGACTTCTGGGGTATCGTGGTGGCCCAAAATTCATAAACTGAGCCTGCAGGCCAGCAGTGGCCACACACAGCCTGCCCCAGAGGTACCCCGTCTGCCCTGACGGGGCCTGGTTCTCCTGGGCCTGGGAGAGCACTGCAAAATGGGAGCCGAGGGGGCCCCGCCCTGGAAGGAAAGCACCTTGCTTTCAGGCCAGTTCTTAGAGGGGCCAGTGCTGGGCACAGGGAGTCCCATGCGATCATTTCTAGTTGGTAAAGAACCACCACCTCTTCTAATTAGCCCGGGAAAGTCTGTGGGGTTTCAGCTAAAAGCGCAAGAGAAAGTGGGCGCCTGGGTGGCTCAGATGGTTGAGCGTCTGCCTTCGGCTCAGGTCATGATCCCAGGGTCCTGGGATCGAGTCCCACATCGGGCTCCCGGCTCAGCGGGGAGCCTGCTTGTCCCTCTGACCCTCTCCCCTCTCATGCCGTTTCTCTCTCGCTTGCTCTCTAAAAAATAAACAAAATCTTTAAAAATAAATAAATAAATAAATAAACAAACAAACAAAAGCGCAAGAGAAAGTAAATCGGGGGAACCGGGGGCACTTTTGGAGCTCGCCTCTGAGTCTGAGGGAAAATGGCAACAGAAGGCCAATTTCTCAGAGAAGGTGAGCTCACCTTCCACATGGAGTGAGCTGGCTCCAGAAGCGTCTTTCATCCTGCAACGCTTCTAAGTCAAGAGATGTTCCTCACCCTCTTCCCTCTCGTGCTCTCTGTCTCTCATTCTCTCTCTCTCAAATAAATAAATAAAATCTTTAAAAAATAAAAAAAAAAGAGATGTTCCTCACCGGAGCTAAAAAGAGCCAACACAATCCAAATGAGCCCCAACATCAACAGCCACCTTTGTCCTCAGACGCTCGGACTGCCCCAGGCTGAGCGAGTTGCCATAGAAACAGCGCACACAGCAAGGCACCGTGGGCAGGGAGGGCCGCCGCCTGCAAGGTGCCCCAGGACTGGGTGACCCCGGGGGCGCGGCCCTGGGGGGGTGGCTGAGGCCATCCGGCAGAGCTGCCTCCTCCAAACACCTGTCTCAGGCGAAAAGCACAGCCAGCCTCATGCTTTAGTGTAGGCTGGCCCTTCCGTCGTACAGTAAGCCAGGAGAGGGCGAGGGGTAGTGTGCAGCCCGACGGAGCTGGGGTCCCGGACCCGTCGCACGCTGCTAGGGCCTCGGCAGACGGCTCTGGGTCTCGGTCCTCAGCACTGGACGGGGTGGCGACATGGGCCCCACAGGAGGGTCACGGGACAACGGGACGTGCCCTTCTGGCGCTCAGTGAACGGGCTGCTCTGTGCACTGCTAGGTGTAGCTGCTCAGGAGGAAGACGAGAGCGGAGGGTCAGACGCCCTGGTGACGAGGGGCTGGCCTCCGGGGCGCTCAGAGAGGAAGCACGCTCGCGTGCTGCTGAAGCTGCGCGGAGAAGCCAAGTGCCGGGCGGGACATGCACACTGCGAATCGCTCTGCTGCTCTTGGATGAAACCACCCGCAGGATGAGGTCCGCGTGACGTGAGAGGGGCCACCAGCTGTCCCAGCCTACATGTCCACTCGCCTCCTCTTCCCTCCAAAGACCCGGTGTTCTAATCAAACTGACCTGTTATTTTCTGTCCCCAAACACACCCGACCTTTTGGCCAATTATCCGGCTCCACCCACAGCCCTCTAGGAGCCGCTCCGTCAGTAGAAAGATCCTGAATGTCAGGTGGCAGTGGGGGCTCACACAGAAAGGCACACTGAGTCGGGGCCACGGTCAGGCCACGGTCGGGAGATGAAAGACAAGGCAGTTCGACGTGAAGGCGGCGACTGACACCAGACGCCTGAGACAGGCAGACAAGAAGAGTGGCCACCCCAGGCCCTCACAGCTGTCCCAGCCCCAGAAGCAAGCCCAGGACACTTTTCCTGACAAAATACCTCACACTTCTCGAGCAGGCCTGAGTGTCTTCATTCCTCCAACTAAATACTGCCACTTATTTTAAACCTTCATGCCTTTGCTTAATTTTTCCCCATCAGCTCAGCCTGTCGAAACCCTGCTGTTCCTCCAGTGTGGGCTCTGGGGCCTCCTGAGGCCCACGCTAGCTCCTCACAGCCAGGGGTCCGTGGCTCTCCTGTCAGGACACTGGAGTCTGGGCCTCCCCCGTTTCGAGGTAGCACGCCCTGTCTACCGTCTGTATGTGAGTCTTGTGTTGTCTCCTCTCCTGTACTGTGCACTCTGCAGGGGCAGGACTAATGTCTGAGTCACCTTCACACCCAGTCACACCCAGCTCAGTCAAATCCGTCCTCCTGGAGGAGAGAGACCCACACTCTGCTCCCTCTGATAAGGAGAACCACGGGTTCCGAAGGCCACATGCCCAGAGAGAGGGGCAGTCAGCGCTCTGTGCAGAAGGAACAAAGGCTGGGGGGCTGGGAGCAGGACAGCTGATGGGCACACACACGTGTGAGCTGCCCCGGCCGACACTTATCTACGGTAGCACGCGTGCTGTCCGCAAGAAACTACTGTCAGAGGTGGAAATCGTGAGGTCAGGGTTTAAGGATCTCACCCAGCAGCGGGCTGGAATTCACATGTAACTGCTTGGCCCCATGGCCTGTGATGAGCATCCTCCGGACCCTGCCCCACAGCTGACAGTGGGGGGCTGTGGTAAGCCCTGTCCCATCCCATGAGGAGGGTCTTCCAACCACACCGAACTGCCAGGGGCCTGGACAGCCAAGTGGGGCAACGCGAGGTGCGACTCCCATCAGGATGGACACGTCCCAGTGAAGCCACCCGACGGAGGGACTCGGCCCCCACGCCCACTCCTATCCTTTGCCTGTTCCAAACCTGCCTCCCATCCTGATTCCCCTGTCAAGGCTACTTATGCCTTTAGGCCGTGTGACCCTTCACCAGGCCGGCTCCACGCACCACCTGCGTCCACAGCCTGCACAAAGGCCCACACTTGGTGGCCACCATCTGCTACACCAGAAGACCCAGCCGTCGGGTCCTGACTGCCTCTGCCTGGCCATCCCGCACCTCCCGGGCTGGGGCAGAGCCTGGCAGGCATGGGGCCGCAGCTCCTGCTCATCCCGCATGACTGTGCCCCTGGGGGCTCCCAGTGATGCCCTGAGGAGGGCAGAACAAGCCCAGGGCACTCGGAGGCCTAACCCCTAAGGCCTGGAGATTTGCCTTTGGGGTCCAACTGTTCCCAATACCAAGTTCTATAAAACAAGCAACAACAAAACACGTCCTTATGAGTCAGAGACAAGCAGGGAAAAGAATACTCAGCGAGCCAGATCAGGGGACGTCAGATTCCAGTGAGGAACGTCTGCCTTCCCCCTTGCACACATCTAAGGTGGCATTTCAACAGGAGGAGCAGCGGGAACACACGAACCACACACACACACACACACACACACACGTGTGTGCAGTCACGGCCCACAGATGTTCACCGTTTGCCCGCCACATGGAGCTGGGAGCACGAGGTGAGACGCGCACAGCACAGTAAGCCGGGGGCTGCCGCCGCCAGGTGGAGGGTCAACGGGAGTCACCCACGGGGAGGCAGTCCCCTCCCCCCCCCCCCCCCTGCAGAGGACACATGGGGAGCCAGCTAACTTCCGTCCGCGCACTCCGACACGGCTGAGGCGGCGCTGGTGGCTGAGCGAGCCCAGGTGGGCGAAGCCTCCATCGCTGCTGAGAGAGAAGCGAAAACACAGGATGGCCAGCTGTCTGGCTGCGATCACTTCAGAGCTTCAGAAAACGCTTTTTTCAGAAAAAAGCTGCTTTCCTGAACAAGCGCAATCTTCTTTCGGGGTCAGGAACGACAGCCTAGCTCTCCAAAGACCCCCACGCTGCTCCACAGGGCGGCCGTGGCAGGACAGTGACCGCTGGGAGGTGCCGGATCGGCAACGAGATGGGCCAGTGCCGAGTCCAAATCTGACCCGAGTAAACATGAAGCTCTGTCCCCAGAGACACCGGGGATTTCTGGTTGACAGAAGGCAAGCAAACTCAAATGCACACAGATAACAATAAAAATGAAAAAAAGGGGCAGTTGGGCGCTCGGAACCCCAAAAAGCACTTGGTCATGCCCTGTGGTGAGGGTTTAAAAAAAAAAGTCTATTTCAAATAACACGGCAAGCACATCAGGAAAACTGAAGGACACAGAAGGAAAAGACGCCCCCGTGATTCTCTCACTGTGAACGTTCTGCTGTATTTCCCTCCAGGCATGTGAAGACATGCATGTGTTATTTATGCCACTGGACTTCTATGTACTGTGTGTCATATCATAAATACCAGGCTGCCTCCTGCCTTTTCCGTGTATGAAGTAGTGGACACTTCTCCAGGATGCAGGAATAAACTTCAGGTCCACCTGAAGTCTGGGCCTAGAGGTACGTGCTGCGTCTTGTGATCCTGAGGATCGAGCTTTGCATTCACCCAGCCTCATGGAAGCATCCGGGAGGGTCGGCACACGGTGTACAGGGAGAGAGCAGGGCTTTCGCAGGAACCTGAGCAGAGCTCCCTCCCCATCAGGGGTCCAGCAGCAGCCCCGGCGCATCCTGGCCTTGCAGACCAAGGCACCGGGGCCTCTGAGGGGGTGGCTTTGGGCCTCCTGCTCTGGGTATGACCCCCCATCACACACCCAGGGGCATGTTTCCTCGCTGCCATGTAAGGAGTGTGTCTCCCTTGCCTATGTCTGCTGGCATCACTGTCCTCACGGGGACAACTGAACATGGCATCATAAATTCTATAAAAACACAATTTCTGAGAGCTGCATAACAGTCAATTATATAAATGTATGTTATTTACTAGTCATGCCCCACTGTCAGACATTTTGGTTTCTATAAATACCAATACAATCCTTGCGTTCAACACTTGGTCGATAGATGTTTTTTTCACTAGGAGATCTTTCCAGGAGGGAATCATTCACTTGCTCGAAAGCTTTCAAGACTCTTTGTTAGAGATTATCAAATGGCTCTGTGGCAAGCCTGCAGCATGAAGATGTGTCTACTTTCATGAAAACCTCAACATTTCATGGCAGGACATCCAAACATGGAAGGCAAGGGACCATCCCTCCGCACCTATGGTCCATTCCTCGGCAAGTCCTGAGTATCTGTGCCCACAGGAGCTGTGCCCACCTGGGGATGAGGGGAAAATGGGGGAAACGCCCTCAGAGCCCACTTCACGAGGCCCCAGCTCCAGCAGCGCTAGGACATCAGAAGCATATGCAAGGCCCGGACGTAAGGAGAGGGTCCAGGCCTCAGAGCCACAAAGATCGGGTGTGAAACCCCCTTCCTGGACCTACCAGCTGATCCCCAAATAATGGTCAGATGACGTCAGTCCTTCTGCTCAAAACCCTCCAGTGCCTTCCTGGCTCTGAGTAAATCCAGAGTAAATCCAGAGCACGCCCATGAGCCTGCAAGGCTCCGTCCTGCTCTCCTTCCTCACCTCCACATCGCCCCTCCTGCCACTTCTCATCACCGGACATCGCCCATCGGTACGTGCCCCACTAGAATGTCAGCCCCAGGAGAGCAGTGACTTGGCTTGTGTTTGCAGGTAAATCCACGCAACTGAAAATGGCAGCCTGCACGCACGTGACAGGCCCTCAGCAAATCCTGGTGCAGGAACGAGTAAAAGGGCCTGACATCCCCTCAGCCGCCACCTGTGAAACCTGGAATAACATCTACCTTATTAGGAGGAGCGGACACAGTATTTCCAGACCCCCAGCATGGGGCTTGGCACAAAGCAGGCAATCACGTTGTTTGCCCGGCACAGTGGTCTCCCAGGGAGAGCGCAGAGCGTGAGATCCGGAGAAGTGCAGAAGAAACATGACAACTTATTCTACTTCTAAGTTTTTACCCTGAAGTATACAAAACCACCCTCTTATCGATATGTAGCGGGCGGGCTGAGAACAGTCCACAGACATGAGTGAGTATAATGGGTGTCCAGCAAACTGGGGACTAGAAAGCCTTTGCTTTTGATTCTGGCAGCCCCGGGCCAGACCTGGCAGCAGCCGCTCAATCCGGGGCAGAGAGCCTCACTTCAGCGGGCTTTTGTGTCCCCATCTGTAAGATGTGGCGGTCACAGCGGCCACCATCCTGAGGACCACCGTGAAGATTAGAGGCAGGCTCCTGGATAGAGAGCCTGGCGCAGGGTCTAGCTGTGCCCACCATCAGTGCACTCTGGGCTCAGGTAAGATACAGGGCACACTGTGCATTTGCAAATCTTCTGCACAGATTTTATAAAGTGAACTGTTAGCGCTGTTAGAGACGGAGAACCAGACCAAATATAGAACCAGGGAGCAGCAGGAACATGGGTAGCAGCTGAAGCCTGAACCTTAGGGCCGTTGGCCTCAGAAAGCGCAAGTTTGAAGGCCCCCACGGCTCAGAAGGCAGGACTGCATCGGCAGTGAGAGCCGTGGCTCGGTACCCCGCAGGGGTGGCTGAGGGCTACGCACCCCACCGTCTCTTCTCCAAGCCGCTTCGGAACCGCCGGGAGGTAAGGCAGGGCAGGCATACCATCCTCCTGGCGCTCATCAGAGTGCGGGGCTGGCCCGGGAGCCAATCCCCGGGCCGGCCTCCGAGGGCGCCCCACCCCCCCCTCTCGCTCACTGTGCCTGCTGTAACATCACCACATACAGATCACCCACAGACGTCCAACAACACACATCATCACGGTACAGTTCTGGGAGTCGGAGGCCTTCACACGGGTCAGCAGGGCTGCATTTCTCTAGGGGGCTCCGGAGGAGAGCCAGTTTCCCTGCCTCTTCTGGCTCCCGGGGGCCCCCTGCGTGCCTTGGCTCCCTCCAACCTCCGCTTCAATTGTCACAGCTGCCCTGCCCCAGAGGCGAGGACCTCCCTCTCTCCCTGGTAAGGATCCTTGTGATTACACTGGGCTCACCTGGATACCCCAGGTGCAACAGACTGCATGTTTAAGTCCCTCCAAAATTCCAGTGCTGAGTCTCTAATCCCAGTACAATGGCATTTGGAGGTGGGGCCTCTGGGAGGTGAGCGGGTCATGAGGGAGGGGCCCCTCTAAGAAGAGGCCAGAGAGCTACGACCCTCTTCCCACCATGTGAGGATCTGATGAATAGGCAGCCGTTCACAACCCAGGAGAGAGCCCTCACTACAGCCTGACTGTGCCGTCCCCCTGATCCTGGACCTCCAGCCTCCCAAACTGGGAAAAATAAGTTGCTACTGTTTATAAACCATCTTGTTACAGGAGTCCAAGCAGACTAAGGCACCAGGATAATCTCCCTATCTCAAGGTACTTAACTTAATCACATCTGCAAAGTTCCTTTCGCCAGGTAAGGAAACACACCACAGGTTTCAGGGATTAGGATGTAGAGGTAGGGGGCATCATTCTGTCCACCACACTGGCTAACCACTTACTGCTCCACGGACCCTGGGGAGACAGAAAATAACTAAGCATGGCCCCGGTTCCCGACGCCCCCATCTATCTGGGGAGAGGCACCTGTAGAACTCAGTAATGGTGGTGCGCAGCCTGAACCACAGGGTCGGGCAGGAAGCAGGTGCCGTAGGATGTGGAGAGGAAAGCAGCGTCTCAGGAGGTCAGGGACAGCCTCTGGCAGAGATGATGCCTGGCCTGGGTCGAGAAGGAGCAGGGAATCCAGGCTGAGAGAATGGAGAAACCAGCCTACACCTGACTTGGACAGTACACCCTGTCTCGGAGATCCCTGGCTCCACCCCCCACCAAGAACCCACAGCCTTTGGGAAGATAAAGCAACTAGGAGCATCCACGAATCCGAAAACCAAACCAAGTCTAGTCTGGGTTCTTTCACCCACTGGCTACAACATCTTGGAAAAGCCACTTTGCCTTCTCTGGGCTTAATGTGGGGTCTGGGCTTTGAGGATCTCAAAGACCCCTTGCAACTCTCAGAGTCAAGGGTTAGGTGTTTTTCAGAAGAATCATTACAACTATTCAGAATGGCATCTGCAAAATGATACTAAGAAGAGTTAGGAATAACACTAAGAGGTTAAATCAAACATGGCAAGATTGGTTTTCCCCACATTTGCTGAGTGCTTGAAGTTATGCCATATTTGATAGACGCTAGATTTTTAATTGTCCTAAAATATTACACATTTCTACCAAAGAACTATGACCCCACTGCACTAATACGTGTGCTGGAGATGATTCAGTGACAGCAGCGAGGGATGCTGTCCCCAAACCAGCCAAACAGGAACCTTCACCCTATGCTGACCCCGTGAAGGCAGGGCAGGCCGAGGGCCCCCTTCACCGTCTGTCCTGAGCCTGCCCGGCTGGCGGCAACAATCGCCTGGTCCATCTTCGGCCCCTAGAACAGGCACACCCTGGGCAAGGCGCTACCCACCTCCCCTCTACACCACCTCTAACTACGGTGCCAAGTTTGCTCCTCTCGGACCCGGACACCTGGCACACTGCCTCACACATCCAGGTACCTAGAAAGGGCTGTTAATGGAGAAGGAGTATTTAGAATAGTCTTGCGTATTCTGAAACGTCCCCGCTGTGATCCTGGGCCTTGCTGGGCTCTCGGAGGTTCTCCCCACGTGACAACCCTCGAGAAATCGCCTTCTCTGCAGGCTGAACACCCGGGGGAGGCAGCAGCAGCAACCCTGGGCCCCCGGGCTCCTCGGAACAAACTGGGGTCTGCATCAGCCCTACCGGATGGGGAGCACAAGGCTCGTGCATGAAGCTGTGGAAGGTGAGGGGACAAGGTGTTCATGAGGGCCTGTTTACGCAGCAAACGATGGCTCCGTGCATTTTTAATAGAAATAATCAAGAACAAAGACTCCCAAAGCACAGACGCTTTGCCTTCTGGCCTCTGGGAGCCCCCAGCTGGCATGCGCTAACTATGATTTTCCTATCAAGGTGTCCATTAGCATTCATCAACCATAACCTCTAGTTCCTTGTTCTAGAAACATCCCCAAACACAAGGAGCAAACACAAATAATTCAATTACTTTTTAAAAATAGAGAAGAATCCCAGAGGGGAGAGAGGAAGCTCCATGTTAAGTAGGGAGTCTGCTGTGTGCTGAATGCAGAACAGGTTCATGAGGGATGATTCATTGGAAATAAGAGAATTTCCTTTAACCTAATCACCAGTAAGAGTGCAGAAGGAAGCAAGGCCGACAGGCATCTGGGAGCGCAGTGTGGCCTCACTGAGGGAGGGGGGCTTAGCGGGGAAGAGGTCCTTGGTATATACCAATTCTGAAAAGAAAAAAAATCTTCCAGAAAGGATGGGCGTACACCGTGGGAAAGGTGAGGGTGCGGCCCCCTCCGCTGCTCTCTCATGGGGCCAGGGCGGCCAGTCCGTCTCCGGTTACCAGGGGGGTTCAGGCCTGCCTGTCCTTCAGGTCGCTGAGAGGCCGAGAAGTATACAAGCCAGGCACACAGCACTGGGCCCTCGCTGGGTGTCCGCCCAGTCCCGCTGCCACAAAGCCCGAGAGAGGAGAGTGGGCTTGCTTCTGGGAGAGGGAGGGTAGCCGGCGTCTGATGGGCACTCCGTAAACCCCAGACACAGCAGCCCCCACGCACACGCGCATCACGCAGGCCCCACGGGCACTTCTGCGTGCCCTCCTCGGCACCACGGCACCAGGAATGCCGTCCGCAGAAACGCTGGAAGGAGGGAAAGCGCATGAGCCGACCGTAGCCAACATGTTCACAGAGGACAAAGCAAGCCTCCTCCACAGAGGGTGAGGATGAGAGCAGAAGGCACCAGGCTGGAGGGCAGAGGTCGCAGCGATGTCCACACTCTCGGTGTCCCTCCCTAGGGGATCATCCGCCCGCACCCCAATCTCAAGCTGCCTGTGACTTGCTGGACCAACAGAACATGTGGAAGTGACATGCTCCCGAGGTGTCGCGTGGCCTGTCCCCTTCCCTTTTCCCTCCGCCACGAAACCAGCACCTCTCAGACAGAACGTGAGTCGTGAATGACAGCAACACGAGCAGAGCGAGAGCCACCACCCTAGGATGCCCAGGAAACTTGCTGTGCGAAGTCACAAAGATTCTGGTCTTCTGTTCCCGCAGAGAACCTTGGCCACAAGGGCAGGATACAGAAGGGGATTCGAAGCTGCTTCTCCTCGGCCGGGAGAAGCTAACGAGAGAGCTAACGAGCACGGGAGCCCGGCCCAAGTGGCTCCCAGGGCGGAGAGACTTGGAAGCAGGTACCGACGTCATGCGGGGGGGTGGAGGGAGTGTGGACACAGTCTGAGAGGACGCAGAGATGGTCGGGCAGGCCGCGTGGCCCAGGGCGCTCCCGAGAAAGGTCACCACAGGTGAGCACCACGGGCGGGCACCATGCGGGGTCTCACAGGTGCTGCTCAAACAGGGAGGCTGTCGTTTTCATCTCCTTCCGCGACGGAACGATAACGGAACAGCGTGGTGGAAAGGCCAACAAAGCATGCGTTGTTTTTGGCTTTTAAAAATGTGCAATGATTCTTATAAAACTAAACATACTCTGACCATGTGATCCAGAAACCACACACCTTGGTATTTACATAAAGGAGCTGAAAACGTCTGTCCACACAAAAACCTGCACATGGATGTTTATAGCAGCTTCACTCATCGTTGCCAAGATCTGGACACAACCAACATGTGCCGCAGGAGGTGCATGGCACGCTGGGGTCCACCCAGACCGCGGGCACAGCTCGGCGCTGAAGAGAAATGAACAGGGATTGCTAACTCGAAGGAGCCAAACAGAAAGGCTATACAGTGTGTGATTCCAACTCTAGGACGTTCTGGAAAAGGGAACACTATGGAGACAGTAAAAGGATTAGTGGCTGCCAGGGTTGGGAGCACCAAAGGCTGAACAGGCAGACCGCAGAGGACTTTATAATGGTGCGTGCAGGTCATGACACATCTGTCCAAACACTAAGAGTAGGAGGTAAAAACCTCTCCCCAATAAACTGGTTCCTGGGGGGGGAGGGATGCCCAGTGACATGGGCAGATGCTTGGTTTTTTACAGGAAACCTGCAGCCTTTGCCCTGGAGTCCTATGACCTCTGCACCTCTCCAAGCCAGCTTATTATCTGCGTCCTCGGGTCCCTGTCAAGCCCTGGAAACGACAGCCTCCCTGTTTGAGCAGCACCTGTGAGACCCCGCATGGTGCCCGCCCGTGGTGCCCCTCTCAGGAGTCATCAGCTCTTTCCCAGCACGGGAAGCCCACTCTGTCCCCTGTCTTGAGTCTCAGGAGTATCCAGGACGACCCCAGGTCAGGAGGGAGGACACAGCTGCCAGGCAGTAGGACGCGGCGGGCCTTGGGGTTCTGGGATGCTGCTAGTACGCGCCATCCACCAACCAGGTCATGCGCTCACGAGAGCGGACGTCCAACCCCTTAGAGCCCCGTTGTAAGGGGCCTTTGCCTCTTTTCCTCTTCAGAATGATGTGCCACCGACATGGGAGAGCACTCCAAGTTTCTCTAGGGAAACAGCGGTAGCCTCCCATGTATGGAGCCGTTACTAAATGCTGGACAGGCTCGATGCCAGGGACCCGGGCCCACCCCCACCTCACCAGGCAGGCGTCCCCCCAGTCCCTGCTTTGCGGATGCCAGCACCGACACTGGGGTGAGTACTTTACCTGGCATGAAACCGTGAGCAGGAGTAATACAGGACGACTGTGACCCAGGTCTCCGTGGCCCCAGAGCTCCCGACCTCTCCACTGTTTCTGGAGAGAATGTCAGCCCCGAGCCGAATTCAAAGCCCATGAGCCATGACAATATTCTACAGGTACTATGAATAACATTCATAGTTCACTGCATGTGTATAAACTCCGGTCTCTGAACACACGCGTGCACACAGGACATACATCGTGCGTGGATCACACACATGTAGTCTAGGCATCCCCAGAGATCCGGGAAGGCAGCCGGCAAGGTGGCCCCGCACGGGCAGAGGCCTGTTCCCACACTGGAAGGCTCAGCACCCGCACTCCAGGAACGACACAAGCATGCTGGGCCTCCTCTTCTGCCTGGCCTGCGTTCTGCTGTCCTCGCCGCGGGCCCTTCCCCCCAACACACCATGAGGCCTCGGAGCCACTGGCCTTTGCTGGGTGCGTCTCAGGGCCTGGCACACGGCGTGGTTCCTGGTAGGAGCTCTCGATTCGGTCAGAACGAGTGGGTAGGACGGAGCTCAGTGCTGTGAGCATCTTACAACTTGGCTCAAAGCCTGGCTTGGATGCGAGCCCAGTGTCACTTGGGACGAGTCATGTGATCTCGCCTAGCCTCAGTCTCCCAGTTGGCAAGCGGGATCATTCTGTGCAATGGAGGCCTTTCTCTGGAGCCCTGTGGGAGGCAGGCAGGGAGTTAGAAGGCAGGAGGGGAGGCCTCAGAGAACCGCAAGTCGCCTGCCTGCGGTGGAGTGCTCACACGTGACCCCGTGGAGTACAGTGGTGGAGCACAGGTCAGTGTGGAGAGCCTTGGACGCCCCTTCTCCGCCATGGCCAACAGGCGTCCAGGTTGGCGCTCTGGAAGCCCAGGAAAGCTCTCTGATGGTGTGGTTTTACTATGTCTACCTCGGGCAGGTTCCAGTGGCTAATCCGTCTTCGAGTTAGTTAACTTCACAGAGACTTTCTGAACTGACACAAATTAAATGACTCTATTATCTCCATCCCATTTCACTTGGTCTGCCGTCGATGGTTCCAGTTGGCAAGCACTCAGCTCCAAGATGCTGCCTGTGACCCACGTTCCGAGACAGTTTTCCACTCTGAAGTACCTCCTTCATTATGTGAAAAATGTCATGGAAGCCACAGTCCAAGGAAGGCCACCGTGATTTTTCTGGGCCACCGAGTGCCTCACATGAGACCCTTCCCCCAGTGAGGAAAGTCCCTGGGCTGGCTTCAGACCTGTCCCCTCCAGAAGGGCCCATGCCCGGGGCAGACCTGGACGATCCACTTAAACCTCTTTCCACTTCTCCAGCCCAAGGTGGGATTTGCACTGCATTCCTGGGCTGGAAAGCACAGGAAGAGCCTCTGAGGAAACAGAGGGGCCAGCTGTGCCCAAACAGAAAGAGCAGATACCCGGAGTCCTGCAGAGGGTCTATGCCCCTAATCCGGGCACCCAAAGGCTCTCTGGGCTGTTCTGGAGAGCAAGCCCCATGAGGACCGGGAGAGCCAGGTCCCCCAGCCTGAGATCTCCCACAGGGCTCCAGAGAAAGGCCTCCATTGCACAGAATGCCCACCCCAGGACACGGGAGAGCTTGGCCCTCCCCGTCTCTTGCAAGAAGACCTGTTCCCTCCCTCGCAGGAAAGAACAGAATAAAAATGGTCAAATTTTCCAAGGGCCATGCAAGTCACACCACTATCATTCTACCTTCTCCAGATGCAATCGGAAGCTGGACCCTCGACTCTCGATCCAGGGCTCCTTGGCCAAGGTCGCAGCGGGGCATCTCTGGCCAGCAGGAAGGCAGCCTTGTGACTACAACCTGTGCACACTGCAGAATCCTCCCCCAGCCCACTCCAAGCCCTGCGCTCCCGGGGGCAGCCAATGGCAACGCCATCCACCAGCAGCCCAAACTAGAAACTTCCCTTTTTCTCACACAACACGCCCCAAATTCTGCCAACTCTTCCTCCCTGCTGAGGGCCTCTGGTGTCCAGGCTCTCCTCTCAGCACCAAAGGTACCCCAGTCGCCAGCACTATGACCTCCCCTGACCAGCACCAAGGCTCTCACCAGCTGTCACCCTTTCCGGACACTTCCTAGAGGCCAGACACTCTCCTACCTAAAACCCTCTCGTGACCATCCCTTTCCCCCCAGAAAGAGACCCAGCATTGGCTCACAGGCCCTGCTGCCTCCCTGCCTCACCCTGGCCTCTCCTCTCTGGCCTGCAGCTCCAACTCTGAACAGTCTCCAGCCTGCAGAACCCCATGTGCTCTCCCGGACCCCGACCCCCCTGGCTGTCACAGGCTATTCCCTCTGCCTAAGCCACCCCCCAACCCACCCAGTTTGCTCTTGTTTCGCCAGCTTCTTCTTGGCCCAAGGCTCCCATGAAGGTCTTGCATGGAGAAGCTGTCCCCAGCCACCCCATCCCTGGCTGCTAGGGGATGAGCCCCTTGCCCTCTCATTCCCATCCCAAACCCCACACCAGGGGTGGGCAGTCTACCGTGAGCCTGGGCTGCATGCACAAAGCACTAGGTCTGGTTCTCAGCTCTCGTGACAGCACCAACTAGAGAGCAAATGGAAATATGAACGAATGCCAAAGGTTATCTGTTACAGATTTTAAACCTCCGGCATAAAAGAATGCACCCAGTGGGTACATATCCTACCACCACCCATGCCCATGCCCATGACTTCCACCAAACACTTGCAGAGACTCTAATGAAACATGTTACAGGGACATTGTCTCTAACTACTTATAAAACACCCACGGCACAACTCTGATGTGAGAGTGAGCCCCAAACTTCAAGAACCACAAGGTGTCCGTAAGGAATAAAATATTACACTTTTCTTCTCAAGTTTTCCCCAGAAGGAACAGATTTACTATCAGATTAAGGTAATGAGAAGAATCACACTTTAGGAGGACACACCCGGGACTACGGGGAGCACAGGGTGCCCTTCTGTACATTACAAACACACGTCCTCTCCAGGTGGGCACGTGGCAAAACCCCACTCCCTCTGCGGAGACCAATTAGAAAAAGGCATGCTTTCCTCTCAGACCCCCCAGGCCAGGGACAACATATGCAAGGTACAACCGTACCGTCACAGACCACGGCCCCTTATGACTCAACTCAAAGCAACTGATCAAGGCATTTTCTACCCTGACCTCAGCATCTGAGGCTTCATCCTGGAGCCACATAGAGAACGAAAACCTCAGAACGCCCCCAAGAGCAGAGCCTCTAGGAATGACCCACTCCCAACCAAACATCACCTGAGCACCTACCAACTTCTGGACACTGGGCCAAGTAGGGGGGATATTCGAGAACAACCGAGATACAAACTGCTCTCAAATAATTCACTGTCTGGCCCCGTGGTTCCTGCACTTGGCCGCATGTTAGAGTCACAAATCCTGGTGTCCTGGCGGCACCCAACCAATCAGACCAAGACATGGGGTTAGGTGAGGAGAGGACAGGCATCGCTCTTTTTCAAAGGTCCCTGTAATTCCAATAGCAGCACAGCTTGGGGCCCTCTAGTCTGGCAGGAATGAGAATGTGCAGTAGAAAATAAACACCAACTGAGAATCCATGGATATGCAGAAGAGCAAGACAACTATAGCCAGGAGATCAGGGGGCACAAGGCATGCTGGGCGAGTCCTGCAGGCATCCACTCTGCAAGCCACATCTCTGCTCTCCCAGCCTCGTAGGGGTGGAAGGAGGATGTGGGACACGGGAGAAGGAGGGACATGTTCCCTCTATGGCTGCCAGTCTGTACTTGAGGGATGTCCTTCCACCCCGGGTTCCAACCGGTGCAGCCCAGCAACACGCTTCTCCCCTCTGAGACCCCCGACCTCGGGCATAACCTTAGAGTGCTGGGTATCAGCTCCACGCCCACAGTCCCCAGCTTCTAATGATCCCGACCCCCTGCGTGGGACCCCAGCCCCAGGGACGGTGATGCTTCCTGCAGCTGCTACACCAGAGCCTCCCTGGTGCACTCCACACTCACAGTCACCTAGTTGCAACCTCACGCCTCCGCAACAATTCTTTACATTGAATCCTCTCTGTGGCTTCTGACTCCTGACACGTGAGACCTTTCTCGGCCTCCACTTCAGACGCCACTGAGGAGCCAGGGAAATGAGGTTCCAAAGAACAACTAATTACTTGAGCAAAACTCTGGGACAGTCATCTCCCCAAAAAGGAAACACAACCCCTCAAACGCATGCCCTTCACCCAGGCTGAGATGTGCTCCAGCCAAGGTGGCGAGGCTGGTGGGAACCGTTCCCAAGGTGTGACAAAGGCACTAAAGAGTAACTACTTGCCACCTGGGGAGTCCACTGTGGGTCGCGGATGGCATGGCGCTGCGTACTCGACGTGCCTTAACATTAGTATTTGTAACAACTGTAACAGGCATTACTGTCTCCATTTTAAAGAAAAGTGTTTGGATCTAAAACCATAAAAACCCTAGAAAAGAACACAATCAGCAACCTCGTTGACCTCGGCTGTAGCAACTTCTTCCTAGACACGTCTCCAAAGGCAAGTGAAACAAAAGCAAAAATAAACTATTGGGACTTCATCAAAATAAAAAGCTTCTGCACAGCAAAAGGAAACAATCAACAAAATTAAAAGTCAGCCCACGGAATGGGAGAGGATATTTGCAAATGGCATATCTGATAAAGGGTTGGTATCCAAAACCTATTTAGAACGTATAGAACATCCAAAAAATGAATAATCTAATTTAAAAATGGATTTTTTGAACAGACATTTCTCCAAAGAAGATATCCAGATTGCTAACAGACCCATGAAAAGATACTCAACATCACTCGGCATCAGGGAAATACAAATCAAAACCACAATGAGGTACCACCTCAAATGGGTCAGAATGGCTAAAATCAACAACATAAGAAACAGTAGGTGTTGGTGAGGATGTGAACAAAGGTGCACCCTCTTACACTGTTGGTGGGAATGCAAGCTGGTGCAGCCACTCTGGAAAACAGTATAGAGGTTCCTCAAAAAGTTAAAATTAGAACTACCCTATGACCCAGCAGTTGCACTACCAGGTACTTACCCAAAGAATACAAAAATACTAATTCAAAGGGATATATGCACCCCTGATGTTTATAGCAGCAGCATCTACAGTAGCCAAATTATGGAAGCAGCCTGTGTCCATCGATTGATGAATGGATAAAAATGTGGTATATATATATGGTGTGTGTGTGTATAATGCAACATTATTCAGCTATAAAGAAGAATGAAATCTTCTCATCTCATCAACATGGATGGAGCTAGAAGGTATTATGCTAAATGAAATAAGCTAGTCAGAAAGACAAATACTATATGATTTCACTCATATGTGGCTTTAAGAAAAAAAAACAAATGAGCAAAGGGAAGAGAGAGAGAAAAATCAGGGAAAAGACCTTATTTATACAGAACAAACTGATGGTTACCAGAAGGGAGGTAGGTGGGGGATGGCAGAAGCAGGTGATGGGGATGAAGGAGGGCACTTGTCATGACCACCGCACCAGGGTGATAGATGGAAATGTTGAATCATTGTATTATACACCTGAAGCTAATATTACATTGTATGTTAACTACACTGGAATTTAAATACAAGTGACAAAAGTAAAATAAAATAAAGAAAAGCACTTAGAAGTTCACCAACGCCAAACCACTCGCCCAGAACCACTGAGCCAGCCGGTGGCTGGGCCTGGATACGGGCTGGGGGTGGCCCCAGGTCTGTGCCCATTCTGTCTCCGTCCACGGGACAGAGCAGCTCCAGACCGCCTACAGCCGGGGCAGGGGCACGTGTGAGGACCGGCCACCTCCTGCACAGGAGGGAAGACTCTGGTCAGGAACACAGAACAAAAGCCCACAAGATGCCCCACGTCTGAGGGTTCTGAGGATGAGATAGCTGCATGGGGTATGGATCCAATCCAGTCATCTTTTCCTTTTCTCACAGAAAGGATTTCTCCACCATCTGAGTCAGCAAATGGCTACATGATCCAAGGTGCTGACTCCACGACCCCACTGCTCCTCCAGGCTGGACTCCAGTGTTTCTCCTTGCTGCCCACCAATCGTCAGGGGCTCCTACCGATTCAAGAGCCGTCCGTGTGTCCATTAGGAAACTTGAAAACTGCTCCCTACAAGGGAGGCAGAGTGGGGTGATAGAGGCTGCTCTGGACTGGGGATTGAACACCCCAGTTCCACCATCCCTGCCTAGGACCTGTGAAACAGACCTGAGCTTCAGTTTCCCCATCAGTCAGCTGAAAGGACGAGAACATGTCAAGATGCTTTCTCCCTGCTTCTGGAAGCCGCTTCTAAAGGACTCTCCCATATTCCTTCCAGATTGAAAAAGAAAATCCCCAAAGCCCTCTGACTCAGAATGACGGCAGGAGGGACCGCCCAGGTCAAGGGCACAGGCTCATCAGGTGCCAGGGGCAGGCTGTGCCACCCTGGATGGAGGATGGGCAGCAAGTATAAATATGGTGGAGGAACGCCCAGCACGAGCACAGGGCTGCACACATGAGGTGCTCCCTGGATGCCTCACGAGGTTCTTCAGAGCCCGTGAAGGAGCTCAACAAGACAAATGAGGTTACGGGCGGCTGAGGGGGGGACCAGGTGTGTGAGTTTGGGCTGTTCGAGACGTGGGGACGCAGGAAGCTGCAGTGCAACGGGAACTAAGTCTGCACGGAGATCACCGTCACCCACTTCTGGGGCCAGGCGCTCAGTGGCCACAGGCACCCAGGCCGGTCCTCGCCATGCCATCGCCGTCCCTGCCTCCATGTGCCCGTGAAGACATTGGTGAGATCACAGCCAAAAGCACTGGGGGAGGAGGGGACCCTGGCAGGCTCCTCGCTGGTCACCCCTCTGAGCCTGTTTCCTCATCTGCTAAGAAGGGATGACGATCAGGGAGGGTGGGCCGCGGGCTGCAGCCCCGCCACAGATTAGCGGAGATGGGAGGCCCCGGAGGGGCCCCCGCCCAGCCCGCTCTGCCACAGGGTCAGCATCAAGGCCAAGTTCCAGAGCCACGGAGGGGCAGCTGCCCTCTGGGCATGAAGGCCACGCTCAGGTGAGTGCCACGAGGCAGCTCTGCTCCCGGCCAACCAGCCATCAACCTCCCCGGGGAGTGGGCGCTTGGACCCGTTGCTCCCGGGCCCGCTGCGTGGGCAGTGCATCCATGTGATGGAGGGAACAAAACGGGGTGGCTTTAGGCACAGAATAACATCTATCACCAAAGGTTAAAAAGATGCATACGTAAATGAGGGTGGTCCTGAAATTTAATTTTAATGGTTTGACAATTAAGCAAAAAAACCACAATAATTATCATCTTAATTTACCAGTAAATCTGCCACTGGCAACACTGTATTTTCTTACGGAAGTTGATGCTGTTTCACTCAGAAAAGCTTTCTACGGTTTCTGGCCATCTTTTGAAATTAGACTCCCAGCCTCAAGAGCTGCACACAGCTCCCGGAGACAGGCCCAGTGGTTGACGGGCAGCCCTGGGTTCCAGCGGCAACCCCTGCGTGACCCTGGGCAAGCTCTGACCTCTCTCACTCAGAGGCAAAGCGGGCACAGTGCTCACACCTGAACTTCGGCCGTGAGGCGTAAAGATGCTATGGACCGCAAGTGGTATGTGCAGCACGCTACCCTCAGAGGGAAACGATGTTGCCACACCCAGCTGAGGCTGGCGGACGACAGTTTGAACGTGGCGACGGGTGGTGGGGAGCCCCTGGAAACGTCACCACCACGGGCCAGCATCCCGAATCACGTTTGGCAAAAGGGAACTTAACTCGTGGTCCCTAATTACAGAAGGGGGGCACCAGCCACGCCACAGACCCTCCGGAGGGAGAGATGAGTCACTCGTTCCCAGAGGACCTTCTAAGGAAGACATCAGGAAGGTGAGACAGCACTTTCTACATCCGTTTGCTGAAAGGCTGTCGTTTAAGTTGTAAGATTAGAAAGAGATCTCTAAGAAACATGGTAACGAGAGTGGTATTTCTGAGCTAAAAACACGAGCATTCCATCGAGAACCCTCTCCCACCACTCCTGAGAGCCGCTGTCCCTGCACCTTGCACACCAGCCCCAGCTCAGTCCTACTCAGTGTCCTGCTCGACATCAGCACCCCTTCCTCCAGGAAGCCTTCCCAGCCACCCCTCAACCGTTTGTGCCGGGTTTCTTCCTGCGTGCTTTCCATGCCCCTCACTGTGCATGCCAGCTCTATGTTTGTGCACCTTTACCCCACACCAACACAGAAGTGCCGCCTTCGCTCACTGGCTCACCTCCTGGCGGGGGCCTGGCACCAGCCCAACGCTCAGGGAACGTGTGGAATGAATTCATAAACACTTTGGATGCCAAGAACCCAGCACGCTTCTCCGTCTACCCTTCTTCTGCCGGCCTTCACACTTGACAGTGGACTTCACAGTGCCGGTCACAACTTACTGAAGGCTGCACAGAGTGCAAGGGGGGAGGAATGGAACCAGTGCTTAACCTTCAGTCACCACTGCAAGCAGAGCCAGGGAGTCAGGCAGATGCAGAGCCCACCAAGTGGGCTGATCTTATACTCAGTTTGCTTAGCCATAAAATGCAGACAAAACCTCCCACAAAAGTACCATGAGGACTCAAGTGCCTTCACTTCCAAACACACAGGCTCAGTAACTCTGCCTTCCACTGCTTCTTCTCCTGGGAAGCACGCTGCTCCTTCATGCTCCTGAGGACACATGCTCCTCTCCTGGGTGAGATGAGGTCACCCCTTTCTACCGGGAGGGGAGGAGCAGTGCAGGCACCCTAACAACCTAAGAGGACTTGAGTTGGTCCCTCTCCTGGAGTACAGGCCACCCTTGAAAGGAAGTCAAATGCCTCTTGATCCAGGGCTGCCTGGGTTCTGGGAAGAGCAGGAGCAAAGCCTCACGAGTCCCAGGACCGTGGCCTTTCATCACAGAGCAGGCTGCAGGCTGTGCCATCTCCAGCAGCAAGTGCTCCGTCCACCCACTTCGCAGGCAGCAGTGGGAACAGCTCACGCAGGTGGACGGATAAACGAGTCACCGAGGGGCAGAGCCCGACCCTCTTCAGAGCGGCCACGCCTGGCCACCGAGAAGGCTCCTTCAGGAGTGGGCACAGCCTGAGGTACGCTGGGGACGGCTCCTCATGGGGGAAGGCAAGAGGCAGGAGACTGGTTGAGCTGAGGACTCCGGGAAAGGACAAGGCACTGAGGAGACAGCCTGGGTCCACAGGGACAGCACCCGTGGCCGAGGTCTGCCAGGCGCTTTCCAGTGCTGCCAGGTAAGGTTCAGCCACCTCTGCTTCCTCCGGCAGAACGATCTGTGAGCACTGGGACGCCCTCCCCAGAGGTAGAGCACGCGTCTGACCTGATCCAGGCAAGGCCAGAGACGTCTGCACAGAGGAAGGGAAGTACCTCCCTGCGGCCCCACAAACACTAGGCTCCCCGGCACTCACCACCGGTTAGCGGGGACAGCAGGACCAGAGCCAGAGAGGACTTCTGACCTCTGGTTTACCAGTCCCCTCGCAGGCCAGCAAGATGTCCCGTCACCTCGTCACGCCTAGCTCCTGTGCTGGGGAGGGGGGTCCCCTGTTCACACGGGCCCTGCCAGAGCACCGCAGAACAAGTCCTCCAAGTATCAACACTTACTGGGTGAATACTTCATGAATGAATAAAGAATGTGTGAGCTGGGAGCACAGAGAAATGTGAATTTAAGAAAAAAGGTCAATAATGAGGCTGCCTGAAGCCCAAGACTAATTTGCGATTATTTGTGAGATTGCCAACATCATTCAGCCTTCCACCGATGAGAACGATCCAGCTGAGAACAAGTTTAACGATTTATAATTTGTAACAACCGGTTTCATGTCAGTGTCATAAGACGACCAGATTTACGTCCTCTGGGATCTCAGACCACATCAAAACATCTGGACAAAGACAGGTGGAGAGCAGTACAGGGCCCAGGCAGCTGTGGGTGGTGGAGACCCCAGGGGCTGCACGCACGCCCTACAAAGGAGCCAGTCCTACGCCAGGCGCCAGACCCTGGGCTTGGCCTCCGAGGCCCATGTGCAGGAGCACAGGAGCCCCCACACGGCAAGTCCTCTGCAGGGGCCTAGACAGCGAGATCTCCAGGGGGCAATGCCCCCAAGTCACCGGGCCTCAAGCTGCCGGCTATCAGCCCCAGCGGTCCTGTACTAGGGGCCACAGGGCCTGACCCCGCATTCACAGGCATCATTAACAATAAGTGCATTAAATGGCAACACTCTGAAGCAACCTCAGAGTGGATTAGCGACGGAAATGGATAAAGTGGTGTATTCATGCAACAAAATATAAATAGCAGTCAAAAGGAGAGAACTAGATTTATATTTATCTCCAAAGCATAATGCTGATTTAAAGTTATAAAAAGACATATTTTAAAAAAGACATACGTGATATAGAACTGCTTGTCATAAAAAGCTCTGAAAATAATGTTTGGTTGTAGATATAAATACAATAAAAGTAGCAAAACATGGTATGAATGAGTCCATCGCCTCCAGGACCGCAATCCCCCCGAGGAGGGAGGAGAGCGGGAGGAAGATGGCGAGACAGGAAGGAGGGCTGAGCTATTCTTCCACTTATTTTTTCCAACATCGTTTTTTCCCAACGCTTTCTTACGAAAAATGTCAAAGACAATGTTGAAAGAATTCTTCCGTGAACACCCGCTATGCCCCTTGCGAGAGTCCGCACCATTAACACTATACTCTATGTGCCTCATCATCAGTCTCTCCGCTTTCCAGCCCTCGTCCGTCACTCATCTTAGTTTTCAGCATTCCAGAGACCACTGCCGAGAGCATGCAGTCCTCCCGAAGCCTCCAGTGCCGTAGCTGCACTTAGAGCTCGACATTTGTGCAGTTTTCCTTTGCATGTAAAACCAACTTACAACAAAATGCACAGATCAAGTGCACATGTGCTGAATTTTAGCAAATGCAAACACACGTGCAGCCCACACGCACATATGAGGTTGTACCCCAAGACCTTACCTGGAAAACCCCCATGCCACTTCCTGTTCAAACCCCACCCCAAGCTCTCCAGAGGCAAGCAATGCTCTGCTTTTTCCACAGTAGACTAGTTTGCTCCTCTGGGACTTCAGGTGAATGGAGTCCCACGGTACCTGCTTTTCCCAAGGAGGCTCCCTTCACTCAGGGTTCCGTTCCTGGAAGTCACCCTACTGATGTATTAGGAATGCGCTAGGTTTGGGTGCTGAGCATCGTTACATTTGCAGGAAAAATGCCACCCTGTGTTTATCCGCTCTCCCGTAATGGACATCTGGGCTCTATTTTTTGGCTATGAGCATTCTTGTGTAGGTCTTCTTGTGAACAAACACTTAAACTTTTTCTGAATAAATTACCGGAGTTGGAACTGCTGGGCACCAAGTAGGTGTATGTTTAGTTTTGTAAGAAACCGCAGACCCTCTTCAAAGCAGCCACACGTGTTCACATTCCCGCCGAGGCGCGTGAGTTCCGGCTACTGGACCTTCACACCCACACTCGAAACTGGAGGGTCTCTTACTTCAATCGTTCTGGTGAGTGTGGAGTGAATATACATTTCCCCCACTGACTCTGTTAATGTTAGCTATTTTTTAACATTTTATTTCCTTAAAATAAGAGAAAGACACAGACAATACAGAGAAGGGAAGGAGGGAGAAAGACAGACAGGAAGAGACGCAGAGAGATCCGGGGCAAACAAACGCGAACAAAGGGCTTACGTCTGGGATGCGTATGCCTGGTTTCTAAAGTGTTTTCTCCACGTGGGGAGTGTTTTGCAATTAAAAATAAAAATTGTATTCCACCTCCATCTTATCCCAGTGATAATTCCGTCTCTACAGGCATGCCCCCAACATCCAGGCTGGGCTGGGAGACACAGTGGTGGATCTGGGGAGAGACCAGGCAGACAGGGTGTGCCCGGGGAAGGGGTCCCCCGACCAGAAGAGCTTCTTCCCAAAGTCAGGGAACTCTACCCGCCTCGGGACACGCCCACGTGGCCTGGCCTCACTCCTGGTCAGCCCTCACTTCCAACTCAGCTCCTGCGAGGCCTGGCCCACGGCTGACTCTGTGCCAGGGCCTGGCAGAGCCACCAGAAATTTCTGCCCTCTGGGGAATGGGCTTGGGTGGCGCTGCCCCTCTCCCAGAGGTCTGAGCCGTGCCTGCCTGTTCGTGGAATTCCTCCGAGGACTTCCTACTGATATTGACAGAGTTTCCACAATCAAGGCCAACACTTCCCAGGTAACAGCTTGAAGAACTGAAAAGTGAAGTCTTGCCCAGGTGCCTCAGGGTCCTGAGACGGGGGGCCTGGAGGCCAGCGCCCCGCTTCCTTAGACGGATGCCACTCGGCTTCACCCTGACTTCACACTTGCCTCCAAGTTGAAGCTACTGCAGAATCTTTCACGGAACCTGAACCATGACCGGGGTTCCTGTGAGGGGGAGCCAAGCCTGCCTTCCCCCTGGGGTCTCGGAGGGAGGCTTATCCTGGCACCCCCCAGGCGGGAGGTGGGGACACTCACCGCTGGTACTCGCCGGCGTGCAGGATGAGCTCCTCGTTGCCGCGGGCACGGATGGTCAGCTCGTGCTCCGTGGAATTGAAGACATCCAGGAGTAGGTGGCACTGCCGGCTGCTGCAGAGAGGACAAGAGAAAGCTGAGGGTCTTCTGGAAGCCAAACAGAGCAACTTAGACGTTTTCTCTTCCCAAAAGACCTCCCACTGCTTGAGGACGTCAGAGGTGCAATTTATCACAATGGCACGTTCCCCAGACATAAGGATCACACACGCTCACTCTGAGCTAACTGAACTCTGCAAAATGGGTTTGGGCAGCAGATCCTCCCTGGTCCTGGGGACACATGCGTCGAGCCCGGCGTGCCCCTGACAAACCAAGTGGCCCTGGGAAGGTAACCAATTGTTGGCATCACGATGTACTGGCAGTTCTCCAAGCCTCGTGTATGTGAGGACTAGAAACCTGACCCGGAAGTAAGACCACCGGGGGGGAAAGCACGCGGCACACGGTGCCGATCAACAAACGCTGCGTCCGAGTCATGACCCCAGCAGCAGGTGCCTGCTGCCTTCTGCAGGTATGGAGCAAGGTGCTGGGTAACCCAGGTGTGTGTGCGCACCTGCTGTGAGCCTTACACGGACTACACCTTCCTTCTCTTAAGACCTGTGAAGATATTGCAGGTTTACTCACTCCCACCCTCCTGAAACCTCCACTCCATCACACATCTCTGGTCCAGAAGGTAAACACTAACATACTCAAGCTCCCAGGGCCCCCTGCCACAGGGAGGTCCCCAAAACAAAGTTCCAGCCAATAAAGATAGGCTTCTGGAGGCTTTTTATCCCAAGAAGACCTGTCCCTGAGAGAAGAAGGCATTCACCTCTCAGGCTCCTTATTCCCTCCCCGCCCACCCTGCCCCAAGACGAACAGGATGCCGAGCAGCTCAGCACCCATCTGGAGGTACGGAGGCTATGGTTCTGAGTAGGGCCAGGAGGGGTCTGGGACGCCGTTGACGTCTTCGGTAGCTGAAGTGGCCCCTCAGAGCCTCTGGCCCTCCGGACTCATCAACTACACGTGCAGAACAAACCCCAACCACACACGCATCGTCCGTGCTAGTCCCCATTTGGTAGACTCCCGTTACAGTTGGAAGGTTGCCTAAAGCTCAGCCAGTGTCTTAAATATCATGTACCCCAGCGGGCACAAGGCAAGCAATCAGTAAGTGTGTCCTGATCTGGATGGGACAGCCCTACCCATGAACAGAGCAGACGCAGAAGTCAGCAACGGACGCAGAAGCCATTCTGGAGTGGGGCGAGTACTTTCTCACAGGGAAAAGAAAGACTCAGAAAAGGATCTGTGCACTGGGTCTCCTTCAGCTTACTGTGTCTTCAGAACATGACCCTCCCAAGGGCATCTCAATTCTCAAATTTACTTCTCAAGGCTTTGCCGGTAGCAAAGGAAGGGAGGAGGGCAAACAGCCCCGTGTGCTGGGGTTGCTGGCTCTTCATTTCATCTCGACGCCCTCGAGGCTGTCCTCCCCAGACCTGCGCACAGGTAAGGAAAGTGATGCTCAGCACATGGCCACAGCACCAGTAAGGTGACCGACACCGCAGACTCGGAACTCAAAATCCTGTGCTTTTCATGTAGATGGAAACAAATGTTCCAAACCTTGTGGTCTGCTCTTTCCAGGGAAGAGAACTGAGGTGGAGAAGCGGGCAGTGCCCTGGCAGAGCACACGCCCATCATCACCATCAGAGGCCACAGGGCATCTGTAAACGCCGACTGTTCAAGACGTGAACACATAACCCATGTGCAGGGGAGGAAGGTAGGGCAGCAGCTCTCTCGTTTCTGCTGCTCACTGCTGTGAGGTGTTGCGTCACATGTCCTCAGAAAAGCAGGCTCACGCTGGTTGATTCTAGGTTCTTTGGGTGGGTGTGTTTCCCCCAGAGGTTCAGCACTTGGAAAATATTCATTAGCTCTGACAGCTGCGTACAAGAGGCCTCTTCACTCGGCTCACAGAAAAATGAGCTTTCAAGAATGAAGATCTATTCTGCCTTTGTCATAACTTCATGAAATCTTTAATCACAGCAAAATCTTTCATCAGGAATGGGAATTCATAAAACATTTATCAGAGGAGGAAAATTGAAGTGATTTTTAAAAGCAGGGAAGAAAAGACTCAAATATATGTTGTTTTCGCTCACAGAATGTAGCAGCTAGAAAACTACACAGGAATGAGCAACAGAACATCACACTTTTTTTGTCCTCTATTTCTTCTGACTCACTGAGTGTGGGGGCCTCCTGATCCAGTGTTTCTGTTCCTCCTAATTGTTGGCATCACGATGTACTGGCAGATCTCTGCTTTCTATCCATCGCTCATAAATTAATTCCCTTTCCTAAACTCCAAAGGAGCATTTTGTACCCACCATAATGTCTTTTACTCTGTGTATCTTTCTGCATCACTTTGGATGATCTTCGTAAGTTTTATACTCCATCTGAGCTTACAGTTACTTTTAATTCTAGCTTACTTTGTTTTGTTTTGTCTTTTTTCTGGTTCCATCCTTCTGAAGTATAGGGAAACCCAGGAAAGCTTCCTGGAAGAACTACATTGGAGCAAGTCTTAGAAGGACAGGCCCACCTGCCTGGGAAGGGGACGATGATGTCCAGGCAAAGAGAGCGGTGCCTGTGAACCCACCTCAATCGAGTATGTGTGCACTGCCTCCTCTGTTGAGAACCAGGAGCTGTGTTAGTTTCTCTAACAAACACAACATCTCCTGAGCACCTGCTATGTGCCAGGTACCGTTCCAGACTCTGGGAATGTGGAGGGGAACAAGAAAAATGGATCATCACTTTCATGGAAATCACACTCTTGTGATGAGAGAAGCCTGGGAAAGATGAGGTGACTTTACAAAATAAAATGTTTAGTCACTTTGTAAAGTGAGGCAAAATACATTCTAAAGGTTGTTAAATAGCAGGTAAAGAAACATCCATACAGCCAATAACTTTTTTTTTTAAAGATTTTATTTATTTATTTGACAGAGAGAGAGAGAGAGCAAGAGAGGGAACTCAAGCAGGGGGAGTGGGAGAGGGAGAAGCAGGCTTCCCGCCGAGCAGGGAGCCCGATGTGGGGCTCAATCCCAGGACCCTGGGATCATGACCTGAGCCGAAGGCAGGCGCTTAACAACTGAGCCACCCAGGCGCCCCCAGCCAATAACATTCTTATGTATCAACTAAAAGCAGTTATAAAAGAATTTTTCAAGAAAATATATTTATAATAAGAATGGATTTAGGAATAAATCTTTTTAAAAATGTTTGCAGAATGTTTATGGAGAATAGTTTTAAAGTTTTTGGTAATGGTATGAAAGACAATGAATAAACACAGAAATGTATTATGCTCAAGGATGGGAAGACAATATGTTTAAATAAGTCACCTCTTTTGAAATGTCTATAAATTCAATGAAACTCAATACAAAATCCCAACAGTTTCAGTCAAAAAGTTGACACACTGATTCTAAAATTTATATGTAAGACCAAAGGGCCAAGAACATACAGAACAATGGTCAGGAAGATGTTTGGAAAGGACTTGGCCAACCAGATATCAAGAGCTGTTATAAAACTGTAGTAATGAAGGCACTGCTGGGGGCAAGGATATATAAATACATGGAAAAAAACAGCCTAAAACAGATCCATGAATATAAGGCAACTAGATATATGACTGAAGTACCAGTACTGGTTAATGAGAAGATTCAATAAATAGTGCTGGTACATATGATTAGGCAGACACACAGAGAAATGATATCCCTACCTCACACCAAAACAAAAATAAATTTCAAAACGATTGAATAACTAAATGTTAAACAAAATAAATTTCAAATAGAGCATATAACTAAATGTCTAAATCCTTTAGAAGAAAATATAGGTAAATCGAAATCCAAACATATCAAGAATTACATTAAATGTAAATGGCCTAAACATTATAATTAATAGAGACCATCAGAAAAGACTAAGAAAACAAGATTGAACCATAGGTTACCTAGAATAAATCCACTTTAAATATAATGATATAGATAGGCTAAAAGTACAAGAATGGAAAAAATATGCCAAACAAACTAATTATAAAAAAAAACCAAAACCCTGGAGTATTATATTAGTATTAGATACTTCAGGGTATACTTTCAGAGCAAGGAAAATAAGCAGAGATAAAGAGGTAAGTCATATAATGATAAAAGCATTAATTCACCAAGAATACATAATAATTCTTAACATAAATCCACCTAGCTACAGAAGCTTCAAAAATACATGAAGAAAAAACTGAGAGAACTGAAAGGAGAAATGCACACAATCACAGAGTTGAAGACTTCACTCCTCTCTTAGCAATTTGACATAGCAAGTAGACACAAAGCAGCAAGGATATAGAAGAAACAACCCCATCAACCACCTGGATCTGACTGACACTGAGAGAACATTCCATCCAACAGCAACAGAACACACATACTTCTCAAGCATTCAGCAACATTCACCAGGAGATAGACCATATTCTAGGCCATGAAAAAAAATTCCTAATGAAAACTATGTTCACAAAAGCACTATACAAAGGTATTTATAGCAGCTCTATTCATAATCACAAAAAGCTAGGAGCAATCCAAAATGTCCTTCAGCTAGTGAGAGAATTCACAAACTAGGGTATACCTATACAGTGGAAATCTCCTCAGCAATAAAAAAAAATCAAACTATTGATATATTCAACAACATGGGATAGATCTCAAAATCAATGAGGTCAGTGAAAAACCTCACTTTCAAAAGTTTATATATAGCATGATTCCATTTATATAACATTCTGGGAAAGTCAAGACCGAGATGGAGAACAGATCAGTGGTCACCTGTTCAGGGGTGGGGCAGGGCAAGATTATAAGGGGTAGTACGAGGAACAAATTTTTGGGGGGGTGATAGAACTGTTTTTTATCCTGATTGTGGTAAATACATAAACCTGCAAATGACATAGAACTCATAAAACTGTACACCAGAAAGTCAATTTTATTGTATGTCAATTTAAATTTTTTTAATTGATGAAATTAAAAAATTAACATCATGATGAGTCTGATGAGCCTTAGTGCATAAAATCTGTTGTGAATACAAGTTTTGTAGCTTGATGGCTGTAACGTCTTAAGCAAGTCATTTAATTTCTGAGCCTGTTTCCCCAAGGGGAACAAGAATGCCTTTATCATAAAATTATGAGGAGGCTCTAATGGAAAAATAGGTGAAAGTGCCTTGTTAAACTACAAGGAGGAAAAAACTCAAGCAGAGTACTACACAGACATGAGAGGTGGTGCTTTTATCAGCTCGGTAGCTGTCAGAGGCACAGCAAAGGGAAAGCACACAACCCTGCCAACAGAGCAATCCCGCCTAATTATTCAATATTGACTCAGCTCAAAGTGAGCATGAGAAATTTCCAAGCCAAGGTCTGAGTCTATCTAAAAACTGTCATGCCTCCACCAGAAAGTAAGTGGGGCTCTTGCTCTCCTCAACCCCTCAGAATCTGGGCAATATCTCTGGGGCTGCCCAGGCTCCAAACGTTAATGCTCAGTCATCCCAAGGAGTGCAGTCAAGTGAGCAAACACAAAACCAAAACATGCAGGGATGGCCACATATACTGGTGGCCAAATTCATGTGGTCTTTTATCAAAATTCTACAAGCCTTATTTTCTCAATCTGTCTCCTTTTCAGGAAAAAAAAAAAAAAAGTCCCCAGTTTGAGTATGGCACGAAGTATCTCTATTTCTAACTTTTCAGTTAGTAAGTTCTTAAATACTGTTTTAAAAACTTCCCTATAAGAGAAGCAATTTGGGATGGTCATAATTACAAAGACACAGAATAATAAACATCACCAAGACTGTGCAGAAACTGGAACCCTCAAATACAAATGCAAAATGATGCAGCCACTTTGCATAACAGTCTGGCAGTTCCCTAAATGATTAAATATAGAGTTACTGTATGATCCAATAATTCCACTCCTAGGTATACCCAGGAGAAATAAAAACAATGTCCACACAAAAACTTGTACATAAATATTCAAAACAGTATTATTCCTAATGGCCCCAAAATGGAATCAACCCAAATGTCCATCAACTAATGAATGGACCAACAAAATGGAGGATATCCACATAATGGAATATTATTCAGCCCTAAAAACGAAAAGCATGATGATACTTCACTGTGGGTGAACCTTGAAAACATTATGCTAAGAGAAAGAAGACAGTCACATACTGTGTAATTCCAGTTCTATAAAATATTTAGACCAGACAAATCTGCAGAGACAGAGAAGAGATTTGCAGTTGTCTGGGATGGGGGATAGGAGTCACTGGTAATGGGTACAGGGCTTCTTTTGGGAGGATGGAAAGTTCTAAATTTAGACTGTGGTGATGACTGAACAACTCTGAATCTACTAAAAACACTAAATTACAGTTTAAGTGGGGGGACTGTATGGTATGTAAAGGATGTTTCAGTAAAGGTGCTTAAATAGAAAGCAACCATTTGAGAGGCTGAGCGCCCCAAGAAACATGCTCACGGCTCGGTCACAGCACCGTTTCATCTTCCAACAGCCCAGCACCGCACCACAGCGGCTGTGAAGACCCCACCACTCAGTGTCCGTTCCATCGCCTAATCTGTACTCATAAGACCCCATGGGTAAGAGACAGGAGCAAGGAAGAGTGTGAGACAGCCTCAGGTGACTGTCACCAGGTATGTGAGCTGGGCACGTCAAGACACCTGTGCCTCACAAAGATAACGCATAATGATGAGCACGTCCAATGTGGCTTTTCATTTTCTGGGAATGATGACAAGCTGAATTCAAACAGGATTGCTTATAGAAAAGTACTTGCAAATAACTACCTGAAATCACTTCATGCGTCACCATTTGAGATTCACTTTACGATGATTAAACAAACCAGGAAAACTTTAAAAATGCAAAATGCAAGAATTCTAAACATAAGGTTGCAAAGAAACTTTGGCCAACTGTGCTTTTATAGCATCTACCTTTACTCATATGTTCAATCCCTAAATCAAACATGACGTAGGCACCTTTTTTAAAAGATTTTTTTTTATTTATTTGAGAGAGAGCACATGAGCAGGGGGAGAGAGAGAGGGAGAAGCAGACTCCCCGCCGAGCAGGAGCCCGACACCAAGCTCCATCTCAGGACCCCAAGATCATGACCGGAGCCGAAGGCAGACGCTCAACCAACTGAGCCACCCAGGCGCCCCGGGACATAGGCACTATTAACTGAAGTTTATAAATGACACTTTTAAAATATATTAGTGTATATTATCTGTTAAATAGAAAAACTTTAACTGTCTTTAGTATAAGTATAGTGTTATAAAATGAACAATATGCAACATTTAATGATATAGTCATCTATGATAAAATATGGATCACTTAAAACTATTGATTTTAATAATAGTTTACGTATCAGTAAGACATAAAAGTCCACTCAAGATACACCTGTGAGCAGAAACAGAAAACTGGGAGGAAGTCCCTGGGAGGTGGTGCACCCGGAACCAGAGAGCATGAACTACGGAGTCAGCGCCAGTCTCGATGTTATTATGTCCAGCTGCTCTGGTCCACGACAGGCTCGGTCCCACCTCCTGGCCTCTACAGGTCTATAGCATGTTAGTAGCTGGAAAGACGATGGAAGGTGTGCTCATCATTTCAGAGGACGCAAGCCAACAGCTGTTGGGGGGAGGGGTGGATGAAGCTCCCTCTAACCTGACGTGCTAACTACTGATGGCCATGGCCCCTGGAGGCACGGGGGCTGTGTGTGGTGGGCAACACCAGCCAGACAGGTTCTTCAAGAAGCAAGGCAGTCCTCCTCACGGCCCCCGGGCACTCCGCACAGCACTCCGCACAGCCCGGCCTTGGGGACTCCCAGGGAGGTGACGCAGAGGCAGTGGCGGGCTGCCCTGTCTCATGGCCCGCACACATGGGTTCACTGGCTAGACCACCCCTCTGCGTCTCCCACGAGGCAACAAGGCGAGTGCCCCACCCTGGGCTTGACCATCCTCCTGGAGGATCTGAGATGGGAAGCAACCACCAAGAGCAGTGTCTGAACGATACGAGCCCCCCGGAGGGAGGAGGGCCACCCCTGCTGCAGACGTAGCAGGGCTCTCCTGGGCACGGACACCAGAGTGAAGCCCAGGACGCACACTCTCTAGAAGGCCTTTATTTGGGAACCAGTCCTCTCATGGCCTACTATATCTCATTGACATTAAATACCTTGCTATTACCTGTAAGTTGAAAAAAAACTGCCAAGTTCATTAAATATTACAAAGGAGTCTTAATTTGGCACTTAAAGTAATTCTTTTCAATATTTATTTTCTACATTTCCCAACTGCAGACCTATTTTATATCCTACTGGGGAAGATGGGATGTGGGCTGCACAGGATCACCCTGTACCTTTTTTGCAACTTCCTGTGAATCTATAACTATTTCAAAATAAATTGAAAAAACACTGACATGGGGTCTGAATCAGACCAACAGAATTCCAAACATTATTTCATCTTCTGTCATCTCAGGAGAGGAGGAGGAAAGAGTCTTTTGCTCCCTAGGTGTAACTGGTAATAAAGACTCACGTGTGAAAGATGAAGCTGCTCTCTGGGGCTTGCTGGGCAGGCGGGGCCAAGCCAGGCTAAGACACACCCCCATCAGCAGCCGCTGAGATCGACACCAGCGCCCCACCATGCCTCTGGGTGTGCCCCCCTCTGGCCATTGCTTCCCATCACAGGGGATGACAGAACTGTCCTGTCCCCACGTCCCCCCAAAAAATCCTGTCGTACCTCCTGTAACCATCCTCAAAGTTCACACCACGCACTGTTCACATCCCCACTGTGATATTTATTTAACAATTCCACTGAGTACTGACTGCTTATTTTATTGGCTAGGTGCTACCGAGACAGCGGTGAGTCCAGAAGCACTCGCCTCCAGGGACCTGGCGGTAAGGTGGGGAACAGGCAGACAGACCGCTCACATATGTTGAGGGGAGGGACATCCCAAGGAAGCCCGTAGGGCCTGCTGCAGCAAGGTCGTTACGTGTTCAAGTGACCGACTCATCCCTTCATCCCTAGAATCTGGCACAGAGTTGGAACATGCACGTGCACACACAAGCAAGAAAATGCCAACCAACCCTTTGCAATGATCTACCTCCTGTCAGCACTACCTTAGTACTTGAGAGACATTTTTAAAACCTTACCACAACTCTGCAAGATCAATGTTATCTCTGTCTCAAGCTAAAGCGCTAGAAATGATTTGCTCAAGACCACAGTGCAAATAAGCAGTAGAATCAAAATTTGAAATCAGATACAGGTACATTTCATTCTGAATCCTGGTGCTTGTTAAAATTCTAAATTCTTGTTAACTTAAGACCAACTTAATAAATAAATGTAGCGACTTGAAAAAGATCTACCATGATAAAACCCAACATTAAGATTGCTTTTATTATGGGTCTGTGAGCACATGTTCCCCACAGAGTTGAGCTGTCTTACCCCATGGGGGGAAATGGAATTTTTCTAAATGGTCAGGGATAAGTGCTGTGATGTGTCAAGTGGTATGATTTCTATTAATAATGTAATAATGATTACACCCTACACCCTGCTCAGGGGAGAGTATTTTTCACATAGCTCCCAGCAGCAATGTATGAGATTGGATCATTTATTTTAACAGGCTAGAAAGAAATTGCTCCTCAGGCGAGAAGGCTGGGCACTGAGACAGGGGCAGCATGGCCCGATCCATTTCAATCTGGTCCCTGACAACATACCAGCCAGCTTTGTGAATCTCAAAGTAATTGATCTCCTAAATAAAAGTCAGCTGAGACCTATGTACACCCGTGAGGGAGAAGCGGGGAGAAGAGCCATGAAATTCCACCCCCATCTACACTGTGCTTTGGTGTCAAGAACGCACCTGCCTCCTGTCATAACATGCTTCTACCATCAGCCCAGTGAGACGAGCAGCGCCACGGGGAGAGCTCCAGTCAGGGGCAGGAAGGCGGACCTGGGAGAGCCGGCCGCCTCCAAAGACGGGGGCGGGTGGGGGGGGGCGGCGGATAAGGGGCCGAATGAAGGACTGCGCACTCCCAGGTCAGAGGACAGCTGACAGAAAGCATGGGTTCTGGTGCCAAGAAGACCCTAATGCACACCATATCGCCTCCGCTCGTGGATGTGCAGCTCAGTCTACGGCCACATCTCCAAAGAGCAACGCCCACTTCAAAGGGTTCTCTGGAGTTTAATGGGACACTGAGCCCAACAGACCCAGGACACTCCCTAGAATACAGTAGGCCCTGAATAAATAGGATTTCCCTTCCCCCTTTCTCTCCCGAAACACTAACATTTGAAAATTACCAGTGAGAAGAACTGCATAAATTATCAATATTCATGACAGAAGCAGATACACAAACAATCCCAAGGGGCAAAACAACTTAATACCCATTTGTATTTTGGTTTTAGAGTAGAGTAGGCTCTGTTTATGCCAGTAACAGTTATCTTCTGATGTCTCTAAGGCTTCCTTCTGCACCGGAATCAGCCTGAATCTCCACCCAGCCTCCGTGCACAGTGGGCCACCCAGCTGCCTGCGCTGCAGGGGCCTGGTAGCCATGACACACGGATGCCAGTCTGTCGCCGGCAAGCTGTGCGGACGCAGAGTAAATCACATACCCTCTCTGGACCTCATTTATAATGCAAATGTGTTGAAATAAGCCATCTCTGGGGATGCTTGACTCTAAAATGACGTGACACTAACAGAAAAATCTTCATCTCTGAGCAAGATGAAAAATAATGAATTCACAATACACCGTGTCACATCAAATTCAATAAAGTGCAAAAACTGAGTGCCCAAATTGAATGCATGATAATTCTGCTATATTCCAGGCCATGCAATTTATATGGGTCCCTAAGGAAAATAGAGCTTAAGTAATTTTTTTAAGTCATGCCTTTTACACAAGAGACACCTGAATAAATGTAGTCTTGGTATTTTACATCTTCAGATCTTCTTTTAGTTATGATGGGGGTTACCTCCTGATAAACCCATCCTAGATTGAAAATTTCAAGCTATATTACAAAGCTGTGATCACTAAGACAGCATGGTACTGGCACAAAAACAGACATATAGATCAATGGAACAGAATAGAGAGCCCAGATATGGACCCTCAACTCTGTGGTCAAATAATCTTTGACAAAGCAGGAAAAAACATGCAATGGAAAAAAGACAGTCTCTTCAATAAATGGTGCTGGGAAAATTGGACAGCCACATGCAGGAGAATGAAACTTGACCATTCTCTAACACCATACACAAAGATAAACTCAAAATGGATGAAAGACCTCAATGTGAGACAGGAATCCATCAAAATCCTAGAGGAGAACATAGGCAGTAACCTCTTTGACATCGGCCACAGCAACTTCTTTCAAGATACATCTCCAAAAGCTAGTGAAACAAAAGCAAAAATGAACTTTTGGGACTTCATCAAGATAAAAAGCTTCTGCACAGCCAAGGAAACAGTCAACAAAACAAAGAGGCAACCCACAGAATGGGAGAAGATATTTGCAAATGACACTACAGATAAAGGGCTGGTATCCAAGATCTATAAAGAACTTCTCAAACTCAACACCCAAAAAACAAATAATCAAGTCAAAAAGTGGGCAGAAGATATGAAAAGACACTTCTCTGAAGAACACATACAAATGGCAAACAGACACATGAAAAAATGTTCATCATCATTAGCCATCAGGGAAATCCAAATCAAAACCACACTGAGATACCACCTTACACCAGTTAGAATGGCAAAAATGGACAGGGAAAGAAACAACAAATGTTGGAGAGGTTGTGGAGAAAGGGGAACCCTCTTCCACTGTTGGTGGGAATGCAAGTTGGTACAGCCACTTTGGAAAACAGTGTGGAGGTCCCTCAAAAATTTAAAAATAGAGCTACACTATGACCCAGCAATCGCACTTCTGGGTATTTACCCCAAAGACACAGATGTAGTGAAAAGAAGGGCCATATGCACCCCAATGTTCATAGCAGCAATGTCCGCAATAGCCAAACTGTAGAAAGAGCCGAGATGCCCTTCAACAGATGAATGGATAAAGAAGATGTGGTCCATATATACAATGGAATATTACTCAGCCATCAGAAAGGATGAATACCCAACCTTTACATCAGCATGGATGGGACTGGAGGAGATTATGCTAAGTGAAATAAGTCAAGCAGAGAAAGTCAATTATCATATGGTTTCACTTATTTGTGGAACATAATGGATAGAATGGAGGACATTAGGAGAAGGAAGGGAAAAATGGGGGCGGGGAATTGGATGGGGAGACGAACCATGAGAAACTATGGACTCTGGGAAACAAACAGGGTTTTAGAGGGGAGAGGGGAGGGCGGATTGGTTAGCCCGGTGATTGGTATTAAGGAGGGCACGTACTGCATGAAGCACAGGGTGTTATACGAAAACAATGGATCATGGATCACCACATCAAAAACCCATGATGTACTGTATGGTGACTAACATAACATAATAAAATTAAAAAAAAAAAAAAGAAAATATCATAAATTGAAATGCATTCAATACACTAACCTAC
The DNA here is from genome assembly GCF_011800145.1 of Mirounga leonina. Lineage (NCBI taxonomy): Eukaryota > Metazoa > Chordata > Mammalia > Carnivora > Phocidae > Mirounga > Mirounga leonina. The sequence continues at coordinate 79,051,843 of NW_023270415.1, forward strand.
CAAGCATCACAGCTGAGCCTGGCCTACCTTAAATGTGTTCAGAACATTGACATTAGTCTACAGTTGGGCAAAAACATCTAACAATGCCTATTTTATAATATCTCATGCAATTTATTGACTACTGTGCTGGAAGTGACAAACAGAAGGGCCGTGTGTGTGCAGAACAACTCTCAGTCTGCCAGTTGCTGACCCGCATAACCGCTGGCTGACTGACAGCACCCCTCCACTGCTCAGCACAACAAGCAAATATCTGCATATCACTGGCCCAGGAAGAGATCCAAATTCCAAGTTCCAAGCATGGTTTCTACTGAGTTCTGATCACTTTCACACCATCTTAAGGTTGAAAAATCGTAAGTCAAGCTATCGTTAAGTCAAGGATTTCCTATGCTCGTTCAATCATTCCTTAAGTTTCCTATGTCCCTACCATGGGCCATAGGTGCCAAGCCTTGAGGCACCAGGATTAATAACCAGGCTCTGGACTGCACAGAGCTCAAACTCTAGCCAAGGAAACAGAGCAACAGTTAACAACACTCCTCCATTCTTCCCAGGGAATGGGTGGTAAAACCCTACTCATTCTTCAACATTTAGGACACTTTTTTTTCATTTCCTATGCCACCTTCCCAGCCTTCTCCAGGAAAAAAAAAAAAAAAAATCAGGTGTCCTCTCCAATTATATATACATATATACATTTGCTACAATCCTGTAACCCTCACCTCCATCAAGATATATAAGGTTTCATCAGCTCAAAAGATGTTCTTCCTTCTAGGGTGACCACCTGTTTGGGTTTGCCCAGCACTGAGGGTTCTCCCAGGGCAAGGGCATTTCAGAGCTAAAACCTGGGAGGTCCCACGTGCACAGGGACAGTCAGCAACCTGATCCCTGAGAGTCAATTCCTGCCCTGCCCCACCTCAACCTACAGCCCACCGCGCTTCAGACTTTTTCTCCTGTTCTTCTAGAAATTGGTATAAATGAAGTCATACAGTAATCAGCATCACGATTTTGAGCTTATTCGGTGTTGCCGCACATCCCAGTAGTTCGTTTTATTTGAGGGATATTCCTCTGCACGGATATACCGCATTTTGTTTATCCATTCCCCTGCTGATGGGCATTTCAGTAGTTTCCAGTTTGGGGTTATTACAAAGAAAGCCGTTATGAAAATTCTTGCAGGAATCTTTCTGTGAATACAAACGCTTATCTCTCTTGAGTAAACACCTGCGAGGTCACTGGGTAGGTAGACGTCACACTCGGCGAGTAACGGCCTGACGGTGCGTATGCCCTGTTAAACTCCTGTAATTTTTGAAGGCTCCTGCTATTTCATGTTCTTGCCAGCATTTGACCTTGTCAGTCTTAAGTTTGGCAGCACGAGAGGGTAGACAGTGGCATCTAATTGTGGTTTTAATTTGCACTTCCCTAATGATGAGTGATGCTGAGTACTTTCAGGTGAGTGTGGGCCATCTGTACACCTTCCTTTGTGAATATCTGTTCAAATCTTCTGCCCATTTTTTGATTGCCTCTTAGTGTTTATTTTTAAAGACTTCACTATATATGTCAGATATAAGACTTCCGTTGCACACATATGTAACACACATTTTCTCCCAGCATGCAGCCTGCCTTTTGATGAGGTGAAGTTTTTTATTTTGTTAAAATCCATTTTATCAACTTTCTGATTTACGGTTAGTAGTTTCTGATCCCATCTGAGGAAACTTTGCACCAAAGTTACAAAGATACTTTGTTACTTTATCTTTGAAAAGGTTTATAAAATTTTTTCATTTAGGTCTAGAATCTCTCTCAAATGAGTTTTTGTGTGTGCTGTGATCTATGGGTGAGTTATTTTTTCCCCCACATATGTACCCAGTTCTTCCAGCACCATTTGTTGAAAAACGTTTTCATTCCACATAAAGTTCTTTTCATACCTTCTTAAAAATAAATTGATCAGGGGCACCTGGGTGGCACAGTCAGTTAAGTGTCTGACTCTTGCTTTTCGCTCAGGTCCTGATCTCAGGGTCATGAGATCAAGGCCCAGGACGGGCTCCACGTTCAGCATGGAATCTGCTTAAATTTCTCCTTCTCCCTCTGCCCCTCCCTCCTGTGCTCTCTCTCTCTCAAATAAATAAATCTTTAAACAAAATCATTTGATCATATATGAGAAAGTCTATTTCTAGACTATTATGATCCATCAATCCCTTTGTCTATCTTCCTAACAATAACACTCGTTTAATTACTGTAACTTTATATTAAGTCTTAAAATCATACCCTACACCCTCCAACTTCTTTTGTCAAGACATGTGTCTAGTCCATTGGCGATAGCCTGTTCCATTTTGAAATAATTTCTAAAACAACTTGTCAATTGCACTAAAAAAAAAAAAAAATCCTGTTGGGATTTTCATTGGAATTGCACTGAATTTATAATCCAGTGTGGGAAAACTGGTATCTCAGCAATAATTGATTCTTCCAATCAACAAGCAAGGTATACCTCTCCAATTTTTTAAGTGCTAATTTCCCTGGCCTGTGCTTTGTCATTTTCAGGGTAGAGATCATATGTAAAAAGATCTATCCCTTAAGTGTTATATGATTTTTATTACAATATAAATATTTTCAAAATTTCATTTTCAAATTAATTGCTAGTATATAAAACTATAATTGATTTCTGAATATAATATGGGATCATCCTACAATCTTACTAACTTGACTTATTAGTTCTAATAATCTCTAATAATCTCTTGGCACAGTAGATCTCATGGTAGATATTTATGTACATGATCACATGTATCATGCAAACACATGAATAATAACTATACTTCATTTCCAATTTTTATAGCTTTCATTCTTTTCTCATCTCATTGCTCTGATTAGGTAGAACTGGCAGAAAAGTAATGAATATACTGGCAAGAGCAAACATACTCACCTTGACTGATCCTGAGCTTAGAGAAAAAGTGCTCAGCCTTTCATAATTAAGTACAATGTTAACTATATAATTTTAGGGGTTTGTAGATGCCTTACACCAGGTTGCAGAAGTTCTCCAAGCCTTGTTTACAGTTTCTATCATAAGTGTTGAATTTTATCAGATGATTTTTTTCCCATCAACTGACATCTTATTTTTGTCCTTTATTCTGTTAGTATAGTAACTTCATGCACTGATTTTTCAATGTAAAACAATCTTGTGTTGCTGGATAAAACCCGAATTATACATATTGTGTTCCCTTTTTTATATTGCTGGATCTGATATATTAATATTTGGTTATGAATTTTTTCAATTATGCATACTGGTCACAATATTTACTTTCTCACAATGTCTCTCCCTGGATTTGGCATCAGGGTGAAGGCAGTGTCATAAAATGAGAACTGGAAGTATTCCCTCCCTTGTCTACTTCTGGAAGAATTTTTGTAGAAGTGGTATTATTTCTTTCTTAAAAGCTTGATGTATTTCATAGTGAAGCCATATGAGCCTCAAGTTAGCTGTAATTAAGATTTTAAACTCTAACCGATATGTGACTATCTCAGGGACTCTATTTCATCTCGTGTCAATTTTAGTAATTTTTGTCTTTCAACACACTTTTCATTTGTAAAGTTTATTGGAATACAATTTATCATAAAATACTTTTTATTATTCTTTTAATGTGTACAGGATCTGTAGTGATTCATTCACAGTATTAGTAAATGTGCTTTCTCTTTTAAACTCTGATTGTCCTGGCTAAGGCTTTATTAATTTATTAATCTTTCCAAAGAATCAACTTTTGGTTGCATTGACTTTACATATTATTTTTTCATTTTCTATTTCAATGATCACTACCCTTTACTATTTTTTGAACCATTCAACTTTTCTAACATAAACATTTAGCATCCTATATATCAGCTGGAATTATTTACTAGAACTGTGCATGTTTCCTATATTTGTACTAGTTTCCTGTCTGCTTGTTCTATCAAATACCAAGATACATGTGTTAAAATATTCAACTATAATTGTGGCATTTTCCATTTCTCCCTGAGATGTCAGTTTTATTTTGAAGTTATGTTTTTAGGTACATTTGAGTTTAGGCTTCCTCTGTATTCTTGATGATGTGACCATTCTATCAATATAAATTATCCTATCTCTTTTTCTCCTCAAAGTCTATTTGTTTGATATTAATATACCCACACCAACTTTCTTATGATTACTGTTTGAATGGCATATATTTCCCCCCATCTTTGTGCTTTTCAACTGTACATAACTGTTTCTGGTAGTGAACATGTTAATTGACTCTAGTTTTTTTTTAATATAGTCTGACAACTTCCACTTTTAAATACAGTCTTTAGTCCATTTATATTTAATGTAATTCTTGGTACACTGGATTTAAGTCTACCACGTTGCTATCTGTTTCCTATTTGATTGTATGTTCCTAGTTCTTTACTCCTTTCTTGCCACCTCTTCCCCACTTTTCAGTTTAAGTATTTTTTAGTAACCCACTTTTGCTCTTCTGGCTATCTTTAACTTATAATATGGTTGAAGCTAGAATGTGGTAACAAATAACATGTAAGAACTACCATTTCTCCTCTACTCCATTTCCCTTCCATTTCTCTGTGCTATTTCCTGTTGCGTATTTCACTTCTATATAGGATATGCACTACAAAATCAAATGCTCTTATTTTTTCTTTAAATAGTCAATAGTCTTTTAAAGAAATTAAGCAAGGGGAAGAATCTCTGATATTTATTCCCTTGCTATTTCTATTTTTGGGATTCAACATTCCTTAATATAGACCCATGTTTCCATTTGGTATTATTCCTGCCTGATGAGCTTTTATCAGGCTGATAAAACACAAGGATTATGCTCTATCCATCTCTTACCCCACTGAGTCCTTTATATAACATGTGAAACACTGGAGGTATTGATTTTAAGAATAAATGAAACATTGAAGGTGCTGGTTTAAAGGTTTACAGTCTGGTAAGTACTTTATTAGAAGTATAGAAACCCAAAGAAGGACCAACCCACTCCATATAGTCATATTCAGGAAAATTTTACAAAAATGGTGACATAGATCATCAATGCCAACAAACATTTCCCAAAATTTGGTTAAGTAAATGAATGACAGTTTAAGAAGAGTTTTAGAAAAAGATGTATGCAAAGGCACATTGCAGGAAACTGTCTTGACATACCCAGTGAGAATCTCCACTTGATGTGTGGAGAACTGGGGGGCAAATGGAACTGGGGGCTCAAGAGAAAGGTCTAGGTCAAATCTTTAAGTACCCTAAATATCACAGTAGGGACCTCGAACTTTATCTCCTAAGTACTGGGAAAGTCTTTAAGCCAGACAGTGACATGGAAACATCTGTATTTACAGGATAATGCAGGAGCAAACCTGGAGGTAGGGGGACCACAAAGGCAACTACTCCTAGAGTCCCAAGGAAAAGGAACCAAGATGTGCAGTGGAATGTAGAGGGTGATCAGGAGACATTTCAGAGTCTCAATCCACAGGATCTGGGGAGGATTAGGCTTAGCAGGGGTGGAAAGGGAGGATTAGAAGAAATCCAATCCCCATCCCAAGAGCAGGAAGAAGACCATGCAAGCCAACAGAAAAGAGAGCAGGGTCAATGGGTGGGGAATTCGGGAGCCAAGCAGCACTTGCGCTAACCACCGACTCTTCCAAGTGTGTGTTTGCTCCATTCCACACGGTAGCATTTTTCTCATCTTAAATTGTCATTTAGAGCAGCAGGGGTCGTGACGTGCAAACCGGCTATCAAAAGCGGGGAACAAACGCAACTCAGTGACAACCTGTGCTGCTTCCAAGAACTATTTATATGAGCAGTGGCAGCAGGCGATGCGGGGATGAGAAGGAAACACGGCAGGTACATCATGGAGCAGCCCGAATGCACAGGAAGGGCCTGAAACACGGGAACAGCGAACAGCGTCTGGCAGCAGTCCTGGCCACGGCTCCCCCGGGGCCAAGCGCTTTGATGGTTTATACAACAAACTCAAAACAGAGGCAAGGCTTGGCAAGAAAGACTATTACTCCGTGGACTGAAAAAGTGACAGATGATGAAATGTGATGCTAAAAAGCCCAAGCTAAGCCATTAATTCTTGTGAAGCCATTCTCTGATGGCTGGGAAGAAAAATAGTCTTTCCTATAAACTAAAACTACACTTATTATTTGGGGCTGTATCACTTTAAAGGGAGTTTTATATCAACTTTAACATGGGCAGCACCAACCGTCTATTTTACACCGTGGAGTACAGAATCCTTTGTGGGTTTGTGGAGAGGAAGGGGATGCTGCACGTGATGCTCTTCCCCCAGTTCAAGGCCACAGAGGTGCCCGTCACCACTGCCACTTAACTCTACTAAGACTAAACATCACTATCCCACTGCATCCTGCACCCATAGGTAAGGCACAACGGGACATGAAGACAGTCAAGTACTCAGTGCTAATCAGTACCTGTTTCCCGCAGGCTGCTGGCCGCTGGGGCAGGGGTCTGAGTGGCAGAGGGTCTCCAGTGGGCAGGAACACCACCCACCACGTTCAGACCGCACCACTCCCAGCTCACCCTAGGTCAAAGTTTCAGATGGGAAATGGTCATTCTCCCGCCTTAGAGAAGAATACCTCTAGGACCTCTGGCCACTTCTGGGTTTGAGGTAGACACAATGTCTGACTTCTCTCCCCCTGATGGAAGACAAGACCTGGAGAAGTAACTAGGAGGAAAATTTCTGTCCAAGAAGGGCTCTCTGGGCAGAAACAGACCAGTGCTCCAGACGGCTGGGAGCTCCACGAACGGAGGTGTCTAGATGCTGGACAGCCTGGAGGGGCACACAGTTTTCCTGGGATGCCAGCAGTGACACAGAAAAAGACGTAGGACTCCCCCAGGAGTGCCCGGACACAGGGCTAGTGGCCGAACCCCCTACCAACAGGAGAGCTGAACCAGAATGAAGCCAGGACCAGGCTCAGGGCAATGCATGGAAAACGTGTCCTATACAATGATGACCACAAACAAGCATGTTGCAACATTAACATCACGGTTATGCCACCTGAGAAGGTGTAAAGCCCATCCACTCACAACTAACTGAAAAAAGCGTTTCTGTATAATGCCTGTTTTTCTGATGCAGAACCTAAGTCTCAGGGAAGCTAAGCAACTTGGCACAGTGGTTTGGATTTGACTAGAGGTGGGACAAAGAGGAACACGGAGGTCAGAATTCCAAACGCAGTGCTGCGGGACTCTAGAAAAAGGCCATGACAGAGCAGAGATCGGTTTACCTGGTTGCCGGCAGAGTACTGACTCGGGTGAAGAATACAGATGGCTCGGCTTCCACGTGCAGCCCCAGGGAGAGGTTCCTATAGTACCCTTCAACGTGGCCCGGACCTCCAGAGTATTTGAAATTCAGGATAGCTTCCAGGGTCTGAAATGATGAAAAAACGGTAAGTTAACAATGCTGAAGTTGATCAGCATTCTTCCAGAAGGCAGGCCTCACTTAGGTAAGGCTGAAGAGAACCCCAACTGGGCAACTCCAACACCTGGCATGCACCTGCACCATCTTTCCTATGATGCCCCCTGTGTCTGCACTTACAATGCCCAGCCCAGACACGCACATGGAAAAAGGCTCCAAAATCCTTCTGTGGCTTATAGAGCATTTTAGAGAGGAAAACACATTTCCATCAGCATCACTTAAACACAGAGATGAGGGGGTGGGGAGGGGATGACCCTTCTCTCGGAGGTAGCATCTGGCTCCCCGGCCGGAGGTCAGTAAAGCTGACGAGCTACAAACTCATCAAAGAGATGAGGTCACAGGGCAACTGTGGGGCCAGAAGGCCAAGGAGGTACAAGGCCCTTCTAGAAGGTAAGGTAGGGACACCGGTCAGCAAATGTAGAGCCAGCCACCACACAGGCCAGCAGAAAGGCATTAGCGCTCAAGGTCAATGAATTGCTAAAGGCTGAGGAAGGGCTCTAATAACAGGGAAGACCCCCTGGGAGCCCAGACAAGAAGGAAGGCCCCACCCACTCTTCACCATGGACCTCCCTGGGGATACATACTAAGGACTGGCCAGGGTGCAGGACAGCAGAGGGGGCCTTCCGCGGTAGCACAGGCATGGAGGAGGGGGTCAGCAACCACTGAAGGAAGGGTATGAAACCAAAACCCCAGCCTCAACCCCACCCTCCCCTCTCATCCCCCCATCCAGACCCCTCTTTCTCCTCTGAAGCAAAACCCTAAGCCGCTGGAGGAGGGGCACCCAATGACAAGGGCACAAAGGCAGGGACAAATATCCATTCCCGTGGGGGGGTGGGGAGGGCAGAAGCTAGTCCCGAGCCAGAATCCCGTACCAGTGCAGTTAGAGGTCCCCCACCACCGAGCCGGGCTGGAAACCCACTCATCCACAACGCCCACCAGATACTAGGCAGAGATGGGCTGCTCGGTGAGGGAGGAGCAGGGAGGCCAAGGGAGCCCAACACAGAAGACCCAGGTGCACAGCGTGGGACAAGGACAGCAGAGAAGTCCCGTCTGCTCCTGCCACCAGCCCCAGTGGGGAAGGAACAAAGGTGTGGAAAGACCCCACCCATGTTGCTGGCATGCAGGGAGGGCTGAGGATGGAGGATGACCATTCTGGGAGAAACGCTTGGCACCTCAGTTCCCTCCCCCTCCCCCGCCCATACAAGACAACACCAGAGGAATTTGGAGGCTGTGGGGCACCCAGGTAACCATAGCAACAAGAAATCTCAAACCCAGCTCAACCCCTCACTAGAGTGACTCAACCTTCCACGTGAAGTCCTAACAGAGGCATCAGCAGACTATGGCCCGCGAGCCAAATGTGGCCTGCAGCTGGTTTCACATGCCCCGAGAGCAGTTTTTACAGTTTTAAAAGGTTGTAGAACAACAACAATGGAAAAAAAAGAGCATACAACGCTGACCACTTGTGGCCGGCAAAACTGAAATATTTACCATATGGTTCTTTATGTAAAAAGCTTACTGATGAACTGTAAGAAGAAAACAGAAGTAGATCCTCGTGACCGTGGATGAGGGTGTGGTGTCACAGAGAGGACACCCAAAGCACCAGCAACAAGGGACAAGAGGCCAGTGTCATGGAAACCCAAGGAAGGCAGACCTTCGGGAAGACGGGCCAGAACGCCCCCTGCTGCAGCCAAGCTTGGAAAAAGGGGTGTGGGACAGTACCCACGTCTGGCCAGCAGTTGCCTGCGGGTGACGCTCGTGGAAGTCAGAGCTCACGGAGCCCAGAGAAACCAGAGAAATGGGTGGCACTGGCCACGGCCAACTGGGGCTTCAAAGCTGTGCGCTCCAGGTGGGGCCTAAGCATCGCGTCCCCTGGTAGGAGCAAAGTGAGCACAGAAGGAGCCACCTGCCTTCCTCCCCACGTTCAAGAGCCAGTTATTTCGATAAACCTTCCTGGCAAGCACAGTGTTTGGCCTCCGGTCCGTGCTTTCACTGACCTGTTTCTCCCTTCCAGGGGAAAGGCGGCCACAGCTACAGACTTTTTTAAAATGAAGAACACACCCTCTATGTGCACGTCTTCAGAGACAGGGCACCCCGAGGAGGACAATGACTTTCCCGAGAGACTCGAGACGTGCGGAGCAGGACGGTGCAGCAGGCGGGGAGCAGGTGCAGAGGCCAGGCTCAGTGCGGCCCGCTGGCTCCCCGAGGTTCTGGGCACGCCTTCCGTCCACTCTCAGCCCGCTTCTCCACTGTGACACGGGGACAAGAATGAGCACCTAGCTCAGCACAGATTCGCTGAGAAAATGCAGCAGCAGAGCAAGTAGACACTCATTGAAAAGAATTCCTTTCGGGCGCCTGGGTGGCTCAGTTGGTTAAGCGACTGCCTTCGGCTCAGGTCATGATCCTGGAGTCCCGGGATCGAGTCCCACATCGGGCTCCCTGCTCAACAGGGAGTCTGCTTCTCCCTCTGCCCTCTTCCCTCTCGTGCTCTCTGTCTCTCATTCTCTCTCTCAAATAAATAAATAAAATCTTTAAAAAAAAATAAAAATAAATAAAAAAAAGAAAAGAATTCCTTTCTCCCTCTGACCTCGCCATCTGATACCTGGAGGCAACATGACTTAAAATGGGAAGAAACCGGAAATGGATTTCAGTGCTGTTTCTACCCTATTTTTTATCACAGTAAGATATATAAAATAAAATTTGCCATTTCGACCATTTTTAAATGTACTGTTGTGTGGCATGACATACATCCGCAGAGTTGTGCAATCATCACCACCCTCCATCCGTAGGCAGAGCTTTTTCACTTTCCCAAACTGAAACTCTGTCCCCATTAAACACTAACCCCCTGCTGCCCTCCCCCAGGCCTGGATACGACCGTGCTCTTTCTGTCTCTATGAATTAGAAGGCTCTCGGAACCTCCTGTAAAAAGAGTCCTAGCTTTTGTCCTTTGGGGACTGGTTTATTTTACTCAGCTTCATGTCTTCAAGGGTCGTACATGGTGGAACAGGTGTCAGAACGTCCATTTTAAAGCTGGAGCTAAACACTCCACTGCACGCACAGGCCACATTTTATCTACCTGTTGAGGGACACTTGGGTTTCTTCGACTTTTCAGCTATTGTGAATAACACTGCCATGAGCATGGGTAGACACACAGCGGTCCTGAGATGGTGCTTTCAGTCCTTAGGGTACTCATTTCTTTATATATTTGTTTTAGGGATTACCATGCCATTTTCCATGGTTGCGAGATCATCTTATGTTCCCACTGACAGAGCCAGAAAATATCAGTTCCAATTTCTCCACATCCTTGTCAACATCTGTTATTTCCTGTTTCATAGGTTTGTTTGTTTTTTATAATAGCCCTCCTAACAGGTGTGAAGTGATATCTCTTTTTGGTTTTGATTTGCATTTTCCTAATGACTAGTGATACTGAGCATCTTTTCATGTGCTTACTGGCCCTTTATTATTGTTTTTGGAGAAATGTCTGTTCAAGCTTTTGAGTCATTTTAAAAGCTCACTTCCCACACCTCTTCTTCAAGGTCTTTCACACCTAGAAGCTTATAGGTTCCCTTCAACTTCTGTACCACCAGGAATGCCTTCACTGTGCCTAAATGTGATATAAAGCCACACCTGATCCAAGAGGACATCTACACTTCCTCACTTAAAAAGGGCTCTAGAAAATATTCAAGAAAACAAACATTCTGAATAATGGCCTTGAAACGCCCAAACCTGTGAAGTAACACAAATGTCACACGGACTTTGTTTTTTTTTAAGGTAAACTAAAAGTCCAGGGAGTGATGTAGTAGAAATCACCTAGGAAGGCAGCAAAAAATTCCTGGGGATACATAACAATCAAGTACTACATAACAAAGAAGAAATAGTCTGTGTTTCTATTTTCTTGGGATTGGCTATGTCTTTTGCTCTGTAAAGAACCAAGGAAAAGATAGGATTACAGGGAAAATAATTTATAAAAATCAAGCAAATTAAAGATTTTGTGGGGGCGCCTGGGTGGCTCAGATGGTTAAGCATCTGCCTTCAGCCCAGGTCATGATCTCAGGGTCCTGGGATTGAGTCTCGCATCGGGCTCCCTCCTTGGCGGGGAGCCTGCTTCTCCCTCTCCCCCTACTGTTCCCCTTGCTTGTGCTCTCTCGCTCTCTCTGTCAAATAAATAAATAAAATCTTAAAAAAAAAAAAAGATTTTGTGAAATTATTGAGTATTACTGCCTTCCTTTTTTAAAAAACAAACAAAAAACCTCTCCTTGGCTCTATAAAATTAGAATATTTTAATAAAAACAGAAAGTGGGTGGGTAAGGTAAAAGACATAGGATGCTCCAACTTTTTATTCAATCACAAAATAATGAGAAGCAATGTGCTACTCTACCCTAAGACTTCCCCTTCTCAGAGTATGCTGCAGTCCTTACTTGGAAAAAATACTATTACAGAAATCAGTAATGGGCAAGGAACTGAAGAAAAAAAGTTCCTAGGCATACAATTTATTATTTGAGCTAAAATAAAAGGTCTTTCAGTGGTTACCTTTTATTGTGCACCTACTAGGTACCAAATACCATGATAAGTCATCTACACACACGGACTCTAATGTTCTTAAGAGTCCTACAAGGAAAGCCCGGTTTGCATAACCAACTGAGCCACCCAGGCGCCCGCCCTGTTTGCATAAACAAGGCTCAGAGCTGTTACGTGACTGGTCCAGGCCACACACCCAGGAAGCAGCACATCCAGGATTTAAATGCAGAGCCACGTGGCTGCACAGCCCGCTCTCTTGCCATTTTTGTAAACTACTCAGAAGAGCATTCATTCATCCATCCACCCACTCACTCACTGACCCTGAACAAATGTCTACTATGTGTAAAGGATAATGGCAGAAGGCATGATGCCACCTATGGGGACTCAAGTCTAGCTAAAGACACAAGCCAGAGACATCTTTAGATAAACTGTTATATGTTACAGAGAAGTATCCTAGGATATATGGAGATACCAAAGACTATTACACCTGGAAGGCCAGGAGTTGGATAAGAAGGAACAACATCTCAGCAAGAAAGGCAGAATTAGGCAACTGTTAAATTGAGAATGGATAAACAGAGAAAAATAAAGTCTAGTTCTTGAAAATATCAATAAATATGACAATCCTCTAAGGTAGTCTGATCAAAAAAAGAAGAAACTAATTACCAATATCAAAAATGAAAATGAATGTCAGCAGGGATCCTACACATATTCAAAGGATAATAAAATAGTGCAAACAATTTAGTGCCAATAGATTCAACTTGAATAAACACATCACCAAACGGAACCAGGAAAAAATAGAAAACCTGAGAGCCTCATGTCAACTGAAGACACTGGATTCACAACTGAAAACAGCCCTCCTAAAGGAAGGCCAAGGCCAGGTGGTTTCCCCACTGAATTCTATCAAAGCCTCAGGTTAGAGACAATACCAGTTTTATACAAACACCTTCAGAAAATAGAGGAAACATCCCCCTTTGTTTTATGAGGGCAGTCTTACCCAAATACTAAAATAACACACAGTTTACATGGAAAGAAAACCACAGATCTATATCCATCATGAATTTAGATGTAAAAAATCCTAAATTCAGTAACAGATAAGATGAAAAACACATCATGACCAAGTAAGTTTATCTCAACAATGCAAGGTTGGTATAACACCAGAAAATCAGTTAACTTTCATTCACAATATTGAGACTATTACTAGACAATAAAGAAAAGCCACATGATCATCTCAATAGCATCAGAAAATACAGTTGACAGAGTTCAAAACCCACTTAAGATTTTTTTTTTAAAAATCTCCACAAACTAGGCATAGAAAGGAATATCCTCAATCTACAAAGTGCACCCATGAAAAACTTTTGCAGTTTAAAACCACATATCATGGTAAACTAAATGTTCAGATTTTAATCTGGATTAAGGCAAGGACATAGCTGTCATTACTCCTATCAACATTGTACTTGAGATCCTAGCTAGTTCAATAAGGCAAGAAAAAGAAATTAAAGGCATACATGCCAGAAAGGAAGTAAAACTGTCTGCTCACAGACAACATTATCATGTACCAAAAAAAACCAAAATCTTATAAGGAATCTGCTAGAACTCTCAGAAATTGCTGGTGTTAATATAAAATAGCACAATCACTTTAGAAAACAACTAGTCAGAATTCCTTACAAACTTAAAAAATTAACATATTATTCAGCAATAAAACTCCTACCAAGAAAAATAAAAAGACCTATCCATACAAAGGCATGTATGTAAATATCCATGGAAATTTTATTCATAATAATCCCAAACTGGAAATAACCTCAATGTCCAAGAAGAGGTAGGTGACTAGATTAATTGTAGTACATCCATAAAATGGAATACTACTCAGCAACAAAATGGAACAAACTACTGATACACACAACATGCAAGAATCTTAAAAACATTATTCTAAGTGAAAAAGGCAGTACGCTATACTACATGCTTGCATGTATAGGAGATGCTGGAAAAGGTTAGTCTTTAGTGACAAAAAGCAGATCAGTAGTTGACTGGGGTTGGGGCAAGAAAGGATTGACTATAACGGGGTCAGGGAAACTTTTGGGGGTAATGAGAATATTTTACATCGTGGTGGTGGTGGTGGTGGTGGTTACATGGGATATACATCTGTCAAAATTCGTCAAACTGTACAGTTCATGTGGCTGCATTTTATAGAAAGCAATTTATACTCAAACTTGGTTTCTGACCATTTATAGGCACACAATCACTTGCAAACATTAAAAGACTCCAAGTAACAGTGTGGGCCACACTGATGGGGGACTGCTCATGTCTCAGTACAAACATGCTACGTCAGGATTCCCAGGTTCTACAGCAAAAACCATCCAGTGAAATTATGATTTATCACAATTAAAACTTCACATGATCTGGGAAAAGTCATATCCTTCCTCTAGTTCCCCATATCCTCATCTGTAAAATCAGAGTTGTGCCAGATACTACCTAAGGTTCTTACCAGTTCCTAAATAAACTATTATTATTCATTCTGTATTACTGTTTCATGATTTCTAATCTAAATAAGGCTCTTGCCAGAGAGAAACCATCACCCTGTACAGTATCCTAATTTATATGTCTAAGATACAGATCTCTAATTTTTAAAAACCCTAATTGGACCTGTCACCACAGATTTCCTTCTGCTCTATTTCTGTGATAGGACATAAGATTAATAGCTGTGATATGATCCACTTAATAAGTCAAACATTCAGGACCAGAGGTCCCAGCTGGGGTTCATTCCCAAGAGACCAGACCTACGGTTTACTTAAGGTCAATGAAACATACAAATGAAAGCCATACCATTACTTTCCAGTTAATTAGCACTTTCAGCCAAAGTCTTTCTTCAGTGTTAATTATGCCTTAAAGACACCAAGTGACTACAAATTAAATGGTCCATCCCCAATAATGCAGGAATGGACAATGAGCAACACCAGCCATCAAAATGGCTCATACTCAAGAGGCACAGCAGTCCCTCAGTGGCTGAGATGGGTTGGGACACCAGGTTCACATGGAGGGGGATGTGGCTGGGACCATTAAAAGACCAAGTCAGAAATCTGATTTTGGGGAACAAGAAAAGCAGCCATTTTCACATCTTTTTTTGTGAAGTGTATGTTGATATGATTTGACCTTTTTTATTAAATTGACCTATCAGTCCTTTTTCTTCTAGACTTATAGGTTTTATATATTAAGGGAATTACTCCTTGCCTGTGATATAAATCACAAATATTTTTCAAAGTTGGACACTGTCTTTGGCACTGTTTATGTGCCTTGCAGAAATGGTTACCATTCTTCTAGTTAACGCATCAATCTTTTACAACTCTTGCACTTTTTATGGTTCCTGAATCATGGTTGGAAACACCCTCCACTCTGAAGTTATAAAATCTAATTCTGTTTTCTTCTGCTACTTTAAAGTTTGTCTTTGAAACTTTTACCTTCAATATTATCTTAAATTGACAGAAAAGTTGAAAGTACAAAAAAATTCCCCATTACCTAATGCAAAAATTGTTCACATTTTATCCCATTGTTTTAGAATTCTCTGTCAAGTCTCTTTCATAAAATATATAGATAAATATAAGATAATGTCTGCAAGGTTTCTCCTCTGTTTAGTTCCTATTTTCCCCTAGTAATCAATAAGTAATTTGTGTGGAGATGCTTTGAGAATTGGTAAATACCTTACTCATTAAATTTTCACCCACTAGCACAGCATCCACTGATAGTCTTCTAACATCATCATTCATTTCACATTTATTAGATGCCAATCTACTGTAAGAGATTTTTCTTCCCCATTTATTTGGTTAATATCCACATGGATTAATGGCTTCTTGTTCTATACAATGGGTTATAATCTGTTACGGTCATTACTCATGCTGACACGCAGACTATCCCCAGTCTGGCATCTGTTCGAGCTAGCTGCTGTGTCCTGTGACACACCCTCATTGATCTTTAAGCAATTCCTTACTTTATGGAACAACAGGATGTTCTGGGATCACCTCATATTTTTCCTGCCCTGGAAACTAGCCATTTCTCTGAAGAAGACTGGATCATTTTTGTGGGGAATGATAACAAGAAATGGGTCCTAGATGTGCTCATTGCTACTAAGATGCTCTTGCTCTGAGGCTGAGGTGCACGCATATGCCTGTGCCTATATATGCACACACACATATGTGTTGATACCTATTTCTGTATCTATTTTTATATAGACACAGGTGTGTATATATATATATATATGGATAATGATATAGAAATCTCCACAAACTGGGAGTTCATAGTGAAACCTCAAGTTCCAAACTTAGACAAGATTCATTTGAATCTCCCCCCTTTCCACATGTGTAACAACCTTCTCTAACTGTGAGAAATGGAGGTCCCATCGTCTTCAATGTATTTACTCAACTGCTCACACATAAGGTACACAGAAAGTGGTGTCGTAATTGCTAATACATACTATTACAAAGAGCAAATCTACCAAATGAGGTCTGATATTTGTCAGTACTTCCTTTTTGATGTAAGGTGAACCTTACATACAGGGAAAGTATACAGCCAAGTATACAATTAAGTTTTGATAAATATATTCCCCATGTAACTATCAGCCTAACAAAGATACAGAACACTTCCACCAACCAGGGAAGTTCCCCTGTGCCCCCTTCTAATCCAAGACAGACATTCTCATGGGCAACTACTTTTCTGAAAATTTTTACCACGGATTAGATTTGCCTTCCCTTGGATTTCACATAAATAGAATCATATAGTATGTTCTCTTTTATAGGTGGGTTCCCTTGTGCAACATGTCTTCCAGCTTCATCCACGTTATTGTGTAGATGGATACAGATCATGACAGATGCAGATATATATTTTTTCATTGCTCAGTAGTATTCCATTGTAAAAATACACCACAATCTGCTTATCCATTCTCCAATTCATAGGCATTTGAGTTGTTCCCAAGTTGAGGATAATAAAAGTCAAACTGCTATTAAAAAAATTCTTGTGCAAGATTTTTGTGGGTATATATTTTCATTTCTCTTGGATAAACACTTAGGATTGAAAATGTTGGGTCATTATGACAGATGTATATTTGATTTAATAAGATCTACAGTTTTCCAAATTAGGTTTACCATTTTATACTCCCACTAACAACATAAGAGAGTTCCAGTTGCTCCACATCCTTGCCAACATTAGGTGTTGTCAATTTTTCTAAATTATGATTATTCTGGTAGATGTGTATCTCATTCTGGTATGAATTTATGTTTCCAGTTGGCTAGATCTTATTCATGTCCTGGTTGACAAGAGTGCATATGGAGAACATCTCCAATGAATAATCAACAAACACAGGATGCAAGTGGATGGACATCCAACCCTGGCTCATGTGTGCTGCTAGGTGAGCAGACTACAAAAAAAACAGGAACAAAGCAGAACACACAGCAACTAGTTCAAGAGAGAGGTGGCCATCCTCATTCAAAAACACCCAGTATCAAGCATGACAGTGGCCTTGGGTAGGGTCAAGCAAAAACACTAAGAAAGGAGAGAGAGATCCACAAAGTAGTTTTGGTAGGAAACAAAATGTGCCAGTATCTGCTCACTCTGTCAGATCCACGTAGCCAATTTCCACCTTCAGAGTCAAGTGAAAGGCACACCTCTCCTCCGTGGAGGCATGCAGTATCCTGTGGCCCCCCCACAGGACACAGCTCAGTGCTTCGGAATGGGCCTGCTCCCACCTCGACTGTGGTCCATAGAGACAGAACTCAAAGCATTCCAACATTAGGCTCTGGCACCTGGTACTCATGGAAAGCTGAGTACATCAGTGTGGAAGAGAGAAAGAGCTCAAATCCACATCTTAGAATCCTGGCCCCAAACCAAATGCACTATGAGATCTCATCCAATGTTAAATCTGTGACAAGTCTGTCTTTGATCTCATTAGCCCTGGCATCCTCCCTCACACTGCTGCACCTTCATTACGTCCCTAATAGCATTCTAGCCTTAGAGAGTGGAATCACAATCCCTCCACTGCCAGTGTATGCTCCTGCTCTAATAGGCACAGGGCCATGTGGTCTGTTAACCAAGGCTGAAAACGTGGAGTTCATTTACTCAAATGGTTGGAATGCAATTAGGGCTTTACTCAAGAGAGGTACAAGAATCAGAAAGGCTCAATTCACAGAGAAGGAAGGATACTTTTTTGTTAATGAGGACTAAGTAGCCAGGTTCTTATTTTGGGGAGCTTTAAGTATACCAGATAAACAGTGGGAGGGTCTCCCAGTATACTATGTACTTCCCTGAATGAGGTTTTTTTTAAAAAAAAAAAAAATGTAACTATTATCCACTTTTTTATAGGTAAGGAAACTTAAACAGAATGATTTAATGTGCCCAACAGTTAAATAGTTAAAATACCAGCTATATTTAAATCCAAAACTTATGTTCCAGTCATTAAACCATGGAGTGTGTTCAACTTTTCCTTCCCTAATTTTCACTTCCATGTTTTGACAAAAGACTTAAGGATGTCTGTGCATATGGAAGGTTCATAGCAGAAGCTCACTGATCCACTCTCCTTAACAGAAAGCTACACTTTTATGCTATCATTCCAGCCACATCCCTAAGACCTGATGATGAAGGTCAGAGTACATGGATTGGGATGTGTTAGACACCTGCTCTATCCAGGGCTGCTCTGAACTCTGGAAAAGTAGACACAAGGTCCATCATTGATCTCTGCATTGACCTTTTCATTTAACAACTGCATGGTCTGCCCATTGAATATGATTCCACCCATCACAAATCTAAAAGGTCCATCTAGGTTGCAAACAGAAAAATTGTGATCGACAGATAACCCTGTATCCATCTTCTAGGAGCAGGAACCCACTAACATCAAAATCAAATGGAGTGATGCTAACACTAAATATGTTGTGGAGTCTGCAGCTATCTTGGAATGTGTGATACTCACCTCAAGAGTGGAACCAAAGGAGTTGCCATCTCTTCTTTCCCCTCCTGAGAAGGAGTCACAAAAAGCATGCAACTCCCTCAAGACTATCAGCAGTGCCTAATCTACCACCAGCTGCTTTCCACCCAAGCTCCCCTAGTCAAGATTACATGACAGTTATGGCATGGTGGAGAGACTCATGACCTCAGTGCATACCAACATTGCTTCCCAGAGGATGGGGTGACCCCTTTGACAAAGTGTAGCTTGATGGCCTTGCTCAGAACATCATGCCTGCATCCACTGACAGTACCAAGGCCAGTGGTCAAGTGGCAAGGTCATCCCTGGGCTGAATGGGTACACACTGGCAAGGCCTTCTCTGTCCCCCTGCCAAACAGGTGTGAGGGATATGATCTACTGTCTAGAGGTGGCCATTTCTGATGACATCAAGAAGGTGGTGATGCAGGCACTAAAGGAGTCCTTGGAAGGCATCCTGGCTATGAGGAAGCCCAGGACTCCTGAAACTACAATAAAGATATCCACTTAAAGGTAGAAACCTTTGATGCTAGGGCTGGATTAACTTCAATGGATATCTTGTCAAGCCAATATCCAGCTATGAATTTGGCTACAACTACATGGTGTACCTCACAGTCCATATGATCTTCAAGGATGACCAGCCCCAACAGCAGCAGAAGAAAATAAGCCCTCAGCCACTGGGATTCCCTGAGCCAGCTCCACTCCCCACACACTGGGCATCTCCCAGACAGTTTCCATCCCTGGGCCCTGAAAAGGGGATATTAGGATCAATACCATGGATACACCACACCCAGCAGGAAAAAAAAAATACACACATGTATATATAGTGAAATGTCAAAATCACAAGAGTCCTGTGAAATGATGAGCTCTCACTCAGTACAGGTATTCCAACAGTGAGCAGCTAATGGAGCCACATGGCACAGCAAAGATGACCTCAGTAACCTCTCGAGCTCTTCCTCCTGACAACAAAAATTCAGTGATCTTAGCTACAAAAAGTCAGAATTAAAAAGGGTTCTTAGAAATAATCAAGTCAGCAACCTTGTTGTTTTGTTTTACCTGGAGAACCCAAGCTCCAGAAAGGAACAGACAACTGACCTGACCAAGGCCAAGGGTCATGTTCAAATCTGGCCCTTCCTATGACACCAACCCCGTTTGGAGGGGATGGAGAGAACCCTCTATTGGGCCCTTGCTCAAGGTGGTCCCATATAGAGAGGCCCCCAGGAGAGCAGTAATATCTCTTCCAGCTTCTTGTCAACAAAGCAAAACAGAAAACATCTTAGAACAAGCTATATTGGAAGAGGAAGGGGTTGTAGACTAAAGTATGCATTCTTTATCAATCAGGAAAAAGAGATTATCCAGAAATCATTATTTGGTAAATATGGAACGTGTATTAGATGATGTCATGGCACCAACATCCTATTTTATGGGTGTGACAATGGTCCCACGGTTACTGAGGGAAAGCTCCCTGTTCTCAGAAGCCGGGGAAGACAACTGGAAGGGGAAACAACATCGAGTCTTCAGTTTACTTCCCAATGGTACTTTCGCTTACCCAGGAGGAGCAGGGGAAAGAGTATGCTTATTAATTGCACCATCCTTTCAACTTCATGTCTGAAATTTTTCAAAATAAAACACTCAAGAAAGTATTAACAAATCAAGGATTCTAGAGCCTGGACTCCAGAAATAAAGAAGAACCTGTGAACTATGTAACTACCCAAGAGAGCACATACATGCTGGAAGGATGGTCCCAGGTGCTCCGTAGAACAGACTCCCAACACCCTCAGGAAAGGCCTCGGCATGGCTATTCGTACTTCCCTTTGCCCGCTGAGATACCTGGGGCTCAGCCAGGCTTCAAGGACTCACCCCAGGCCCCAGGGTCCTAGAGGGTTCCGCTGGACTCTGAGCCCCAGGCCTGTGCTCTTGCCCCTGCGAGGCTGTCTCCTCCAGGGCACAGACCCTGCTGAGAGTGGTCAGTTGGGCAAGGGCCTGTTGCCAAAGCCGGATGAGGCTGCTCAGACCACAAGGCAGTGAGCGCAGCAAAGCCTCCCGTCTGAGAAGGCTTGCTTTCTCTGGAGCTGGGGCTGCTGCGGATCGAACTTATTTCTGCTGCTCTTCTCGGGGATTTAACAGCTCTTCCAGCCTGTGGCCTTGGCTTCTTTCCCACCCCAGAAAACTTTTCTTTAAACAGAAAACACAAACTTCCTGCCTGTTTGGCCAGCGGGGGCACTTCTAGGCCCTGCAAGCCGGGGGCCTCAGTGAGCAACTACCTCTCTCTGGACCTCGGCCCTTTACCCCCAACAGTGGGAATCAACTTAACCACTGCTTTAGGGAATACCCTTCAGCTCAGCTGCACCAGAGGCCCCCACCTAGAGCCTCTCTCCTATCTCTCGGGTATGGATGTCAGTTGTCTCCACCGTGGACTGAAGGTCGGGACAGAGAGAGAAGGGTTCCTGCAAGCAGCAGTGACAGCAAAACCCGGCACCTGCGGTTTCTTCTTCTACTCTATAAATTGCTCCCGTTTCTGAGATCCTACAGAACATCTCAACTTGGCCGACAGGAAAGGAAACTGCCTTTTAATGACCATCTATTACAAAACATTGATTCAGTTTTATTTATTCATCGTATGGTTTAAGCCTCAAAATCTGTCAGAGAAGAGCTCAGCCCCATTTGACAGGGGAGCCAAAGGAGGCTGAAGGAGGACTAGCTAGCATGTCCCACACCACACCTCTGCAGAGAACTCTTATTTTCCGTTCTGGGGCTCCCACATGAAGGACTTGCCCGGAGTTGCCGCTCACCCTCTCCATGCACTAGCTCACAGAGAAGTCAGCAGGGTGCAGCCCACGGGGTAAAGAGACCAAGATCGCAGCAGCCAGATACAACATGCCTGCAGCCCGGCCACCCTGAGGCCCAAGAGGTCAGCACCTCCGCCCCCAGCACACCTGCTGGTTGAAGCTCTGCCCTGGGGCCTCCATCCGCATCCCCTGGAGAACAGACTTAGGCTGCTGAGCCCCCCACCCATGTTTCTGATTTGCAGGTCAGGTAGGGCCTGAGAATTTTCATTTCTAGAAGATCCCAGGATGCTGAAGCTGCTGGTTCAGAGACCACACTCTGAGAACCACCACCTGGAGATGGGCGCTAAAGGCAATGTCCCTAACTGGAGAGATGCAGGGCAAGAACAGGTCCTGAGGGCTCCGCCCTCTCCCTCTCCCCTCCAGGGGCCCTGCCAGCCCACCCCATGGGTGAGAACAGTAGTCCTCAGCTCTGCCTGTGATGACACAGACCCTCGAATTATGTGGAAGGCAGCGGTGAGCCCATCTGGCCGCAGGGAGGCCAGACCTCCAACCCAGCTTCTCCCAGTAGGTAAGCAGACCCTGCCACTCTCACCCCTGCCTCTCTGCTGTTCTCCACGCAGATCGTGCAGGCAAGGGCTCACTAAGCACCCTCTGGAACCCTGCCCCCCACCTGAAGATAGCCAGGGTTGCCAGCCAAACACCCCCACCTCTTCCACTGTTCCTTGGTAGGCCAGCTGAGGGCCGCAGGCCTGGCCTCTCCAGCAGACATTTACTGAGCACGCACCCTGCGCTGGACACCGTGCTACCCAGCCCAGGTGGGAGAGTATAAGGAGAGGGTTCGGCTGTTCTGGAAGAGGCTGGAGAAGAGAGAAGACCAGGCTGAGCGGCTGTGATGTCTGAGCGCAGCTGAACGCAGGCAGGCGCTAGGGAGGGAAGATGGGAAACAGACTAGCGGAGGCCAACGGGACGGCCGGCAGGCCAGCCAGAGCCTGGCCCCAGCACCTTCAGGGCCAGGGAGGAGGGCTGAGCCACAGGAACAACAACACAACAACAAGGGCACGTGGGCCAGGATGTGTGGCGCCGTACTTGGACAACAACTCCCCAGACACCACCTTGGCCGCGGCCCCGCAGAGCCTCTCACTGCCAATAGAGCAGCTGTGTCTCAGTCACCGGCACGATGAGTCCCAGCGCTCATCAGCGACGGGATTCAGTTCCACATCTGTCCAGCTCTGAGGTCCTCGCCAGTGCAGACCCCCAGCACCACTGTAAAAACAGGCGCGGTGACCCATTTAAACTTCAGGTCCCTCCCCCGGAGTCCCAGGCAAGGTGGTGCCCCCAGCGCCCCGGCTCGCGCACCGAGTCAGTGAATGAACAGAATACCTTCAGCATTGGTATTAAGGGCTTTCAGAGGATTAGGGCTTCCTGGCCTCTGGGAGAATAAATCTGTATTATAAATGGAAACCTTATAGTCCTGCAGATGCTATTTTTAATGCACAGCTGTGTAAGAATATTACCCCTTGTGTGCTAAATATGCATTCCTAATTACACTCACCTAAGATGTATTCACTCAGAAGACTAAGAATAGCTAAATAATAAAAATTAGAGTAACATTCTCTGTCAGCTGAAAACAGTAAAGCCAAAGGTAAGCTAGGATTAGCGACTAGTAAGTCATCACAAAAAATCATTAGTATTAAAAACAAAAGATGCAGAATGTGAGCCAAGTCGCCACCAAGGCACCGGACTCCCTGCTTCACGTGAGTCCTTGCCTCTCGTCACCCCATCACCAGCACAGATGCCAAGAAAAAGAAGGGAGGAGACAAGGCGTCTGAAGGGGGAGACTGATGGTCAGACGGCAGCTCTGCAGTTCATGGGCTCGGTGACCCAGGCAGATGGCATCACTGTGCCTTGGGCCCCTGTATGCACGATGACAGTGTACCCGCCTGTGGGGCACGTGTGAGTATTCAACGAGGTTGCCAGTTAAACAGTCACAGGCTCCCGCCACTTCCACCTCACCGCCTAACAAAGACAGGTGCTTACGGACTTCTGGGGGACAAAACCCACGGTGTCCCAGGAGGAAGCCCCAACGTGGTGAGGAGCCCCAGACTGGTTATGTCCCTCACCTCATTCCTTCCACCGAACGGTCACTCGGAGTCAATACTGGTCTATTTAACCATGAAAAATGAAAAGCAGTTATCACCAAGACTACAATTTGAACTAAGTTAATATTCTAACGGGGTTGACTGTCCACAGATCGGTTGTCCTTCTTAAAAGAACAGTGGAATTTTAACCAGAAGGAAAAGAAGTCTGGGACTGGTTCTAGACAGGGTTTGTGGGGCTCACATGGATGACAAGCCCACATTCTACCTAAGGAGCACCTGCATAAGACGTTCCAGGTGCTGGAAGATGAGGCTAGAAAGACAGGCGTGGACGGCCTGAGAGGAACCCCCCCGACTCCTCACAGCCACTGGGCTCTTCTCTCCCTGCTGCCTGCCCGCCCTTCCAGCCAAACCCGCAGGGGGTTCTGTCACACCAGCTGCAAGGCCGGGGGGCGCAGCAGGAGCTCCCGCCGTCCACAGCCTTGGAGGGCCTTTCCAAGGTGCCTCCTGCAGAAACCAGTTGACAGAGGGTTTTCAGACATCGCGCAGCGCACGCCTGCCAAAAGGCACAAAGTCTGGGAGAGGCTCAGAGAATGATACTTGACCATTTACTTTCTAAAGAACGTAGGAATGAAGAACAGGAAGGTTTATTGTTCAATGCCCCCCTCACCCATTTCTAAGTTATAACTGCTTCTATAATAGCTCTAAGTTACAAGTGGTTTTTTTGAACCTTCATTCTGAGCTGCAAATGAAAAGCTGGGTTCAGGTCTGAGCTCCACCAGCAACAAGCCTGGTCAGAGTACTTCATGCTGTTCTCTGGACTCCAACTTCCTCATCTGTAAACCAGGGGAAATGTCCCTTATTCTGTAGGCTAATTGTGAAGAATAGAAATGTGTACAGAAAAAGCCAGGAAAGGTTCCCACCACATCTGAGGGCACTCTGTTCTCTGGCAGAACTGGCTGTGAAGAAGGACGCCTCTCTTCTGTGACTGGCTCAGCCCGGTGGCCTGCAAAGGAGGCCTGCAGCCCCCACATAGGCTTCCAGCCTCCCCACTGCACGGCCTCGGGGGCAGGGCAAGCAGAGGCAGCCGATGAAGAGAGCTACTCGCATCCGAGGCTGTGGAGTCACACAGCCCGCGGAGGAGCACCCACGCCCCTCAGCGGACGCGCCTTTCAGAAGCCATAGGTGCTCAATAAACCCAGCTCCGACCCACAGGGCAGGTCTCAGGTTTGAATGCACTGTCAAGAACCCAGGGTAGAGTAAGAGTCAAGAGGAAACGGGCCGTAAGTCATTTGCCGAGGCCCCGCTGCAGAGCTGGGGCGTGGTGGTCAGAGGCGACAGGCGGGTCACATCATGTCCAGATGCAGGAGAAAACCAGCGACTGCCGTGGGATAAAAGGAATGAGAAAACACACCGTTCATGACGGAAGAGGCACGGGTGGCTGGATGGGCTCCAACACCATGGCTGACTTCCCCCCGTTTGCAAGGAGACAGCTCCTTGGTCTGTGTTGGAGAAATACACAGAGAACAACAGGGGTGATGCTAACAGTCGCACTTTCCCGGCACCTGGCAGGAGACATGTTCGCACACTCCCATGTTAGCCCGTGATCCGGGCATCACACTCCAACCAGACCCCAGTGGGAACAGTGGGACACACCCCCTGGCGGTGCACCTTGCAAAGGGACACCAGAGGGGAAGAGGTCAGGAACTCCGTTTCCTTGTGTGCTAACTGTCCAGATGGCCAAGAGAAGAAAAGACCAGGAGAAGGGGTCCCAAGCTGAGCTCCCAGGGAGGGTGGGGGGTCACCCCAGGAATGAAAAGGCCATCAAGGGCCAGAGGCACATGACCAGCTATGGGAGACCCAGCCAAAGCCACAGGCCCCCAACCGGAATGCAGAACAAGACCATGTATGGAGCCCTGGCCATACGAGCCAACTGCATCTTCTTAAATGATCCAGCAGGAGCTGAGCTTGAAGGCCCTCCCTGCAAGAAGCCCCTCTCAGGGCGCCTGGGTGGCTCAGTCGTTAAGCATCTGCCTTCAGCTCAGGTCATGATCCCAGGGTCCTGGGATCGAGCCCCGCATCGGGCTCCCTGCTCGGCGGGAAGCCTGCTTCTCCCTCTCCCACTCCCCCTGCTTGTGTTCCCTCTCTCGCTGTGTCTCTCTCTGTCAAATAAATAAAATCTTTAAAAAAAAAAAAAAAAAAGAAGAAGAAGAAGCCCCTCTCATGACCCTCCTGGAGACAGACAGCAGTTTTCAGTGAGCTCTGCATGAACACCATGTGTCCCTGAGCAAGGCACCCATCTCCCAGTCTAGCAGAGGCGGCCAAGCACCCCAACGTCCCAAGGTGGCACAGAGAACGTGTTCAGTGAACTGTCATGACTCAGGAGGGGACGAGGACACAGACAACTCTGCTGTCCACACAGGAGTGCTTTCACAGCTGTAGACACAACCTCACTAGGAGCCCTGCAAGAAATGCACTTTGACACTGTGGGCCCATCTCTGCGCAGCCCGTGGGGGGCCAGGCCGGAAGACCAGGAAACCAGCACTACTGACCATGGGCACTGGGCCCAGAGCCTGGTCTCACATGGCTGTCATATACCAGGTATCCGCTCATCAAATTCTCACAGCTGCCCAGGAACTGCAGACCGAGGGCTCCACCTGACAGAGGAGAAGGCCAAGGTTCAGACAGGTTGCTATCTACAGCTCAGGTGTGGAGGGACAGAGTTTTCATGGATCTGTGGCCCAGGAGGAACATTCTGTCTACCTCCCGAGCTGTGCTCTCTCCACTGAACCACACCGCCCGGTGTCCCAACCACCCAGCACCGGGCACCACCAGCACAGGCCAGGGAAGCCGTGCCCCACTGTGCAAAGCAACTCCCTAGCTGTCCCTCATATAGCCCTGCATCGGGGGCAGGAAGAGGCTGGTGTACAGAGGAGGGGACCGAGGCTTGTGAGCTGAAGTGACTCAGCCGAAGCCGCAAAGCCAGCCGAAGAGCAGAGTTGAGCGTGGAGGGAGCCTGGGGCCCACAGTGCCGCACGAGTGGCCGGGCTGGTGGGCACTTTTCTGGGTCCTCAGCATCTGAGAAATCTGCACTCCTCTTATTCGGGTCTCCCATCAATGAGTCTGTATCACCCTCTCTCTGAGGGCAGGAATCGGGTGTCAGTGATCTTTTGTAATCCCAGTGCGTGGAACACAATCGGAATTCTAGAAGGTTTACCCAAAGGGAGAGACGAAGAGTGTGAGGCAGAAGGAAGGCAGACGTCCGATCTGCTCGCAAAGCCACCCCAGGCCACGCAGCATCCCCACCTATACTCCCGCCATTACAGAATTCGTCCCACCGCTTCCAGTTCACGTGAGGAGGGTTCTCACAGGACCACCACCCGACTTGCTCACTTCACAGACGTGGAAACTGAGGCTCCAATAGGTAAAGTAAGTTCCCTCTAAGTCACACAACCTGTGAAGGGCAGCACCACAAGTAAGGCGCAGGACTCGGGGCTGCTGGCCCGGAGTCTGTCCCAGTGCTCGAGGCTCCCAAGACTTTTGGCAAGAAGAGGCAGATCCTCTGACTTAAAAAAGTTAGTGCTCCCTTCCCGAGCTAAATGGAACACTCAATGAGCCCCAAATCAGCCCTGCCATTTGCCTGAGGAAGTGGAGCTTGCAAAGGTTACTTGTCCTGCAAGCGGGCTCCTGCTCTCTTAATAGGGGCCCTGTGGACGGCCCACAGAACTGATGGCCCACGTGTGGCAAGAGACAGCCTCCAAGAAAGCTGACACTTCCAGTCAAGCCTGCCATCAAGCATGAAGATGAATGTGACGGTGCAGCCTTCAGAGACCACCAGATTATTTCTCCAGCAGCCCAAAGAGCAGGCGGAGGCTTCCTCATTATGCTTTCCTCCCTCTGCTCATCAGTCTCTGAAAACGTCAGCTGGAAGAGGAGGACAAGGACTACTTCCTCCCCCACTGCCACAGCCGGGGGGTTGACCCAAGGCTGGACGTGACAAAGGAACACTATCAGGGAGTTACCAGGCGTCTGTCAACACGCTGCATGCTTGGCAGCATGGAGGGTCTCCACGGAACCCCCAAGGTAACTCTGAGATGGTAGCTCCATCTCTCCTTGCGCGGATGGGAAAACCAGCGGCAGCGGCTCCTCCCCTCCACCGCCACCCAGCCCCAGCACCAGACGGGCACCGAGCCGGCAGTGGAAGCTACCTGCTCGACCTGTCGCGTGAAACCCCCAACGACGGCTGTCAGACCACGTGCGGAGCAGAGCAGGGGCGAGCGGCCTGCTGGCCGAGTGTACAGGGCACATACAGAGACCGGAGTCAGCAGCCAGGCCCCTCGACCCGAGGTCTACACCACGTCAGCAGGGGGACTGGGCAGCAGGGACCTCCGTGTGCACACCAGGCGGTCATGCACGGGGTCAGCTCGGGCATGACTCCCCGTGGTGCCCTGGGGAGTCCTAAAGATCAATGAAGAACTCCTCCGAGTAATAACGGGAGGTTCCCTTTAACGCTGTGGTGGGTCTGGCACAAACCACGCTCAGCAGGTGCTGTGGGTGCAGAGCAGGGGAGTCCAGGGCCTCCCATCAGGGAGTCAGGGAAGAAGGGGATGAACGTCTGTGAAAAGCCTACTATGTGCTAGACAAACATCCTGTCATATAATCCTCACAACAAATCTCCATTACAGATGAAGAAACTCTGACCTCTGGCCTCTGCTAGAACTCAGATGTGTCTGAACACAGGCCTGGGCTCCTTGCACTCCGCTCCTGGGACGGCCTGCCAATCCCAACCCTCACCCCTGTACCTGCATTTGCCCACCCAGCCAGCCGGCCCCACCGTCCTCTGCCCCATGTGAAGGGGATTTGCCTCTGTTACTAAGGGACCACCTCCTCCTGTGCCCTCTGAGGCTCGTGGCCCCTCACTGGCTCTCCCAGGGACTCAAGCCACCTTCCCCAGTCCCCAGCACATTCTACCTGGGGCACAATGAATGCTCTAGAAATATGTGTGGAGGGGGAGGGAAAGGGGAAAGGAGGAGCGACAGGAGGGTGGGGGACAAAGGAAGTGATCGGTCACGAGCCTGGGGTCTCACCGGGAAACACTGGACAAGAGGAAACTACCAATAGCCCCAGGAAGGAAGAAACCGTGTCCGCCATGCAGACTGCAGATGCGAGGTGGTCACAAAGCCCCCACGTGCTGCGGGGGAGGTGCCTGTGTGCACCTCCTCTCTCACTGACAGGCTAGAAACCATGAGAGCAGTCCCTGGTTGCTATTTTAGATCTTCAACTGGTGTGGACACAACCCCGTACACAGGGACTTGGGGCCACTCTGTACAAGATGCTAACGACAAGGATGTGCTCTGGTTCTCGACAGCTTCCTGAAGTGCATGAGGCTTTAGGGACCAGTGGCGGCTAGCAGGAGAGTTCGGGTCAATCACTGCACACCCTTCCCTCCCTGCTCTCCCCACAAGACTTGAAGGAGCAGGTGGGCCTTTAAAAATGGAACCACAGAGCAGAGCGAGAGGCCCACGATCACTGCGTGACCTGCCTAGATGGACGGAGTAGCCGCTTCCAGCCTAGAGTTGGCGCCCAGGGGTTCCTGGCGGCCCTCTGTGGCCCACAGTCAGTTTTCTCACGGTCTGCTCACCTCCCTCCCACCTGAGATTCAGTCTCCCTTTCCAGACCAGGGGGCGAGAAGGCATGGAAGCCACACCAGCCAAGGCCTTCCAGAAGCAAAGGCTTGCCGGCTCCCACCCATCTGTACCCAAACAGTACAGTGTGGCTTTTTTTTTTTTTTTTTTTTTTGCCTTTAAGAACATGAAACAGCATATTATCAAGAAAAGGGAAGCTGATTCACCAGAGATTTATACCAAACGGCGTATAAAGGACATTTATAATTATTTAAAGGTAATTAATTAGGATGGTTCCTTCTCCTATAAGATAGAAATCACTTCATGGTCCTGAGATACTTCTGGGGAAGCAGCTGCAGAGAAGAAACTCAAGAAGAGCACACATTTAAACTCATTATTAGCAACTAAACATTTCTAATTCTCACATAAGAGCACAGCATAACTGTGTTTCCAATCCAAATGCATCAGCTGTGGTTCTTTTCATTGTAATCCAAGTATGAGAACCAGAAGAGGAGGGGAAGGTGGGGGTGCGGAGAGACACCCTTCTCCCCTGGCAGCTCTTCTCAGCACAAGGGATGGAGGAAGGCTGGCAGGGAAGCAAGGGGTCACCAGAGGGACGGGGCAGGCTCTGCGAAGCGCTGGGACTGCATGCACACCAGGTGAACAGCCCAGAGGTTTCAGGATGCTAACCCAAAATCACCATAGCAAATACAGAGCACGTGAAGGTATCTCAGCACACAGTACTGCTCCATAGGGCGGCGGCTGGGGGACGTCCGGGAAAAGAAGGAAATGTAGGAAAACCTCTTCAAATGTGTGAAAAGTACAAGTCAAGCCTGAGCAAAATTTGCCCAATAAGTCATGGCAGTGAGGGATTCTAGCCCACAGAATAAAACCGAGATCCATGACCTCCTCCCGACAGTGAGTAGATGGAGCAGGGGCATCCCATTACTACAGAAGAGTCCCCACTGATGAAAGGAGGAGGGAGGATGGAAATAGAAAAACTACCATTTGGCAAATCCTCTGTCACAACCACCAAAGGTGGAGGACTCTCCAGTGGGCGCACGCGCTGGTGAAGAGATGAGAAGCAACTATCTACGTGGTCTCCGCATGCCTCCCACCGCAGTTCACTGCAAAACGAAAACAAGTAACTTCTGAGCCATCTGACAGACCTCTCCTTAACCACACAATGAAGGTCGCCATCACCAGGAATGAGCCTGAAGGACACCACGTGCCTCGTGGCGAGCACACATCCCTCCTGCCGAAAATGCCTAGCCTCCCTTTCATCACCAGCAAGTATCAGACAAGCCCAAATTGAAGGGCATTCTAAAAAAACAAAAAAAAAACAGGCCAATCCTCTGCTGCTGTCAAGACCATGCAAGACAAAGTCAGAAGGCCTGTCCCAGACCGAAGGGGATGAAGGAGGCCAGGCCTGGCGCCCGACCAGCGACCGCCGGTAAAGGAACATTCTGGACAAACTGGAGTAAAGCCCATGGTCCTGCATCGAGGTTAATTCCCTGCTAATCATTCCACTGTGGGTACAGCAGACATTCGCATTTGGAGGAGCCAGCGGGAGGGCCGGCAGAAATTCAACTATTTTTGCCTCTTTTTTGTCCATCTGCAACTATTTCAAAATAGGTAAACAATTAAGATAAAAGTTATTTAAAAGTTACACAATTTTTCACGGCAAGCGAGGGACAGCCACAGCAGTAGGTAACATTTACTGAGCACTTGGTGGTGGACACCACGCTAACCACGGTTCCCAGATGTGCCCGTTCATGCTCACCCACAGTCACGGGCAGCATTCCCACTTTACAGATTAGGAAGCTGAGGCAGAGGGGGGGCCAAGGCTCTGCAGGCAGTAAGCGGCAGGTCACAGTGCAGGGGAGCGAGGAGGAGGTCAGCCCCCAACTAGCGCGGCTGGTGCACACCAGCGACCCTGCCCCCACCCTAGCTAGTGGGGCTGGCGCACAACAGTGCCCCCCACCCCAGCTAGCATGGCTGGTGCACACCAGCGCCCCCCCCCCCGCCCTCAGCTAGCGGGGCTGGCCGGGGGGGGAACCGTGAGCTCCGGCCTCTACAACTGCGCCCGCTCGCTCCATCTGAGGCGCGAAGGACAGCCGTGCATGCGGCCATTGTGAAGCCTGGACTGTGACGGCACCGCCCTCAGGAAGGGAGCTCCGGGCGCACCTTCTCGGGCCAGGCGAGGCCCCAAGGCAGGCAGCAGAGACCAGAGAGGCCACTGGGAACAAAGACACAGGCCTCCAAGCAGAAGGCCTGAGCACCTGATGTCCCGCCTGTGGCCTGCCTGTGCCATCTGGGCCATCTAAGGGCCCCGCGCCTCTCGGCTATCCCCCCCCCAAGGGAATCGTGAAGGCCTCTTCCCTCCTGCCTGGGAGCCCTGACGCCGGCTCACGTGCAGTGAGGAAGGGGACTAGAGAGAGGGGCGTTCGCTCCACTGTGACATGGGGCTCCCCTACACCCAGACTCCGAAAACAGAGGGCCCCAGGACCATGGAAAACATCAAGGCTGGGTCTGGGGCAAAGCAGAGCTGACAAGGACACCATCATTTGAGTGTTGGTGACACGACATCTACCATCCTGCGAGAAGTTTCCATTCACAAAGCTTCACAAGATGGTCATTCTATTTGCATTCCACAGAGAAAACAGAGACTTGAAAAGGTCAAGGCACCAAAGTCCCTGCCCCTGGAACTGGGAACCACCTCTGCCTGACCAAAGCCACTTCCGTCCCCGTTTCACCTCACCTCTTCTAAAGACATGCACAACACCAGACTGCTGGTGTTCACATCTAGATCCCACCACTTAGCCTGAGAGAGCTCTCTTACAAAGAAAGCCTATCTTCCAAGCAGTTCCTTGAAATGCTCTTGGGTAACACTGTCACTTCACGCGGGAGGTTGGGACAGAAAAAGCAAAGAAAAGCAAGCAGCACCGTTGCTTAAATGCAATGAGAAGACCTGCCCCAGAGGTGGCTGGCAGGACCCTGAGGGCTCCCCCACCTGTCCACTATGTGGAGGCAGTGTGGGGGCAAGCTTCCCCGCCTTTCTGGCCTCAGTTTCCCCTTGTGGAGAAGGGGGGTATAGTGCTGGTCCGGCAGTGCCCCATCAAAGGGGAGAGCAAATGTGTGGGTGTGGCGGTGCCGGCCCAGCTCCCAGGAGAGCTCAGCATTCGCAGGCTGATGGGTGCGGCACGGTGCGAACATCACCCCTGGATCTGCTGCCCTCAGGGTGGCTCACCTCCCAGAGCGGCCACTGGACCAGAGAGTGGCCAGCACCAGACGTAAGCCTTTGTCTCTCCAAGCACATCGCATACAGGAAGCTCCCAGCAAATGCGACAGCTCCCAGGGCGTGACTGCTCCTAATTTCGGGGATACTGTCCCCGGCTTGGCTGTAGAATCTTGGGTCAGCCCTTAAATGAGCTGAGATCACAATCAGTCAGTGAAGATGGAAAATTAATTTCCTTTCTCCTGCCACTTCTGACACTCTTTAATATATAAGGTGCAGGGCTGGGGTGTGCTGTCACTTTGGCAGCTGGTTCCAAAATGCCCTCCCGGCCGCCGTTCGCAGGGCGTGGTGTCCACCCAAGAGCCTGTGAGTGAGAATCTAAATCCTCTGAGGATGTCTCCTTGAAGCCCTTTCACTGCATCAGATGCCACCCTCATCTCTCCAAGCCCCATCACGGGCGTCCTCCACGACTCACCCGCTCCCGCAGCCTCTCCGGCTCTCCAGACACCTCGGGCGGGCAAGGAGACGCAGGGCCTGCCCCACCCGTCCCCCTGGTGCAGCAGAGACCAGAGACGAGGCAGGAGGGGCCCTGGTGGCAACAGCCAGGATGGCAGTGGGTCACCATGAAGGCCTGGGGGCTGCACGACATGCCTTGTGGGCTTCTGGTCAGGCATAAAGAGTGACAGTTGGACAAGGAGTGCGGAGCTGAGATGGCAGGCAGAGGTCACGTTCAGAAGGGCCTCGTAGGCAGTAGCTCTCCAACTCTCCAACTCTGTTGCAGACCAAAACTCCTGCACAGGTAGTTGCTGTCATGGTCATTTTTTTAAAAATCCATGACAGTGAAATAATTTCTATACAACAGATTGAACTTGACACTTAAATAGGGACTGCGAGTTTTGACAATAAACTACGATTATGTAATTGACGCAGCAAAAAAGACAAAGCTTCCCCATCACCCCCCTAAAGCTCCTTCCTGCCCCTGTGCTGACAACTCACAGCCCCAGCAAAACGGACAACTGCGGTCTATCAGACGGGTCTGCTTATTCTAGAATTCACACACACGTAACCACACGGTACGTACTTTCTGGGTCTGGCTTCGTGCATTCAGCCTAACGTCTTTTAAATCCTGCCCCCCAAGTTCCTGAGTGTGCCGTGATGCAGTCCTTGTTATGGGCCCGAGTAGGGTACAATCCCACCACTGCTGACTTGCCTCTTGCTTGACCCGGGTTATTTACAGTGTTCGGCTATTCCGAATAAAGTTGCAATGAACGTTCATCTACAAGTCTTGTGTAGACCCAAGTTTTCGCTTCTCTTGGGTAAATGCCATGGCCTGGGACTGCCTCGTAGTGCAGGAGCTCTGTTTCACGTCAGAGGACTCTGCCCACAGCTCTCCCAAGTGGCTGCGGCACCACTCCGCACGGTCACCGGCCGCACACGTGTCCCAGCTTCCCCGCTCCTCACGGGCCTCCCGGTGCACTGCGTGGGCAGCAGGGTCTCCTTCGGTTTTGAGTTTTCCTCCCTGAATCTCTACGGCCTTGGCCATCCTTCCACATGTGTGCTGGGCTTTCATATACCTGCTTTCGTTTGGTCAAATTTTTGCACACTTTCAGTTTGGGCTGTCTTAGCATTGTTACAAAATCCCTTCGTATATTCTATGAACAATTCCAGTTATGTTTCCGGTAAAAGTTCCATCTTGTTCTTTTCCCTCCACTTCTGTATGTTTACATTTTCATTAAATCCTTGAGCACAAATCTAGTAACTGCCTCAGAGTCTGTGCATGCCAACGCCAGCCCCTACGTATCATTTCTGAGCCTGTTCTGAGGAGCCAAGCCCCACGCGACGGCCCCCGTGTCTCTGCTAGTCTGCACGACACCGCACACTCCACGGCACTGAAGCCTGACGTTGTTTTTGCCTGCCTGTTAAGGTCCTTGCGCATCAGCGTGCTCAGTTCGAGGCTTGTTTTTCAGCTCTTTTAGGGTGAGTCCAGAGCAGCGTGGCCCCTAGAGTGGGGCTGGGCCTACTCCTGAAGGGTGACCCTCCGTGGTTCCTACCACAGAAGGCCACAGGGGCTCACGGAGGTCTCTGCACCGAGGTTGGGAAGAACATGCATGTTTCCCAGCCATGCGCATGAGAGCTCTTGGAAATGGCCAGCTCACGCTCACCTGTTAGCTCTTTTCCTGGCTTCCAGGGCTCTCTCTCTCCGTGTACAGGGCTTAGGGTTCAGCGACGAGCTCAAGGTGAGCTCCACTTCCACTCCAGCTCAGCAGGACTCCAGGCTTTGCTCCAGTTCCTTCTCCCTACACAGCCTGGCACAGCACCAAGGCAATCATAGGGCTCACCTCGTTTGTCTCTCTGCTCTCAGGGATCATGATGCTGTGCTGGATTCCTGTTTTGTTTTTGTTCTGTTACCTGCCAGCCACTATTTAAATCATTTTCCCCCAATTTTCCAGTAGTTCTAGCATGAGGGCACGCCTGCCAACAGCTGCTCAGCCCCGACGCTCACCTGCTGAGTTTTCGCCATCCTCCACACACGCAAGGCCACACTCCAGATCAACTGAATCCGTAATTCTGGGAGGGGGCCCCGGGCCAGCCAGGTGATGTCAGTGCTCAGCCAGGCCAAGAAACGGGGCTTTCTGAGAGCGGGGGAGCATTACAGGCCCACATTTCTCCATCCCACTGAAACTGCCCAGGGAGACGGTACAGACCCCTCCCTCACGTGAGCAGGTCTGGATTCAGTGGGTCTCACAGGGGTTCCTGGCTTTTTTTTTTTAAAGATTTATTTATTTATTTGAGAGAGCAAGAATGAGAGAGAGTACATGAGAGGGGGGAGGGTCAGAGGGAGAAGCAGGCTCCTCGCTGAGCAGGGAGCCCAATGCGGGACTCGATCCCGGGACTCCAGGATCATGACCTGAGCCGAAGGCAGTTGCTTAACCAACTGAGCCACCCAGGCGACCGGTTCCTGGCTTTTTAAGAAACATCCCCAGATAATTCAAATCCAGTGTGAGGCTAGAAGTGAAAAACCGACCTGCTGGGGGCGGGGGGGGGGGGGGGGCAGCGCACTGGAAGATTTCCGTAACAACAAGCCCACCGTGTGGTTTCACACTGCAGTTGGTGTAATCCTGATTTCCAAGTACTCCCTCGCTCAGAAAGGGGCAAGCTGCCCGCGGGAAGACAGCCACGTCCCAAGACCACCCAGCAGCCGGTGCCATCCTGCTCTGTGGCTGTCCTGGCCTCCTCTTGAGCTCTGACACCTCGTGTGTGCAGGTGCTGACAGAGGGGCTGGGGCCGGGGGCAGGGAGAGGGCTGGTGCCTGGCCTCGGGGAGCCCACACTCGAGGAGGAAAGGAAGGAGAAGGCAGCACAATGAGCACAGGGCTGTGCAGAAGCACAGAGCGGAGGCCGGCCCCAGCGGTCTGGGAAGCTGCACCAAAGACAGGGTGTCTCAGCCAGGTTCTCAAGGAGAAGGAGGCTGAGGTGGGCAAAGGAAGTGGGAGCCGCTGGGCAGGCTCTAAGCATAAAGCAAGAGAAATGTGAAACTGAACAGAACGGGAGCGTGGATGGGAGGGCAGGGAGAGCCGGGCAGGCTGGGAACAGGGAGGCAGTCAGGCCAGGCAACGGAGGGCTTTGGGTACCTCTCTGTCCTAAGACAGGACCAAAATCGATAAGCCCTGAGGGTCCAGGCCAGTCTTAGCACCAGCTGCTAAAGATCAGACCCACTTCTATCACGTGCAAGAAGCAGGGCAGGAATCCCAGCAGGATGCGTGTCCCATGCAATGAAACATTCACAAATCATAAATCAAGCTAAGCCCACTGCCTAGTATCTG
The DNA here is from genome assembly GCF_011800145.1 of Mirounga leonina. Classification (NCBI taxonomy): domain Eukaryota; kingdom Metazoa; phylum Chordata; class Mammalia; order Carnivora; family Phocidae; genus Mirounga; species Mirounga leonina. The sequence goes on from NW_023270415.1 coordinate 79,088,292, forward strand.
CTTCCATCCACGTTCCCGTCCCCCTCCTCCCTGGAGCTCACCCTCCTGCCCTGAGGATAAAGCCAACACTCCGAGCCAGCCTGACCCCTGGGAGTCTGGGCAGAGCAGGAAGAGGCTGGGCTGGACCAACAACGCCAGAGCACTGACTGGGCCTGCGTGAAGCCAGCAGATGGACCCCACCTTCCCTGCACACGGCACATCACAATTAGGGGGCTGCGTATGTCCCCACTCCCTCTAAGATGGCCGGATGCTCCACACCACCCAGCAAGGTCAATCCGTAGCATAATCTCCAACTTGGACTAAACCCAAAACAGCGAATGTGGCCTTCTGTAGGGCGGGCCCATCCTGCTCCTGCTGCCTCCCCCTCCCCCCCACCTCCTCCCACTCTCCCCGTTCCCTGTGGCCCAGCCCCGCTCTCTCTGCCCTGAGGTCTGTGCCCCCCTGCTGTGCCCCCACTACTTCCTTGGGCCTCCCAGCGTTTCTGCGCTTGAGGGCGCAGCTTTGACGGCAGCGCCTGAGACATCCCCCAGCCTCCCGGAACGCCCGCTCATCACCGGCAGAGCGCCCCGTGTACTCCGCCGCGGCACTTGTCCTGTTCACTTGCGTATCGCCTGCTCTCCCACTAGGAGATTCGCCTCTGGGGTCACAGACCTCACCTGTTCACAATCTTGTCCTCAACACACACTCCGTAGAGCCTGGCACGCCACGGGACTCAGCAAGCGCACGCACGGGGCCTGGCACACGGAGGTGCTCGATGAACATCGGAGGAAGAATGGGGGACCTGCAGGCTCCTTCCCGTCTGCACCCCCACACGGAGGCCTCGCCTCCTGTGCTCACCTCCTACGCCGTCTAGTAAGTGCTTAGGCTTCCACGAGGCAGCCCCAGCGGCACGCCCGCTGGGACGTCACCCCAAGGCTGCCCCACTTGGCGCTTCCGTTCAGCACTTGGCCATTCCATAGCTACCTTCATCAGCCGGACAGGCCCACGAGGAACACGTGCTGAATGGCTGGCTGAATGGAACAAGTGTAGATGCTGATACCGAAGGAAAATGATGCTGGAGTTGTATTCAGTCTACTGAGCTCTCGGCAGGTGTCAAACTAACGATAACTGGGAAAGGGTTTCCACCCTTGCAGAAGAACTCGACTTCCTAGGAGTGAGATACACCCCATCTGGAGGGTTGGGTGTAAGGTGCATTCTCCTCGTACCTGCCAGCATGTGTGGCAGCCCATTGGGCTGGTGTGCTTACTGTCCTGCAGCTTGAGCCCAGGGTGCACCCTGCACCCCGAGGCGTGCCCTGCAGCCCCATGAACCCCGCATCCTCTTCTCTACCAGCCAAACTCCTATGCTCTTAGAAGAGAAATGGCAGTGGAATGGCAGTCACTCAGGGAAGACTTTCCTGGGGAAAATTAATTTGTTTTTCTCCGTGTAGTCATTATATTTCAGTTAGCCATTTATTATCTAGTGTGGTTTTTGAGACTCTATGCATCAAAACAGCGTATCTCTCTACAATGACATATTCAAATAATTAATTTTCCCAACTCAATGGATATATTTGGCAGGAATAACAAATTCCCATGCCAATTATACACTAACCTACATGACCCTTTCCTAAAAAAATATAAAGAATGTCATTGTGTTCGCACAATAATGGATTATGTGAAATGGTCGGCTTTTCTTTTTACCTTTTCTTGTTTTACAAAGTGACATTTTCTGATATATACCTAGAATTCTGTGTAACATGAATTGGAGATTTCAATTCTAATGGTAAAAAAGGAGGACAGAAAAACACAGGAGGGACAAGAAAGGTAAAGGCTCACAGAAACAAGGAGGAACGATGGCCCTCATTAAGCCCACCTGGCAGCAGAGCCCCTGGAATGCAAAGACCACGTTGTACCTGTGTGTTGCCCCATGATCAGCACAGGGTTGTAACAGAACGGGAGAGCGGATAGATGGGGGGTGGCGGGGGGGGCGCAGGGAGAGGCCTGCGTGCACGCCCCAGAAGCCTAAGTGAAGGAGCACAAAGAGGATGGGCAGGAAGCTGTGAGAGACAAGAGGCCTCCAGGCACTGGCCCTGGAGTTTTGCAAACCTTGGTAAATGCATTTGGGCACCAAGCTGACCTCCTGGCAAGAGGGTCTATGGAAGGTGTTTCTCTGGGACTGGTTTGGCCATCAGGCTATGAAGGGGGACAGAGTATATGGTCCAGAAGTGCCCGCCGGTACATCCAGGGCTGGAAAGGCCTCTACTCATGCAAGTCCCCCGGTATGATGTTTGCCATGGGAACGCAAGTGACAGTACATCCTCTCGGTGATGGGAACGAATGATCCTGTCATTTTATACAACTGTCATCTCTCCTTCTAATAAGCACAGACTTGGTGCAGCAGAAACGGCTGGTGACTCCACCAGTAAGTAGTCACCCCCCGTAATAAAAAGGAAGACGGTACATCCATGTGCTGATACATCGTGTATTAATATTCGTCACCACCTGTCTACTTGCCTGGCTTTTTTATAACTGAACTTGTGCCTCCTTCTCCAGTTAAATGTGCCTGTGAAAAGCAGCCATCAGGGGATCTTGTGACACAGGTA
>NW_023270415.1:79090975-79171943 GCF_011800145.1 Mirounga leonina
GATGCTGGGGGATGCTGGGGGATGCTGGGGATGCTGGGGATGCTGGGGGATGCTGGGGGATGCTGGGGGATGCTGGGGATGCTGGGGATGCTGGGGGATGCTGGGGGATGCTGGGGGATGCTGGGGATGCTGGGGGATGCTGGGGGATGCTGGGGGATACTGGGGATGCTGGGGGATGCTGGGGATGCTGGAAAGGCAGAGTCCTTCAAAGTTCTGCCTTCTGGGGTGGGGGAGGGTGAGGCACACTGTGTCTTTCCCCGTCTTGGTTTCCTGTTCTCTAAAATGACAGCAGGTGACGGTGCAGAAACCTCCAGCTCATACATCCATCCCCTTCTGCTCGTACCTGTCCATCCTCCACACACTCGGCTTTCTCGGACCCCCACCCCTGCTGCACTTGGAACACGGCGTGCACTGGTGTGTGCGGCGTCTAACATCAGTCGAAACTATCACGGACTTGTGCTTTGTCCCCTGGGAGTCCAGGACTCTTCTTATCCCTAAATACTAGCTTTAGGGAAACAGTCAACCAAGGTCTGACCCTTGTGGAGGAGTTTCAGCACTGACCAATGGGTAGAGAGACAAGAGCGGTGAGTAGGGCGGACAGAACCACCCTTGTGTTATTTTTTTTTAAGCCTTAAAAAAAGAGGGATCAAAACTCCCTGGTCCCAACATGAGCAAACACAGACTCTGAGGGAGCGGTGACGAGGGTCGTTCCACCTTTTCCGCGGGGTGCTTGCACGTAAGAAAGAGAAAGGCACCTGCACGTGCAGTCCAACCCGTCTGGTGTCAGGCACCCTTCCCAGCTCCAGGTGTGTGTCTGGGGAAGTGTCTCTGGAAGGACAGGAGAGAGGATCCCGCAGAGTGTAAAACATACTTCTTCTGGACACACCCCAGTCACATTCGGTTTCAACAGAAGGTGGGCAATGGCTAGCAAAGACCCTTTCCTTCCTTTTCAACCTTCTACACATTTAAATGGTCAAGGTTGGGTCTTGGCAAATCAGCCGCTCTGACGTCACTGCAATCCCAGGTGAAAACTGCTGTCCACCGTCAGCTCATGTGACGATGGGGCTGGGCCTTTGGTCAAATCCAAGCAAAGGGAAGAACTAAAAGCAAATGTGGAGGGCATCTTTCCTGATTTCTTCATTTTGAAGATGAAAATCCAAAGAAGAAAATGTCTTCACCATGCCATGGGACAAATAAGTGCACTATGTTCGTACCTTGAAGGAGGGGGCGTAAGATGCCCAAGCTCTGTTTTCTCTCATACGTGGGTGCTTTTACGTACTGATCAGAGCCCACGCGGAGGAAGGACAAGACCAGCAAGAGGCCTGAGCCCACATGGTAACAGAAAAGGCTGAGCAAAGGGTGGGAAGAATTCCAGAAAGCTTGCGTGCCAGCGCTCCAAAGCTCAGAAGGGCCATGGCGGGAGGAGACAGTCGCGCATCATGTCCACCAGGGGGAGAACCAGGCCCCGCACAGTGTCGAGGCGGCGTACTTGTATGCGCATAGGGAAGAGCTGTCTAACCGGGGAAATAAAACGTGTGTTTATGTGTTCTGTCATTTTTGGGGGGGTTGCCTGAGCTTGGCACTTACCTAGGTTAGGTGTGCATGGGTCTGGGTGTGCGCATCACCTGGTATTTTTGGGGGGGTTGCCTGAGCTTGGCACTTACCTAGGTTAGGTGTGCATGGGTCTGGGTGTGCGCATCACCTGGTATTTTGGGGGGGGTTGCCTGAGCTTGGCACTTACCTAGGTTAGGTGTGCATGGGTCTGGGTGTGCGCATCACCTGGTATGGGAATTGTCAGCCTCCTCTTATGTCGGCTCCCTGGAAGCAAGGATTACGACAGGTTCATCTGTTCATCTCCAGTGCTGTGCTTGGCACTCAGCGAGAGACCAGGGCTGCCCGGGATTGTAGGACAGGCTTCCTGGAGAAGTGACATTTGAGCCACGTATGAAACAAACAGCGGCAACACAGGAGATGGAGAGCAGATGGGCCCCGTCCCCAGCAAGGGAGACAGCACGTGTGACGGTGTGCGTGCTGTGTTGCGTTTCCTGGGGGCGGTGGGCAGCCCCCAAGTCACAGACGCCAAGCACAAGCTGAGGACCAAACTCCTCGCGGACTGAAGAGACACAACAGTCACCTCCTACCTCGGCCAAGACTCTTGAGGAAGGCACCCAAATGACAAAAGCTTTGTATTTGGAAGAGACATTCACTGAGGAATTTCGAATTGTGAATTAAATAATTTACATTTCCAAAGACCTTTCCATCATCAAGACTCCTCACTCAAAAAAGCAATTCAAACTCAGCCAACCTCCTAATGAAACCAGGCCAACGGATTAAACAAGAATCGGGGATCACCTGTATTGTGAAATTCTTAAATCAAAAGAGCTTCATTAGTCCATTTGTATTTTGCAGGCAGCAATCAAAGCCTAGTTAGTTTACCAGAAACAACACTGCTCTGGCCGCTTGGTCGATCCTCACTGGTAACAACGCTTCATTTGGCACAGCAATACCACTTTGCCTAATAAATCAAATCAGTAGTAACTACCTGAATTATGCATGAACCTTTCCACTGGCGATAAGAACAGGATTATTTAATCTGCGTTACTGTATTAAGTAATTCACCCTTGAATTTCCCTTGTACCCACAATAAATAAAAGTTAAAACACACCTAGAAGGAAAACGAGATTTTAAAATAATGTTGAAAACATGACTTTCCAAAACACGCAAGCCAAGTGAGTGGCCACAGCAGACTCTGGTCCCAGCACAAACACAGCGTGCCCACCAGCTCAGAGCTCTGAGCACAGTTATGCCTACAGAGAAGGAGCACCCCAGTCCCCCTCCTGAAGTCACTGTGCTCACGAAACTTGTAAATAATGTAAGCATAATAGAATTTAATTATCAAGAAAAAGAAGATGCAGCCCAATTTTGTTATTTTACCACCACCCCCTAGCGAAGCATAAGGTACATAAAGCTCAGGATTCTAAACGAGACCCCACGGTCAAGGTTCACCGCCCACCTAACGTGGGCAAATTAACAACTTAAGGCCTCAGTCTATTGCTTTAAAAAGTTAAAGATAATGTTATTCATCAGAAGGGTTGGGGTGGGGGTTTTTGGTGGACATAGACAAAGCACCAGACTCAGCAAGGGGTTCTGAAGTGACCTTGCTCTCCTGTGGGGGCCCCCTATGGGCTGCGTCCACATGCATACAATTTAGAAACAGACGGAACCTCAAGGCATGTAGATCACTTACACACATAGACCTTCTAACGACCGCATCCTCTGTCATCACCTAAATGAACCACGAGCCACCAAAAACGTTCTGTGTTGATGGGCATGGAAGTTGTTCTCACATTTGCTTATACAAATAAAGCTTGGAAGGACATCTTCATGCATACTTTTTCCTACATTTGAATTATTTTAACAAGTAAAAGACAGCAATGTCATTATAACATAGATTCTATGTATTAACACGTAGCCTTGAGAGATTGTAGCCACTTACATCGGCAACAGAGACATTCATGCTCTAGTCTCCACACGCTTTTCTTAAGTCCAGTGCTGGCAAAAAAGCATAAACACACACACACACACACACACACACAATGGTGACTCAAAGATATGTGAATATGTGAATTTTTCTTTGAATAATCAACAATTAATAACAGCAATGAGAAAAAAAATGGATTAAATAGCAGACTGCCCTTGCTCCATAATTACACAGGGAGCTTCCGGAGGGGAGGAACGGTGGGGTCTTCCTGTGGAATAAGCCCTGGTGGTCGGAAGACTATAGCAGGTTCTCAAAGCACGCTAGCAAGGGGCACGGAAAGACCAGGCCATTTACCACTCACTGTCACAGCTGCAGGGCTGTCCCCTGAAGCCAGACCCACGTGCAGGCTCCGCGGAGTCACGGTGATCCAAGCCGTCCGTGGGCTAGCACATACTTACTTGCAGAGGGGCCTTGAAACATGCCAGCAGGTCCTCGTACATCTCTTACCCTCCGGTCATGTCATGAAGCAGAGGGAGCAGGGGACCTGGGCCTGCGTTGGCGGCAGACACGCTGGACAAACACCTACGGAGTCCCTGACCCTGAGCAGCGCCTCGCCCAGTGTCCGCACCTCACCACCCAGGTGCATGGGGCTTCTTTGGTGCTGGCTTCCACACCAGCTGCTTGATCCACACTGTCTTAGAGCCTCACAACCACCCGAAATGGTCAAGAGCTCTGACACATGAAGAACCAGAGGCTTGGGTGGGTGGTACTACTTTTCTGATCTGACACGGTTGTGAAAGTGATGGAGCCAGACAAACTCGGGATTGTTGAAAAAGGCAGCAAAGCCTTTTAATGGCAAAAAAAGAATCCTTGACACCAATGGGGTGGAAAAACTGGATATTCCATATGAACAAAAACAAACGTAAACTCCTAACTCACAAGCTACACAAAGTCATTCAAGACAGGTCCTAGATCTAAATGTAGTCATAAAACTATATGGCTTTCAGAAAAAACCATAGGGAAAAAGAAATGAGAAAGAACTATGCATGAAAAGAAATCATTGATAAAATAGATAACATCAAAGTTAAAACTTCCCATCAAAAAAAACCCCACTAGAATGAAGAATTCCATCTTCTACTCAGAATATAAAAAGCTGCCAAGATCCTTGCTCCCTTCTAACAACCAGAAAAAACATAGTCTACAAAACATAACCCTTCTCATTAGAGAGCTAAGGCTGCAGGACAAGACACCATCCACCTCCCAGCTCATTTTACGACACAAAGACTACCTTAGACCAAGGCCAGGAAAGGCACCACAGGGAAAGAAAGTTACAGGCCACTGTTACTCACGTACTTAGATGCCAAAAAGGGGAAGAAAAAAAAAACCTTCAACAAAATATTATCAAATTGAATCCAGCAATACACATTTATAAACACACCCCAACAGGTGCCAGATAAATACGGACAGGGTTGGATATCTGGAGAATACATCATGACCAAGTAGGGCTAACCGCAGGAATGCAAGACTGGTTGGAAATTTTTTAATTAATTGAAATTCACCATTTGAACAGAAAATGAAGAAACACTATATGATCATCTCAATAGACGCAGAAAAAAGCATTTGTTAAAGTTCAATATCCAGGGGCGTCTGTGTGGTTTGCCTTCAGCTCGTCATGATCCCAGGGTCCTACGATCAAGCCCTGTATCAAGCTCCCTGATCAGCAGGACGCCTGCTTCTCCCTCTCCCACTCCCCCTGCTTGTGTTCCCTCTCTTGCTGTGTCTCTGTCAAATAAATAAATAAAATCTTAAAAAAAAAAAAAGTTCAATATCCATTCATTTAAAAAAAAATTCTCAGCCAATTAGAAGCAGAAGGTAACTTTTTCAACCTGAAAAAGGACATCTGTGAAAAACCAACAGTTAACACCCCACTTAGCGGTGAAGGACTCAATGCTTCCCCAGAGATCAACAGTAAGGCAAGGATACACATGTCCACCATTCTCCCTGAATATCATACTGAAGACGTGCCAAGGGCAATAAGGCAAGAACACAAAAGACACACGTTAGAAAGAAAGAAAACTATCTCCATGGACAGATGACAATAGCACTAAACCATGAAGTAGGTAAATGCATGCCAGGTGTGGGTACTGAGAACCTCAGATCACTGAGATAAACCAAAGACCTAAATAAACGGAGAAGTGTGTTCTGTGTTCATTCAAAGACTCAATATAGTTACGACATCAGTTTTCTCCAAATTTATCTATAGATTCACGTAATCTCAATCACAATTCCAACAGGATATTTGGTAGGGGTCAGTGAGTTGATTCTAAAATTAATACGGAGGGGAGCCTGGGTGGCTCAGTCAGTGAAGTGTCTCTGCCCCTCCCCCAGCCTGTGCTCGCTCGCTCTCTCAAATCAATAAGTAAAATCTTAAAAAAATAAACTTTAAAATTAATATGGAAAGGCAAAAGAATGAGAATGGCAAAAGAGAAAAAAAAAAAAAAACCTTTAAAAAACAAGAAGAAAGGTGGAGCACACAGATTTCCAAACATACTATAGAGCTGCCATAATCAAGACAGTGTAGCACTGGTGAAAGGGAGACATAAGTCAGTAGAACAGAAGAGGGAACCCAGAAATAGAAGCACAAACGTGTAGCAGGTGCTTTTCAACAAAGGTGAGCAGGCAGTTCCACAGTGACAGGAAAGTCTTTTTAGCCAGTGTTTCTGGAACAACTGGACATCTATAAACCAAAAATAAATAAGTAAATTCTCAACTCAGAGCTTGCACCATGGGAAAAAAAAAAAATCAAAGCAAAATGAATCATGGTCCTAATGTGAAACCTAGAAGCGTAAAGTTTCAGAGGAAAACAAAGGAGAAAATATTTATTGCCTTGGGTCAGGCAAACGTTTGTTCAACGCAACCCCAAAGTCATGACCCATCAAAGAAAAATACTGATTAATTGTACTTCATCCTAATTTAAAACTTCTATTCTTTAAAAGACACTGTTAAGAAAATAAAAAGACAAGTGACAGGGGAAGATAACTTTTTTTAAGATAACTTTTTAAAGCACATATCTGATAAAGGTTTTATGTCTAAAAACTCTCAAAACTCAGTAATAAAACCAACAGCCTACCTTTCAGCAAAGATGACTTATTGGTGGTGAAGAAACAAATGAAAAGATGTTTAACATTCTCAGTCATCAGGGAAATACAGATGGAAACCACACACCGAGGAGACTCACTGGAAAGCCAAACTAGTAAGACTGAATGTGGGCAAGGATGCAGGACGGCTGGGGCTCTCACACACTGCTGGTGGAGATGCAAAGTGGTGCCAGACCCTGGAAAACAGGTTGGCAGTTCCTCATAAACCGTACACACTCATCCTATGACCCAGCAATCCTGTGCCTACGTGTTTCGCCAAGAAAAAAACACAGGAGAAAGTTTACAGCAGCTCACACATAACCACCAAAAACTGGAAACAAACCAAAGGTTCTTTCAACTGGAGGATGGTTAAGCAAACTATAGTACATCCATACAATGGACTCCCATTCATCCATCCAAAGGAATAAATTACAATGGACGCAACAACAAATTTCAAATGGATTCTGTTAAGTGAAAGAAGCCTGACACAATGGGCTACATACTTTATGATTCCACATATTCAGAAAGATTCAGGAAAAACAAAACCATAGAACAGAGCAGATCAGTGGCTGCCAAGAGCCTCGCGTAAGAAGCTGGGTTACCTGCAAAGGGGCACAAGGGAATTTATTAGGGTGAAGGAATATTCTGTATCTTGATTTTGGTGGCAGTGGTTACATGTATGATCTATCAAAATTCATAAATCAATACACAAAAAGGGTGAGTTTTATTGCATGTAAATTATATGTCAATAAATCTAATATTTTAAAAAGTGAAGAGGCCAGCCACAAAGAGAAAATATTCACAATATATGCACCTGACAAATGACTTGGGTCCAGCATATATAAAGGACTCTGACAACTCATTAATAAATAATCCGTAAAATGAACAGAAGGTTTGAAGAGACATTTCAGAAAGGAAGAGCTATGAATGGTCATTAAGCACATGAAAAGGTGCTCAATGTCATTAGAATTAGGGAAATACAACTTTAACACGTGGGAAGATGATCACTAGAATGACTAAAATGTTAAAGTTTGGTAACACTCTATTTTGGTGAAGATGTAGAGCAACTGGAGCTCTTACACGTCTTCTTTCCTTTTCTTTTCTTTTTAAGATTTTTATTTATTTGACACACAGAGAGAGACACAGCGAGAGAGGGAACACAGCAGGGGCAGAGGCAGAGGGAGAAGCAGGCTTCCCACGGAGCAGGGAGCCCGATGCGGGGCTCGATCCCAGGACCCCGGGATCATGACCTGAGCCGAAGGCAGACGCTTAACGACTGAGCCACCCAGGCGCCCCATCTTACACATTTTCAATGGGAATGTAAAGTGGTATGATCATTTTATAAAACTTTTGATAGTCTCTTATAAAGTTAAACATACATTTAACATAGGATCTACCAATTCCACTCCTACATAAACACCAGTATTTCCAAACTACCAGTATTTCCAGGAGAAATAAAATCCTAAATCCATAAAGGCAATTCTATAATAATGTTCATTACACCTTTATTCTTAATAGCCAAAAACTGAACACAACTCCGACACCTAGCAGCAGGAAACGGATAAACACACTGTAGTAGGTCCACACAATGGAAAACTCATCCAGCAATGAACAGAACTGCTGATGTACAACAACATGGGTGAGTCTCATGAACACTTAGACGAAGCAACAGAAACCAACACAAGAGCATTTGCAACGTGACACCTATCCCATGCCGTTCTAAGACAGACAGGACAAAACAAAGCAGAACGGAAGTGGCCTCTAATTCAGGTGCACAAAGTGACTGAGAAGGGGTCTGAGAGAACTTTCTGGAGAGGCTGAAACTTCCTCGATCATGAGAAGGATAAAGACTAACAGGACGTGCCCAACTGTGAAGACGGTAGAGTTAAGATCTGTGCATTAAATGTGTGTTAACTCACCCGTGACAACAAGTAACTGACAACATCACCATCATCACTGTCACCGCTCAGGGACAGCGATGACAAAGCACAGCGGAGGGAGTGTGGACAATTACTGAAGCTGGTTAGCAGATAGGTGGGGATTCAATATGCTGTTTACTTTCTATATGTTTGAAATTTTCCATAATAAACATTTTTGTAAATTTAATCACCTACCGTGCCCCAGATCCATGCCTGCTGAGCACTTTCACATCTGTTAGCTCATTAAATCCTCGCAGCAATCCTGTGGGGCAAGTTGATTGCACAGATGAAGAAACAGACTGGGGAGCCAAAGACAGTTGATGGTTGAGCTCCGCGGAGGCACCTCGGGCGCCACCACGTGAGCAGTCGGCGTCCCCACCGCCATCGTCCCCGACAACTGAACATGGAGTGAGCACCTACGGTACCCACGAGCCAGGGAAGGGACCCGGAACCCCCTCCCAGTGTCGCCCTCCCCCCCCGCCCCGTGTCTATGATCTTCCTACCGAAGCTATGCGACGTCCTTCTGAAGCGAGACATGGGTATTTTGAGTCCCTTCCCCTTAGCTGCCTTCTAGCTGCAGATTCTGAACAATGGGGGAGTAAAACAGGGCAGTAAAATCCCTTATGCTCACCCACTCTTAACACAATGGTGGCAAGGAGAGCAACAGTGTACCAAGAGCTAATGGGACGTGCTTGCTCTTCTACAGACTTCCCGTGAGTGATTCAGGTAAGCCTCCTGCCAGTCCTGAAAGGAGGCATTATCATGATCCCCATTCTGCAGGTGAGTAGGCAGTCAGCTGTCCAACCCCTTTTAAGCACCACATGCATACACCATGTCTCCGTCAACATTTGAAATCCAGAAATCATTAATGTGCATCACTAAGAACAGTCTGCAACTGTTCCCTTGATAACATTGTGGGGAGGAGAAAAAAAAAAAAAGGATGCTTCCCAAGAGCCTCTCAAAAGATCTAGCACTTTCCCCCTGCTGCTCTGTGCGTGGATCCAGCTAATCAGTGGGCCCAGATAATGGGCTCTCTCCAATCACACTAATTCACGGGTCTTGTCCTTACCCATCTGAGTTTACAGAGTAAAAACTTCCTCAAGCATCGTGCTCACTCTCTCTGAAAAAGCCAGGATTTAACCAAGATGACTCATCAAAAATGTGACAACAAAGGAAGAGCACAGAAGAGGTGCCAGGCTGCCCAGGTCCAGGTGCATGTCCATCCTCACTCCACACCAGGTCCTTCCTTCTGGGAGCCTCAGTCCCCATCGGAAACTTAGGGACAGCACCACCTGGCTCCTGGGGCATCACTAATTTATCAGGACACTAATCACAACTGTCACGTGTGTGTGTGACCATGTATATAACATAAAATGCAAAATACAACCATAAAATATATTCTAATCTAATACATAGACATTTGTGTCTTGAACAAACATCTCCCCATTAGACTGATAGCTCAGTGAAGACAGGGACCTTGGCTCATCTGCTCAACATTGGGTACTCAATAAATACTTGAACAATTGAATGAATGCATGAATGGATGGATGGATGGATGAACAGGCTTAACCCCTGCTTTTAGGGAACATGTAGCTTAATGGGAGAGGCTAAAAATTACGCAGATAATCCAATGGCTTTCTTTTCCTTTCCCTCACAGAAAAATGTACAAAGGTAGGTGTGACAGGACCCCTACTCGGAACTGACCCCACAAGTCACAGACTAACAAGTGGCCCCAAGAGAAGGTGCTTTTAGTTATCTTCCATTTACCTGCCTTTGAGTGGGATGAGTGCTGTCCCAGAGGGGACATCACATGGTAAACAAAGAGAGCTAGAACACAGGGTCTGGGAGAGGGCCCTTCCTGCTGGACATCCAGAGACTTCCTGAATGATGTGGCAGCTGGGCAAGACCTTGGGAAGGAAGGACTAGAAACGTTGAGATGTAGGGCAAACACAACCAAGGCTGAGGATTTATGTGGGAAAATGAGAGGCAGAAAAGCCATAGGAAGACGTGAGAGTCCAGACAGTCTTGGATGGAGAACTAAATTTGCCTCACATGTATAAGCATACTGGTCCTTACAGAAAAATACATCTTTCTCCTCCAAAAAGCAAGCATTTTATTCTGCATTTGTCATGGAGTTAAAATAATTAGAAAGAAGCATGTAAAACCCAGGAACACTAGCAGAACCGCCGTGAGACAAAATGTCTTCAAAGCATGTGGTTCATCTCCATTTAATTAGAAATTGCTCTCAAAGAAGAAAAACTGCCCTGCAATCAGCTTATAGACAAGAAGAATCTGTTCCAAAGGATTGCCTCATTGCTTTCTTGCTTTTAAATATCTCTATGGGGTCACTTGCAAAAGTACAAAGTTTTCTGGAATTCTAAAATAGTTTCTTTTTGTTTGTTTGTTTGGTTTTTTTACAAAAGGCAAGAGGAAAACTGCATGCATGTTAGGTTCGTAGCAGCAGCTCCCGTGGCACTGGAAGAGGCCGTCTTCACACTCAGAGGCTCAGCGACTGTGAGCTGGCGGCTCAGAGTCAACCCCAGACCTCAGCCTCCTGGGGGCTAGAGGTGGGGGGGGACAGCAACACTGGATGGAGGTGAGGTCTTGGGCCTCAGTGGTGGACATGGGACAGGCGGCTGGGCTGGGGATGAGTGAATGGAAAGAACTTCGTAGGTGAAGAAAGGAACCAAAGGCCATCTGGACAAAACCCTCAACCACAGCACAAAGAGGGGTCTGACGCAGGGACTGAACCCACTATAGGAAGCAGCAGCTCAGAGTCCAGGATGTGCTGTCTTCCAAGGAGTCCAGCTGGGCACGGAGAGGACATCCTATCCAGGCATGAGGACACAGAGCCCCAAACTCAGGCCCATGCCCTAAACCCGGATCAGCCCCTCCCTGTCTGCTCTCACCACCACCAGTCAATGGGAGGCCTGACCAACAACAGCTTGGCCTTTCAGCTCTGACACCCGCAGGAGTCAACTTTGTTCAATGGTCCCCTGAGCAACTGTCCAGCTCCTCAGCCTGAGACAGCCAAAAGCCAGAAGTAGCAAAAACCAATCTGACAAGAGTTTACACTCTGAGTAGGACAATTCTGGCTCAAATCCTGGTTCTGATCCTCACCAGGCATGGGAATTTGGCAAGTTCCTTAACCTCAAGAAGCCCCAGAGAAGCGAAGGCACACCCACCCGTGAAGGGCTGTAAGGCCCAGAACAGCATAGCGAGAGATGCAGAATAAAGAAAGAGCCCCAAGGATGGCAGTCCAGCGTGCTGGTATCAATCACGGGCATTGTCCCTGAGCCACGCACCCAGGAATGCCCTCTTTCTCCCCTTCATAATGACAGGGACACACACTTTATAATACAGCTGAAACAAAAGCCCAATCAAGCATAACCAAAAAGGTATCGCTTTCATGTGGTCAGATGGTGCTGCATCTCTAACTTCGGTTTTAAGAAATCTCAACTTGCATGAGTCACTTCTATTTCATCAAAAGGTCAAGATTCCCAGAGGAAGTGATGCTGGAAGATCCGTGAGAATCAAGTCCATAAAGGGTCAGAAATAAGGCCTCTGACAATGAACATCCCGTGGCATCAAGCAAAGGTCCTCAACAGTTTTCCTTGTCACTTAGCACTCACCATCATGGAGATGTGAAACCTTCCACTTGCAATCAGGACCGCTAAGAATACCACCCCCTCCCCCAGCCTATGCGATTCCCAGAACTGGGGCCAGAGCTACACAAGCCACGTGTACGTGGATATTGACCCGAGTGCCAAAGAAATAGGCACCAAATAAGAAGGTTCCTGCCCAATGCATTAAGAGTTCCAGTTGCTGTACAACCATTATCTCCCGGGGTCCTCACGTTGTTGCTGTGGGAAGGTGTTGAGATGGACCCACTGTACGCATGGTCACAAACCCTAGACCCCTCTTGGGCCACTAGTCAAGAAAGCTGCTTCCTCCAGGAAGGCACCCTGCTGGCTCTGCAGGTGTGAATGGAGTTTCTCAGAGAAGGCACCAACCTACCACCTAGAAGATCATTATCACGGTGGAACTGCCCCATGCCACCTGTTCCCAAATGCCCCTCCAGCCGACAAATCTGCAGGCCCTCCCCCATGACACACACACTGCACCTGCCCCTCTCCCCTCTCCCCTCACCACCTACCCCACATCTCCAGTTGTTAACCTCCTCATCTGTCAGATCCCGGCTCAATGCCCTCCTCTGACGAGACTGCCCCCCCCCCCAACCTGTCCTCCTTCTCAGTGCTTACTCCATCATAGTCAAGGTGAAGAATAAAACTGATGCATTCAACAATGCACATCTGATTCCTCTACAAGACAGTTCACATAAAGACACTTAGAAATCAAGGAAATCCTTTGTGGAGTTCTTCTGGCGGGAGAAGGGTGTTAGGAAAGATGGTCATACACGTGCATTCAGTTCACTGTTCTAGTACAATAAAAATCTATAAATGTAAAACTGTCCACTAAAAGAACCTTAAATGGATACGGGAATCAAACTGGGCCGGACGCACCTCTATGCATCTCTCTGTCCTCTACATCGAACCGGAGGCCTGGCCTACAGGAGGAACTCAATGAATATTTACTTGCCTTGCATTTACTGCATTTAGCAAGGATCAGACAAGAGCTCTGCCTCTCCCGGGGGACCACGGACACCACTGTTCACCCCTGACTACTCAGGGCCCAGCCTTCTCAAAGCAATCCTGGGGAACTAAATGAAACCGAAGAATGTTCAACAAGTGAAAGATGTGGTCAGCGAAAAGAAAGCTTTAGAATCCTGTGACCCACCTCTGCCTTATCTGAAAGTTGAGCTTTTATCAGCCCACATGAAAGCCACATGTTTTTATGACCTGGGCCCAGCAGCAAGCTTTTTCTAAGAAGCTGAAGGAAGAAAAAATCTGAAAGAACATCAGGCAGCAGTGGGCCTTCTCCGGCTGGAAACTTGCTGGCCGCTGGTGCACCATCGTTCCCCGGCCCAGAGATATCCAAGTGACACCTGCTCTGGGGCTGGCTGGCAACCAAAGGACCCCGAAAGCACTAGCAGGGACATCCTGATTTGCCAAATAAAGACAGCTGAGAGAGGACAAGTGTCACTGCATCTTGATATTTTAATGCATTTTAACAACCTAAATAACAATAAGGTGGTGACAGATACACAAAAGAAAGGGGGTACGAAGTTAAGAATTATAAACTACTGAACCTGAAAATACTCCTCCGAGTAGCCCAGCCCCCGACAAACTGTTATGAATTTCCTATTTTTCCAGCCAGATGCTTAAATTAATTTTTCTGCTAGAAATAAAGCTTCTGCAAAAGACTGTTTAACATGTTCTTTTCTCCTTTTGTTAAACGAAAGAAACCCAACCAGTCTGACTTTCGCTCAAGATCATGTGCCTGCAGGCCACAGTTATTTATGTCTCAGTTAAGCTCATATTTGTTTGAGGTTCTAATAACCAGAGTGTCCACTGCTAGAGAGTTTGGGGTAAGATAAACGTCCTCAAACACAGCTGGTGATGCTGAATCAGGACAGCTTCTCTGGAAAGCAATTTGACCGCACATAGCAAGCAACTTTAAAATGTTCACACCTTTTGGCTAAGTAATGACACTTCTGGGAATCTATGCTAAGAATATGATCTGGAATTCAGACAGAATCTTTCCATGGAGATAAACAACGCTTATCACAGCAGTGTTTATGAAATTCATAGTAAAAGGGGCAATACCTCAACGTCTAACATTCAGGAAAAATATTTAGAATATTCTGGTTACATCATACCTTGGAATATCCTACAGCCATTAAAATTACACTGAGACAAGTGTTGACTGAAATGGGAAAATGGCCCTGCACTGACACTGTAGGAAGAAGACAGGACACAAAGATGTAAATACAACCTGTGAACAGTCAGAAAGGCCGGAGCCCCCATCCTGCCCCCACCACTGACTAGCCTGATCCGCAGGTTCCACATGTGCAAAGTAGAAAAGGGCGTTGTTCTAATACAAAGCTTAGGACAGTCTCTGTCATACAACAGATACTCAGTAAATGGTGTCTGTTATCACAATTGTGCATATAAAAGAGAATTAAAGACAGGGATTGAATCCGGGCAGCAGAATATGGTTGACTTTTTTCCCTCCAACATTTTTATATTTGTAACATCTTCTGTAGTGAATGCATTACACTATTATAATGAAAATCACTCTCTATATATGTAAAATTGTCCACTAAAAAATCCTAACGGAGCACTAAAATTATTAGTAGTATCCTTGCTTTCAATTCGTCTCTAATTTAGATGGGAGCCCAGCAGTTTTTAATACAGATGTAATGGTTACTCCGTGGCGAACATGAGCATAGTCCTTAATTAGTGGCCTACAGGACAAGATCTAAGCTCACTGCATGAAACACAAGGTCCTTCACAGCTGGCCCAACCTGCCTTTCTTAAGACCACCATGAAAATCAAAATGCTTCACGTCACCAGGGCTAATTCTGCCTTCTGAGCTCTAGGGAGAGCTGCCCAGGGATGGAGCTGCTCTGACCAGGAGGTGGGACTCAGACCACGTGAGGCTCACAGCGGTGACCAGCATCCAGGCAAGTCCTGCCTGGTTCTTGGCCAGAGGATGGGTCCTTGTGACGGCCCTGAGTCTGGAGCTGACACTTTAAATGACACCTCAAGAGACAAGCTCCCTGCCTTGGAATGCTTCTACCAAGTACGATTTGGTGCCAGACACAGAGCGGAGCACTGTGTTAGTATCTTCTTCGGTCTCACAATAAATCCTAGGAGCAGGAACACTGTCATTCTTATTTTATAGACGGGAAACTGACAGCTGGGGAGGCTCAGTAACTTGCTCAAGGTGACAGGCTGGGAACAGGGCTCAGCTGGACTCTGAATGCTAAGCTGTCAGTCTCTTCCTCTGGCTAGCTCTGCGTCTGCATCCACGATCTGTTGCCAAATCATCTACAAAACGTCGGTACTGGAGATAGACACTCTCCCAGAGCCAGCGTGTGCCCCCCAAATGCCCGTGTAAACCTCACGGCAAGCACACGACTTGCTCGAGATGAGGGCTCCCCCTATGTTCCACTGCTGGCCGATACCCTCTCTCAGGAACGACAGGGACCACGTGAAGAAGGCTCCTCCAAGAGCCTACGGCCCACTCTGGGGAGCCGCATCGGTCACGGTTTCTCCCTCCGGCTCCCTCTGCAGAAAGGGTGATGCTGTTCAAACCAGGGGGCAGGGGGTTAAAACTCGCAACTAGACCAGACTGAACAATAGAAACTTCCACTTCTATCTTTAGCATCCTGATAAAATTTCTCTCGTTAAGTACAAACCATCCTTTCTCTTCCCTGCAGAAGGTCTTCGCACTGTACCCTGAGAACAGCCAAGAAGGCTCGTGAACGGAAACGCCAGGAGGGCACGGTCAGCTCAGCCGGCCTAGCACGGCGAGCATGTGTCTCCCGAGGCACACACGCCAAACGGGAGCAGAGCTTCTGATTTCACCAGGTGCCAACTCTGCTCTGCTTCAAAGCAACCATCTCTCCTCCGTTCTGCCCACCCACTCGGAAGGGACAGGGACGAGTCATTCCCTGCGAGGCCTGCCGAAGAACAGCCCCCACACAGCCCCGTGGAAGTGGACAGGAGCAAACGTTCTGGCGAACAATGCCCCGATCTGGCGCTCCCCGTGTGCGGAGTCGCAGGCTGCCTCTGTCGATGAACCGCCTTTCAGTTCTGATTCACTGTTAAAAATAAACATTTCTTCCTCAAAGTGCTGCCAAAATGGTCTCCCAAGGCTGCTGCATGATGCCTCCCCCCGCCCGCTCTGGAAAGGCTGGGCTCCCTACAAGGGCAAGCCGGCAGAAGGACATAAAAATGAGGAGTCCAGGCTCGCATCTGCAACTCAAGAAGTGTCCGTATTCTAGCTGTGACACTCCCTGCCAGACACACGGGGCAGCCTCGCCAGGTGCCTGGTCATCTCTCCTCTTTAAGACTCAAAGACCCCGGCCAAACCACCAATGTGACCTAAGCACAGCCTGGCAGGTGTCAGAGAGGCGGCACAGCGCCGGGGAAAGAGGCAGGTCTTCCGGAGTGCCGTCATCAAGCCATGCAACAGGAGCTCAGGGTTTGGACTGTGACGGAAGGAGGGAGCCTCCTCTCCCCGACTCCCCTTCCCCTCCCCCTCCCCTGAAGGGCTCTCTCTAGTCCCAAAGCCAATGCAGTTTTCTGGCCTTGTCCACCCTGATGCCCTCAGCAGCTGTGACTCAGTTTCCCCGCGTGCTAGTTCTGAAGACCCTCTTCCCCAGGCCCCGCAGCTCCTGCCCTTACACACTGGCTCACCTTCTCCCTCGCGCACTCCCCTGCTCCGTCCCCGCAGGTGCTGAAGTGGCCCCCAGGGGGCTCTCAGTCTTTGCCACCGCCTCAATAGACTCATCCAGACCCAGGGCTGCAGGGACCCCCCACTCACACCTCTCCCTCCAGCGCAGACCTCTCCCAGGAGCACCAGCCCAGCACCAACACCTCGGCCCGAGTCTAAGTGGCCGACAAAGGGACCTGCCTCAGAAGAATCCCTGAGTTCTCCCGTGATCCAATCCCCACCTCGGGGTGGGGGGGGGAACATCACAACCCACAAGCCCGGAGCTCAGGCCCGCTGTTGACAGGACACCCTTATTTCCTCCTGAGCATTTCTCCTGTCTAGACCCCTCTCATCGGGAGCCACTACCGGCTGCTTGTCCCAGACGTGCCCCTGCCCGCCCCGGTCCCACAGCCCACGTCCAACCAGCAGGCCCAGTGGCCATTCTCAAGCACAGGGAGAGGGCCTCCTCCTCCCCGGGCCGCTCCTATGGCCCCCATGCCCCCACCCCCGTGAAATCTTGGTGCAGCCAACAAACGCCCCGGGGAGCAGGCTCTGGGTCCGGGCACCCTAGCTCATTAGGCCTCACGGCTTCTCAAAAGCGCCACACTGGTCTCATCCTGCTCCTGTGCACCGGGCGACATTTCCACACGGCTCTTCCCTCCCCCTGGCTCTTCACCTGGCTGTCTCGCTCTCCTTACTGAGACCTCAGAACAAGCGTCACTTCTGCAGAAGATGCTCCCTAGTCCTGCTGTGTCACACTCCTTCCTGGAGCGGTCACTCTCGGGAATTATTTGATCCATCCTGCCTTCTCCCCACCAGAATATAAGCCCTCTGAGGACAAGGCTCTGTCTTGCTTGCGGCTACACCGCCGGCGCCTCCAGACCAGCCTGACGGTGGCGACTAAGTATCTGTAAACTGGGAGAGAAAATGAAACTTGTCCAAGGGCAACCGTGCTCAACCAACCGAGACATGAAAGAGAAGACCGCGCTCAGCGTGGGCAGCTGGGCCAAGGACGGGTGGCGAGCTCGGCCTCCGTCTCCGTGCCCCACACGTGCAGAGCACCGTCTGAAACTGTGAGGGGACAAGAGATGGTGAACACCACGGATCGGAAGGAAGAAACAGCCAATGTCAGGGGCGGGGGAGCGTAGGAAATAGCAAAGTATCAATCTCCTCATTTTTCGTAACAAAAAATCAATAATTTGGAAAATGGGAACATAGTTTAACAACAGAACGTAAGTATGTGATTTTAGGTTTTTCATGATCTCTTTTCTTCATCTTAAAGAGAGATTCTAGGGAATCTTTTCTCTTGTCATGACTAAACATGACTAAACACACCTAATTTTATTTCCTTTACTTTTTTCCTCTGTTACCCTAAAGTACAAAAACACTGCATAGTTTTATTACAAATAGCATGTACAGCATGATGCCACAGTCCGGGACAGAGATCTCTCCCCCGTCCATGCGGAAGTACAGAGACCGTGCCTGCTCGGGGGCTCATCTCTGGTCACCAGTATTTCTGGGAAGTAGGATGTGGAATGTTCTCTTCTAAATACCTTTCTTTGTGCTTCCATTTATAAAACTGAAAATCCTATTTATACGAAAACAAATTGCATTTAAAAACCAACTCAGAAACAAAAACATTAGCCCCTCCACAGTCGTTTCCCATACCAAGTCCTGGCTGGGGTTCCGCATATGTTCCCGGGCCCCTCACTTGGCGGATGTCCCGGCAAAGCCTCCTCTTCTCCCTTCTCCGCCCAGAAAACTTTCTCCACACACCCCATCACCAGTGCCACCTGTCCCCAGCCCCCTCCCTGACACATCCGCTGGAGTCAGCTCCACCCGCGTCCACACCAGCTTCCCTATTTCAGAAGTCAGGACACGGGTCCAGAGCCCATAAGGCCAAGAGTCTGCCATAACCAAGACTTCTTCAGATTTTAGACAGGCAATGGGGCATACACACCATTCCATGCAGCACCCTATAATCAGACACATTAGGTCTGTAAGAAAATACACAAGGAGTCCTACTAAGTGAAATAAAGAGTTTAAATGGCCTGGCACAAATTCATGTCAGGTTTCACCACCAAATAGGTTGGATCCATCTTCATAAAAAGAAAAGCTTTCTTCGGGGAGCTTTTTGGATTTTTGAATCGGGTGTGAAGGGCCACAGATCCACATGAGCTCCTTGGGGAGCTCCTTCTCCCTCACCAATGCTCCGAGCCACACAGAGCGCTCAACAAGCAGATGTTTGGCTCCTGATGGATGAGTAGGCTAGGAGGCCTTTGGAGTCTATGCTTAAAAACCTAAGAGCAGGCAGATGTTTAATTATACAGAGCCGAATGCACCAGCGATTCCATTATTTCTACTAGCTGTTAGAACATACGTGGGTTGACCTCGTACTGAAGTCCATTGAACTCGGGTTCCACCTGAAATACGGAAATCCTTACAGCAACACATACATATGTAAACACACCGATCACCTTGCTCCGAATACTGCCTCCCACCATCCCTCAGACCTCCCGCTGTGGCACACCTGCTCTGAACCAAGACTGAGAAAGTCGGCTCCTCCTATGCCCTGTTCAGAGGAAACCCTAATCTGAGGGCAAGTTTTGTTTTCTCACCTGACGTTAAACAGCTGACGCTTTAACAAATATTCTCATTGTGCTTATCTCCACTGGCTGTTTCCAGGCACCAGGTGACGTACTCCCAGTTGCCTGGGAGGCCAGGGGGGTTGGAACTAATCCAAGTAATTTTGTATTTATTGGCCTGACACTCAGCTCAGGCCAAGTTCTGTGCTAGGCCCTTTACTCACTTTGTCACTAATCCTGGAAAATGTCACCCCTGGAGAGCTGAGGATGCCAAGGGGAGGGGTGGCGAGAGCCCTACAGAGGGAGAACGTGGCAGAGGACTCTGCAGCAAGGATGGGGTTGCTGGCTGGACTGAAAGAGGGATCCCTGCCCTCCCTCACAGGGCCACGCTCAGCTGTGCCTGCACACGGGTAGGAGTCAATATACACGGATGGGGTCGAGTGCTGCCACCTCCCCACAGGGCTGGGGACCCGCCCAGCTGGCCAGGCCATGCACTTCCCTATCCACGTGGATGGCTTCCTTATTGGGCAGATTTACCCTCTCCTCCTGAGAGGTCCCTCTGTAGGATCGCTGCAGGCCAGACCAGGCTGATGTCACCTCATTCCTGAAGCTTCCGTGGTGGATTACAAGCAAACAAACCTGACGCCATTTCTAACAAGGGGGAAGACCAAGTCCAGAGAAATGCACTCTGCTTAACGCGGGATGACCCAGGAGGGAGGCACGCGAGGGCGACTCAGAGAACGCACCCAAGGTCAGGTGGACACGGAACCCAGTGCTGGACCACACTACAGGACTTCCGGGTTATCCGTCCTCCCCTAGGGGCTGGACTGGCGCGGCTCAATGCCGAGAGGATCATGGCTCAGAGCCTGAAAGCTGAACACCAGCCTTTGAGGATTCATAGGAGACACAGCCCGGAAGCAGGACGAGAATAAACCATGAACATAGAGAAAAGAAGTCCTAAGAAGTGACAAGAGCAGGTAAGAGTCGTCCCGCCTCGAGGAAGACGGGGTGCAGGTAAGGAGAAGTCCCTCGCCCGGGCCCAGGCAGCCCAGCGCAGTACTCCGCTACGGGTGCTCACCGCCACCCAGCCGCACCTGCCCGTGAGGTCCACCTGCCAGCACCCCTTGCACGAGGCGATGGCTTCGCTGGCCTTGGCGTCTGGGCAACACCCCACCCGGACTGAGTGCCATGGAAGAAGCACGGGCAGAAGGAGGGACAGGAGAGGCCAAGTCCCCGGAGGAGCTCTCCCAGCTGGCGCTCTGTGAAGAGGCAGGCGGAGGCTTTCAGAGCCCCAGACAGGCCCCCTAAACCGATGGGAATCTGCCCAAAGGAGGGGCCCTGTAGTACCCCTTGCATATGGGTAGCTATTCAGCTGCCTCTATTTTGGGCACCAAGATATCACCGCCGAGGGTGTTTCCTGCAGAAACCAGCAGGCTCTCTTTGGAAGATGATGGAAAATCTCATCACGAAGTTACGGACAGAGTTAATATTTGGAGAGATAATTAACCACCATGATCCAGATGAGAGCAGAGATGAAAGACGGTAGAAAGTCGGCAGTGAAGCAGGGGCACGAGGGGCCTCTGAAGTCGGCTTCAAAGGGTTCTGATCTGCTGTCCAGCCCGCTGCAGTGAAGTGACAAAAATAACAGAATTAAAAACTGTTCTCAGTCCAGGACTGCTCTCCCTGGCCGCCTCTCTTCAGCGGTCAGTGGCCCCCCACGGCTTCGGGACAGAAGCCGACCCCCCAGCATGGCTTTCAAGGTTTTCCACAATCTGGCCTGTCCTGCCCCTGCAGCCCCATCTCCCGCACTTGGCCCTAGAGCCCTGACCACGCCTCCGCGTGGCACCCTGCCCTCCACTCCCCTGCGGCTGGCTCCGCTCGGCCCATCTCCAGGCACTCACCAAGTGCCTTGTTTACAGAATAATCGGAGGCGCCCCTAATGCAGTACCTAGTCTGTATCAGTCCCCCGCTAGCAACACTGCATTCCTTCCTCCGCTCTTGGACACTTCACATGTCGCACGCATCCTCGTCCTTCCTTCACAGATCAGAAAAGCACTATCAGAGAGACTGAGGAACCTCTGCGATACCACACAGAGATCAAGTCCAGGAATTCGTCCAGTCTGTCGACCCCCAAGCACGTCCCTTTTCCGGCATCCTGCACCGCCCCCCAACACAGAGAGATGATGAAGAACACGCTCAAACCAAGATCACCTCTACCTCTGCGTGCTGGAAACAATGGTGTATACTTTCCACATTTTTGTTCTCATTTTTGTAATCAACATACAGTGTGAGGGTTAAGAAAAGGGGATATAGAGTCAGAAAAATCTAGTCTGCTGGCTCTGCCACTTAGTTAGGAGAACCTGGGCAACCTGCTCTCTAAACCGCATGGTCCTACTGGTTACTGTGAAGTCCCATTAAGTAGTGTGCATTTCGCACACAGTGCATTGTCTGGTACAAGCATCGTTCCATAGCTGTTACTACTTTTACGGTGGGAGAAACAGCTTTTTCAAATGTCCTCTTGTTCATCTTTCTCCTTCATTGGCCCAAATGTGAACCACCCCCAGAGCCTGATGCACCTTTGCCATCTGAGAACCTCCAGGGTCTGTGAGGAGGACCGAGGGTGTGCCCACCAAGCCCTCCAGGCAGGGACCCTGTGTCTTTCACACTCCCAAGGCGAATTATGACAGGAGGTGACCCTGGGTCCCCGTCAGATGGAAACAGAGCCCATTTCCCTCGCCCAGCCTTGGAAGGGTAAAGGATGCCCAGCACATGATTATTACCTGAAGAACTAGCCCTTACAGACCAACAACCAGTAACGAGGCTTCAGACAAAATCTAAATTGTTCTTGTCTACAGCTGGACAGACTTCGGAGGTCAAACCCAAGCTCTTGGTGGGCAGAAGTGGTCACTGAGCCCTCAGACACAAAGGAGCCTGTCTGACCTTGCCTGGATGGGACCTGTAGGGCTAGAATCCGAATCCCAACTGTGGCCATGGATCTAATTTCCCTGCCCCTTCATCACCCTCATTCTTGCATTCCTTCCACCACTCCCTCTGGACTCCACCTCTGCACAGACTCAAGTCTGGGGAAGCTGCTGCGTGTGGGCTCCACACTGACCCTCTCTGCGGCACGACCACCTCATGGACAGTGGCACGAGGCTCGTCCCCACTCTCACCGCTGGGCACATCTGCCCACTTGCCTCTGGGCCAGCTCATCTCCAGGTGACTGCGCATCAGCCCTCTCGTTGCCCCACCACTCTGAACTTAGAACTGCCCGTTCTTCCACTGGAAGAGACCGTGGGACTGCCCGAGGGCCACAATCAGCAGTGTTTGCTCGGGGGCACCTGTGTGCAGGGCGCTGGGACCCCACACTGTCATGCCTCGGCCCGGGGCATGAGAGGGGTGGTTATCTTCCACTCTGCTCAGGAGACTCCAGGCTCGGCTTCCACCAGCATCGGTGGTGATGCAGATCCCGGCACGCTGCCAGCTTCCACTCCAGACCCAGAGCACACGCTCCCTTCCGCACTCCTGCCACCACCCCACCCAGAGCAGCCAAAGGACGGACTGCAAGGATGGAAGCCCCTGCCTGCAGCCACCCAGCTAGCAGGACACAGGGACACTGGGAGGAGGGCTGCTCCACCTCAGCTCCGTGTCCTCGGGACCCACAAGCCCGGCGCCTGCTGCTGACCCGACCAGCACACAGGGAGGAAAAGGGCCTCACCTTACGCTCATCTGCTGTCTTAACGCTGAGCACAGCACCTGCCAGAGGCACCAGTGACGCCGCGAAATGGACAAAGCTGCTCCCTGCGTCTGAATCCCAGTTCCAACACTTTCCAGCATGTGATCTGGGGCAACTTCCTTCATTTTCAGAGTTCAGTCTCCACACCTATGCGGTGGGTTAATGGTATGCACCTAGTTGGCTCTTTATCAAGATCCTATTATATGAAGATATACACAGTGTCTAGTACTTTTCTTCCCTGGTAAGAGGTACTCAAAACTTTGATTGCTGGGCGCCTGGGTGGCTCAGTCGGTTAAGCGACTGCCTCCGGCTCAGGTCATGATCCTGGAGTCCCTGGATCGAGTCCCGCATCGGGCTCCCTGCTCGGCGAGGAGCCTGCTTCTCCCTCTAACCCTCCCCCCTCTCATACACTCTCTCTCTCTCTCTCATTCTCGCTCTCTCGAATAAATAAATAAATCTTAAAAAAAAAAAAAACTTTGATTGCTGGGGACTACCCGTAAATGTTTTGTTAAAACAGTGAATGCATAAACCACGTCTGCTGGAACTGGAGTTCCAGAAGCTGGATCAAGGGGTCAGGCCACAAGGGGTCTCTTCCCTGAAATGCCAAACCACGGGGACCAGCTGTAGCCGCCCATGTCACACTCCACAAAGACACCCTGAGATGCGAACAGAGACACAATTTACCCACAGGACATCTGGCCAGAACCCGGACCATGTCTTCATCACTGCGGCCTGCAGTTTCTAACAGCTAAGGCAGGGCAGTGAAGGAGCAGCTCACCGTGACGGTTTCCCAACACACACCTGACAGATGCTCAAGTAACAGGGAGGACCTTCTCTGGGCTAGGGAGAGCACAGCCAGTCAGCCAACAGGAGAGCAAGCGACCCCCCCTCTCCCCCAACAGCTCCATGGGGCACAGGCTAGAAAGCTGGTGACTGGTCGTAATCCTGAAAGAGTTACATTAATGAAAAGCTGTATTCTTATCAAGCAACAACCTCCAAAGAGAAAAGCGAGGAGAGACAAAAGGGAGGTAGAAAGGCAGGAGGAAGGGAGCTCAGCACCCCTTAATGCCTCCAGACAGACCCAAGAAAGCTTGCTGACCTCTATGTGCCATGGGGAAAAAAATAAACACAAAAAAGTCCTGACACCCACCAGGAGGAATTCTTACTGAAAGGTCTGATATGCCAAACAAAGACCACCAGCCACAAGAAACTTAATTTCAAGGAAGGGGAGAAAAGCCGTAAACAGCAAACATAATAAATAACCATTTCATACGTACGCGTCTGGGCCTAGAAGCTGAGGGGCTGGAGAAGGGAGCCGGGGGCAGAGAGGGGGCTGGCCCCCGACGTTCAGCAGGTGCCTTGCTGGCTGAGAAGCTCGTACAGACCCTGTTTTCTCCCCCACACACGCCTATACTAAAGTTTAATTCACAAGTCAGGCACAGTAAAAGATTAACAATAACTAATAACAGAATTGTAATACAGTAATAAAAGTTATGTGCATGTGGTGTCTCCATCAAAATGCCTTCATGTGCTGCTGTGGGATGATCCACGCCTACACGATGAGACCGAGCGGGGCTGAGCGGGGCTACCCGGACCTGACGGCCGGCTGCTTCCAGGCTGTAGCTGCTAAGACCATGGACGGGGGGACAACCGTGCAGCTAGAAATCAAGGGTGCTCAGGGAGACAGAACCCGAAGGGACACGGGCCCACGTCCCCCGTCTCATGGAGGAGAGGCCGGCAGAGCAGCCGCAGAGGGTAAAGCACCAGGTCCCCTTACACTCGGCCCCACGACACCCTCTGCTCTCTTGGAACCTTGAGAAAAACTGTTAGGAACGTCCCTTTTTCTAGAAGCATCGTCAACATAGCATTACTGGGGCAATCACTTCACTTCCGTGTGCCTCGTGTGCTCACCTGTGGACGCCGGCAGCAGACTCACCTCAGCGAACTGTGAGCGCGAAGGGCAGAGCACGTGGCAGGCACCAGCTCTCACAAGAAGCCACTTGCCACCCTCCCCAGGGACGTCGGGCATATTTGTAGGTATTCGTGGCTGTCACAATCGATTCAGGTCGTTCACTATTGGCAACTTGCGGGTAGAAGTCAGGGATGCAGCTAAACATGGTATGTCCAGTAGCCCGCCCCCCACACACACAACAAAGAATCATCTGGTAAAAAACGTCAGTGGTGCTGCTGTTGAGAAACTCTGGTGTGAAATGTTACAGCACCTCGATCTAGTAAGCACCGAGAAATAGCTGGTGGAATGTAATTAATGATGCCATCGTGGCGACCAAGCTGGTAATCCCGATGACCCACTGGAACACACCACTGTTCTTCTACAGATGGAGCTCCTGAGGTTCCCCAAGACAACACAACTTGCCAGAGGTCAGCTGTGACAGAACTGGGTCTCAAACCCGGGCAGCCTAATGCAGAGCCAGTGCCCTATCCGCCCAGGAGAGGGAGGCTGCACACACCAACTTCATTCCTCCACTAGAGATGTGTGCTTTTGAACAGATAAAGGAAGCTATCAGAATAATTTATTACCATGCATCTCTCAATTCAGACATCAGACCCCCGACATCCCTCTGCTTCACTTGCTTATTCATTCACTCAACATTTACTTAGTACTTATGCCGTGTACAAAGCCTCCTACCGAACTGCAGATGCAGGGGTGAAATGGCCCGCAGGGAAGGCAGCCCTGTCAACAACACATCACAGTGTAACAAAAGTGCAGAGTCCGAAGGACAGGTGCCTAAAAGGCCTGGACCTCCCCTCTGAGCCTGTCTCAGCCCACTAACAAGAGGGGGCGACGCAGCCGGGCAGGGAATCCATGCTGAGGGAGGACGCCGCTGGTGTGAAATCCAGGCATGGTCTCCCCCTTCTTCTCCTTCCCCCATTTCTACCCCTGCCCCCAGCGCCTCCCCCTTTCCAATGCAAGATCACAGAGGCTCGGGCTCCTGTTTTCCTTGCTATGCCTTAGCAGCATCCCATGACAGGAGCACCGCACAGAGGCCTCGTCTCAGACGAATGTGGCCAGGATAAATCAGGGCCTGATGTGGTACGTGCTCTACAAATACTTGGCCAATTGACAAATGAATTACTCATTTATCCTCAACAGTCATCCCTTCTCCCGAGACTTCTCCTCACACTGCTGAATCGTCTCCCGTCCGGCTCCTGGGTAGGATTCCCTGGCTGACCAGACCAATCCTTACTTGGCACCATTTGGCCTCTCCATCGTGCAGACAGACCTAGGTAGACTTCATAGAGCTATGTGCTTAGTAGAGAAAACAGCTCATGTAGAAGCACTCCTAACATGTCCTCCCTTCCTGCCAACTTCTCATCCACCTCCTGAAACACGCTCCCTCCGCCTCTCCCTTGTCTTCCTGATGAGAACATCATCTTCCTTCCAGACTCAAGGGGGATGGTATCCCCTGAGGGCAGCCCTTCCTCATCTCAAGCTTCTCTGTCCTTCAACTGACCTCAACGATACAGCGTCCCGTGCGGGAGAAGCTCCACAAAGGAGCCAGACCACCTTGAGGGTCTCTGCTCGGGACGGGAGCCCGCAGGCAGCATTTCGTAGGGGCTGTGCTGCTCCATCCCACCAGACCTGCTGCAGCAGAAGGGTACAGCCCTCACCTTTCCTTGGAAGCAGGAATGAAGGGAAAGAGCCACAAAAGGTCTAAACCCAGTTAAATCACCAAGTGCAATGTAGATTTTGTAATGATGAATTCTTTTTAAATGTCTACTGCTCAAATCAAAAAGAAACACAAATGACAAAGTGCCAGATTGATGAATCACACAGGGCTCGGCTCAACCTTCAGAACAAAGGCAAGGTGAGCACCGCCCTCGGCAAAAGCCTCTCCGCTCCGGCACTCGGCCCCTCCACAAAGGCCACGCACCAGCACAGCCAAGGCTTGGGCCCCACAAAACGAGCGCCAGGTTTGCACGTGAGGTTCACACAGCAGTTCTCAGAAAAGCTGGAAAAGTTAGAGAGAGAGACAGGTGCCTGGGAAACCGATTTTGACACAAGACCAGATGAATTTCCTGACTGTCAGAGTTAGCACAACAGTAGACAAGAAGCCTAAGGGGCTGGCGCCTGGGCGGCTCCGTCAGTCAAGGGTCCAACTTGTGATTTCGGCTCATGGGATCAAGCCCCATGTGGGGCTCTGCGCTCAGCACGGAATCTGCTTGGGATTCTCCCTCTCCTCTCCCTCTGCCCCTCCCCCCACTCATGCACACTCACTCTCTCTCTCTCTCTCTCAAATAAATAAATAATCTTTTTAAAAAAAATTAAAAAGCAGCAGCCTAAAGAGGGGTCCTGGTTCCTAGCCACATTCATACCACGTCTGTCCCTGCACAAAGGCGGTCCTCATGGGGATGCCTCCAGAGTGAAATGATGCCAAGCTGAAGTGGCCAAGGTGGGAGCAGATGGCTGCTCAAAGCAGCCCGAGTGCTAAGAGCCAGAGAGTAAATGAGGCTGTGTCCTGTGAGGACGTCACACAGAACACACGAGCCCAGACTTCAGAGCAAGAGAAACCCTGACTTCAAATCTTCCACTTACCCGCTGTGTGACCTTGGAAAAGCCACCACACCGGAGGCTCCACTTACTCTGGGAAAACGGCACAAGGCCGCTCCCCAGGAGTTACAAGATCTAAATGAGATAATGTACATAAAGAGCCCAGACAGTGCCACGCTCCAAGGAGACGCTCGAGAGACATCTGGGGCGTCTCCCCCTCGAATGCGGCTCGCCTTTCGATCACCAGCAGCGAGTCGGCCTGGCTCGCGGTGCCGTCTTCATAAACATCCGCCGCAGTTCTGATCGGCGTCACTGGGCACCTCTGTCCAGAACGGCAGTTCTTCTCCCGAGCCACATGGGGCCCAAGATGCTCCCGACATTACACCGGAGATTTTGCACATGTGTGCCTTCTTTTGAGGAAATTATACTCCTGCTCTGCTCAAGTCTTCACGGCCTAATTCAGTCCCACCGCCTCCCGCGTGCCTTAGAGGAACTCCTGTCGGCCCAGGCTGTCAGTCATCACACGACCTCAGAACCACAGAGGGCGTAACGGTCGCTCGCTCACGCATCGAACCCTCAACCGGCAGACGTGGTGCTACGTGCTGAGACTAGAGGAGCAAGTGAAACGAACAGTCCCTGACCTCAAGGTGACTGCGGTGACGGCAGGGCCAGATGATGAAGATGTGCCTCTGTGGGGGAACCATGTGGTACAGAATCTGGGGCAGCATGCACACAGCTCGCGTGGGGGACAGAGCGCGAGACCCGGAAACGCCCGCAGCCCAGGCCAGGAAGGGCAAGCGTGGGGCTCCCGGGCTTCGAATGTGAAGGAATGAACGTGTACATACATCAGCGTGTACATGTCATCTGGGTGAAATCACGGGTTCATCAGTCTGTGAGTGTAAAGCAGCGAAGGGGCGGGTCAAGAGTGTACCCAGTCCAACCCTCTGTTTCCCGGTAAGAGAGGACAAGTAACTATACAATTATCAAAGAAGTTGCACGATTATGAGCAAAACCAGAATTAGACCCAAAATGCGTATTTCCAGCCCTGAGCCCTTCGTGTCTCAGGGGCACAGCCCTCTGTTCACCTTGGAGTCTGGAGGATGCTCAGCGCTCCCTCATCTTAACGGGCAGTTCCGTCTTGCGGCCCCTCCACAAACGACAACGAAGACTCGGTGTCTGGCACAGACAAGGTACCGAAGAAGCTGTGTCGTTTCGACTTGGCAGCATGTTTCCTAACCTGAGAGAGAAAGGCCTCGAGTGCCAGCACACCTGCCCTCGGCCTGCAACACACCTCCTCCCCGTCCTCCCACCCTTCACACTTCCTACGTACGTAGGGCCAGGACAGGTGAGGTGAAGGCACCAAGTCCGTTTGAACTGGAGGGGGCGGGGGTTAGGCTCCCCCCTCCTTAGAACTTCATCTTCCTGGAAGTGTTACCTGTTTTGTTCTCTACTGTGTTCCCAGTGCCTAGAACAGCGTGCCTGGCACAGAGTAGAGGTTTGAGGGAATACTCATTAACACACAGAATTAATGGGATGAACGCTCCCCAAGCCCCAGACATCTACTAGTTTGCTTCAGACAGAGTAGCTCTACATTTATCTTTTCTGTATTTGCGGATTCTATGAAGATTTCATTTGACACAACATACTATATAGCTAAGAATAAATTTAAAACTACTATCCAGAGGGCAGGGTTTTTTTTCCTTTTCCTTATTTCAAGAAACCTTTTTAAACTACTGAAAAGAATATAAATGGAGTTTCCTAAAACCAAAACAGAGGTGATTTATAACTACCCAAAATACTTCCTTTTCCCATTCTGAAGCAAATGTGATTCTAATGTACCTCCAGGTACATGCTCAAATTTTATGAAAATTATACACCGAAAGTTACAAGACACAAGCAAAGGGGAAGTGACATCAGCAAGAGTCTCTCACGGGGCCAGGGGCCCGCACCTACGGGAACAGGGCTGAGGCCTCTCACTGCTGAGCATGCAACGTGAGCAATTCTGGGACAGTGCTGAGAAAGGAAGGGGGCACTGCAGGACAACAGGTGTGAGCAGGCCCTGTCTGGGACAAACCTAGTAACAAGCAGATGGAACTCATTCAACGGCAGGCCATCACCCATCCAAACAGAGCAAGGGGATCGTCTGCTCAGGGACAGGGTCAGATCCTAGGGAAATGTGGCTGCCACTCAAAAAATGTCCCAGAAAAGACGGGCCAGTGAAACCAATGCAGTGGCTTTGAACCCCACACCTGCCGCTCGCCAGCCGTGTGACCTTGAGCAGACTGTGGTCCTACTTCCGTCCCGGGCTGTGGAGTGAACAAGAAAAGGGAGTTGGATTCCATCCAAACTCAGGCCCGTGTGCAGATAGGGTAGTGGGCATGGGCAGAAGCCACGCACGGTTCCGGTGGGCACCCACCTCACCCTCCATAAACCACACCGTGCAGGGCACATCACTCAACTCTTAAAACACCCATTTCCTCTCCCACCTGACAGCACCAAAACAGACGAGACACGGCCCAACGTGCTCCCCTGGACGCCCAGGGCACCGCCCGCCCATTTCCCGGTCTCACAAACGCTGAGGAAGGTCACCAGAGGCTGGGGAGGCTGGGTGTGCAAGCCCGGAGCTCAGGATCACACTCGAGTCCTCGGTGCCAAACACGCTCCCTGCACTCCTCCAGACCCGCTTCCCACCACGCACGGCGCTCCAAGGGGCTGCCCCACGTGCCGGCAGCGAGGGCCCCTGCCCTGGGCTCCCCGAGTTACCCCGTGGGAGGCACCGGCAGGAGATGGGTGAGCAGAGAGCCAGGCTCCCCGCCAGCTGCCTCACCCAGCTCCGTGCTTCAGCTCACTGCAGGCTCCTGGATCGCCCCATCCGGGCCCCTCCTGGAGGGTGAAAGGCTCCCCACTGGGGCTCGCCCCAGCTGCTTCTCCCCACACCTGCTGAAGACTGCCTTTACGCGGCTCTCCCCACTGACCACTGAGCCCCCTAAGGACACACCCACAAGAAGCCCCTTTCTTGTCCAGGAGGAATTACCATTAGGCCTGGCACGTGCTCAGGCAGGTGAAGCCAAGAGGACCGCCCCTGGGCCCCTGCACAGGTGAGCACTGAGCCTCAGAGAG
The DNA here is from genome assembly GCF_011800145.1 of Mirounga leonina. Lineage (NCBI taxonomy): Eukaryota > Metazoa > Chordata > Mammalia > Carnivora > Phocidae > Mirounga > Mirounga leonina. The sequence goes on from NW_023270415.1 coordinate 79,121,807, forward strand.
GTCAGTTCCTGCTCCAAGACAAGCTCAGAGGCCACCCCTTCAAAAGTCCATCTCAACTTCTCTCCACCTGCCTCAGCCTGGCTGTCTCTGGAACATGGGGATGGGGACCAAATGCCAGACACGGAGACGACACAAACGCAACCGTGCACGGCCACACTCCCTCAGGATGACAGGAATCCCTTCGGGAGTCCCACGTGTCCGCAGAGGACACCGCGGAGCATCACTTTGAAATGGGAAAGGGAGGAAGGGGACTGACAGCCGTGTGGCTCCCTGATAGGAACCCAGACAAGGCCCTTTGTTTCGAAAGTGATCCATTTGATAGATTCAGATACAGAAACAGTCAGCAGATAAAACTCCCTGAAATATTCATGACTTCAAAGTGGTTCTGAACAGGAGCAAGCTTCCCTGCGAGGGCCAGCACACTCCATCAAAGGGGACACTTTAATAAGGTGACTCCTGCAGGAGGCGCCGAGGTGGGACTCCGGTGTGTTCCATAAAACACTCACAGCTCTCCCTGGAAAAGAACATTTTTGGGTAGCCCTCTCCTTTATCAGGGTGGCCATTTTATAGAAGAGAAGCAATCATCAAACTGACGCGTCCTCGGGAGCTCTGGCCTGTCCTGCCTCCAAGGCAGGAGGTCAGGTAACGGCAACAAAGCTGCCACATTCGGCGTCCACTTCACGGGCGGGCGGGCAGGCGGGCACGGGCTTAGACATTATCTCCTGCCTCTCTAGGGGCCCAGGAGGTGCCCCAACTCTGTCTGAGCAGTGGCCAGACTCAGCTGCAGGGACACCACCATCGTCCCCAATCCCCACAACACCCCTGCCTTTAATAAAGACTACTCTCGGGCGCCTGGGTGGCTCAGTTGGTTAGGCGACTGCCTTCGGCTCAGGTCATGATCCTGGAGTCCCCGGATCGAGTCCCGCATCGGGTTCCTTGCTCAGCAAGGAGTCTGCTTCTCCCTCTGACCCTCCCCCCCTCATGCTCTCTCTCTCTCATTCTCTCTCTCAAATAAATAAATAAAATCTTTAAAAAATAAAAAAAATAAAGACTACTCTCCCACATGATTTTTCATTCGCTTATTATTTACTAGTCACTGACCCCGTACCTACTGAGCATGCAGTAGGCTGTTTCAGGGCGTGGAAGGAAGTCCCACATACTCTGGGGAGCAGAGAGGAGGCCCAGGAAAGAGAACAGCACAGGCCCAGCACGCACTTGCGCACAGGGGAGATTCCCCACAAAGAGGACGAACAGAGTCCCTCGCGCAGGAGGGCCTGTGCTTGGGGGAGGAGACGAAAGGACCACCCCAGGCCGTGCGGGCCTCACTAGGTACAGGCTGACGCCTGCCTTCACAGGGCACAGCACGCAGGGGCCACTTCCAGCGAGAACATGGGGACAAGGTCAGGAAGCGAGAGGCATGGAAGGTGGGCTTAAGAACAAACGGCAGCAGCAGTCCCGCCCGGGGTCGAGCCAGTAGGAAGGCCCGTGGGAGAAGGGCACAAAAGCGGGAAGGCAGAGACCCGCGTCAGGGAATTCTCCGTGGTCCCCCTGACTGGAGGCCACGGGTATACGACCGGACTCACCGGCACGGAGCGCGAACTCACACACAGGCTCGCTAGCGTGCGTACGTAGGACGACCGCTCTTAAAACTGCAGCAGTGTTGGGGAGTCATTTCTACGGTGAGGATGAGAAAAGAGACCACCTCCTCCTGGCCTCAGGTTTTCAGAGGCAGCGCCAGGGGAGGGACACCCAGGTCCCACACAGGGTCCTTGTTGGCCCAAGAGCATTCCGAGCAGCAGAGCGAACAGGAGAAAAAGCGCAGCCTGCTTAGCACAGACCCTCACCAGAGCTGCCTGTCTGCAGGGGGTACACACGGTCTGCGACGTCCTTGGAGGGAGCCTGCCTTCCGGGGGATAAGTTCAACTCAGAGGAGTTTCCCCAAGTCCAGGAGGCTGCAGAACCAGGACAGAGCCTCCATGGGGCACTGCTGGTAACAGTTTTCACCTTCTGATCCCCCACACCAGAGCCTGTCACAAGCAAAGTCCACCACACCTGCAGGTCAGGCCTCTAACCTGCTGGGCTCCTGGTTCATTTGCCAACTGGCTAATGCTGGCGCCTGGACTGCCCTCTGTAAGAGTTACTTTACCATCTGTAATCAGCTGTTCTCACTTCCAAAACCCTCCCGCAACACCCGCTTCGGAGCTCCACAGGCCTCCCCAATTCTTCCACAGCGCTCTGTGGTCCTTCGTTACCATGCTCCAGGACCCTGTCTGAGTCCCTCCCAGACCTGTTCTCCTCTGCATTCCTGCTGGTAGTCCCCTGGCCCAGCCCGGCCACCACTGTGAAGGGACATCCTGCTCCATGTGTGGGATAAACCGAGCACTCTCCAGGCCACACATCTAGCAAGCCAGTCCACACAGCATGTCCATAAGGTGCCTCGCAGTGGGTTAATAAGGGTAAAAAAGATATTTTAAAAAATTAAAACTCTCTCCAAAAAGGAGATATTCCTAACAGCAGCACCTGACATTGCAGAAGACACACAGTATGTTAGGGTCACGGAGCTTAAAGCAGAAATCTGTTACCATACTGTCATTAACTTGACTACGCTCATTGACCAAAATCTGGGCTAGCCGAATCAGAAAGATGGCACTAATGTGGCTCCTCGGCACTGCATGGGAAGGCCTTTAATCCCAACATGGGATGTGATCGTGATGGGACCATCCATCACCGAGGCGATCACCTCGTAACGCTTTTAGGTGCTGGCTCATTACATTCGAGACTTAACGACGAAGGAGGAGAGGGGTGCCGTGATCAGGAGGGCAAATGAGGGACAGATGACAGAAGCACATGGGAGGAGGCTAGAGAACCCTGGTTCCCCCCAGAAGTTCCCACAATGACAGCAGATACAGAAAAAGCTCCTGGAACAGGAGGAAAGTAAAAGCCGGGACAGAACAGATTGGTGAGGGGATTGGTGATCCAGAAACAAGGCTGCTTCCCAGGGTGAGTGACTAAGAACATCGGACTCAAAGAAGCAGATGCAGTACCCCAGCATAGCGCGCTCCATCCCATGGAGCCGAGTCTTTCTGACCGCCCCTCAGAGCCAGACCCACAGCAGGCCACGGAGAGGAAGAAGAACAGAAGGCTAGCCCCTGACAGCAGGAAGCCCCCACTCTAGCAGAGAGCACACCTCTGAAAGGGATGAACTACAACTGGAGCGCTAACTGGAGCAGGAACGAGGGAAGAGACTGCACAGGGCAGGGACTGCGTGCTCATCATTGAGAAGCCGCCTGGGGGGACCAGGTGGTCGGACGAGGAGGTGACTGGACACACCTACAAGACCACCTGGCGTACGGTGGGTGTCAACGAACCTTGGAGACTATGAACTACTAGAGGGAAGGCAAGACTGCCGAGGAGGCAGTGCATAGTGAGCATCTGAAGGAGCTTGCAGGACACACAGAGAGGAAGGTCATGCCAAGCAGAGTGGGCAGCAGGCGCCGAGTGAGGAGGTGTGATAAACAGAGGGGGGTTGGGGACTACACGCTCTTCAGGATGGTGGTAAAGAGTGGGGTGAAGAGACGGGGCAAAGGCATGCCCACCAGGCAAAGGGGGTGGACCCTGAGTCAGAAGGCCAGGAGGAAACATGAAGATGTTTAAAGCAGGGGTGAGGTGCAATCAGATCTGAATTTTAGAGGGATCATGCTGGCAACTCTATGAAAGATGGAGAGGGCTTATTCTGCACCTGTTGGAAGAAACTCTGGCCAACTTTCAGAGGCAGGAAATTCACACCCAAAAGTGAGGATCATCACTCCCCTGGAGGCAGGCTATTTCTACATATGACATGTTCTCGCCTTGTGAAATGTTCAGAACAATCCAGTTAAGCCGTCAGCTGAACACTCGTTTTTTTCTCCTCTGAGAGCAGGTAAGAATCATGCGAAACCTGAGGGAGACGATGAGTCACTTATTTGGCATTACTTTATTGAGGCTGATGCCTGTAATTTACAAATTTCCAGGGACTATTAGGCTGAATTGCATCTCTCTCTCAAGCACTAAAATTGATTCATACCACTATGAATTCTTAAAGACCATCAAAGCTTCTGAAAGACCATCAATGCCTGTTGTGATGGCAAGTGTAAGTCACCCAGGTTGCGCTCAGATCTGGGGTCCACCCTCTGGCAGCACCTGACACGGGGATGGTTCTCAGGGGAAGGACCGGATGCTGTGGGCCCTGTCTGCTGGTATAGAAAGCATGTGGGTTGCTGTGTGGGCAGGAAAGAGATCCATGGCTTCCGAATGTGCTCACAGGCTCCCTGGGGCTCGCCGGAGGTGGGGCAAAGACCAAGGGGGGCTGAGCTGGCAGAGTTCAGGCTCCCCCAGCCACTCAGATGCTACCAGAGCAACTGCTCACAAGCAGGATCGATACAAGCAAAAGGGGAGATGTCTTCCTGCCTGAAGCTGCATGTCGTTGTTCTCGATTGGGAGGCAGTGTGGAATCTTGAGGAGAAGGTGGTCCTTGGAGTCTGAGAGTCTTACTAACTTAGGCAAGTCATTTTTACTTGCTAAGACTCAGTTCCTCCATCTGTAAGGTAGAGATGATATTGTGTTCTTTGTAGGTTGGTGTAATGATAAAAATGAAATGATGAGCATAAAATGCTTGCTTGGCACATAGCACATATACGATGGCAGCTTCTATTGAGTGCCAAGCAGTGAAAAAAATAAATCTATAGGAAGTGAAACAGCCTCCAACATGCTGCCTAACAACTCAGTGAGTAGCAAAGGTAAGCTTGGTATTTTCCTCTCTTAAAAGGAATTTGGAAAATAGATTCTGATTCAGCACTATACTCGTGTTAAGAGACACAGTATCAAATGTACACGGTCTACAAAGTAAAAAACAGATTCCTCCCGAATTTTTTTAAGATTTTTACTTATTTATTTGAGAGAGAGAAAGAGAGAATGAATGGGGGGAGGCAGAGGGAGAGGGAGAAGCAGGCTCCCCGTTGAGCAGAGAGCCAGATGCAGGACCCCAGGATCATGACCTGAGTCGAAGGCAGATGCTTCATCGACTGAGCCACCCAGGCGCACCCCCCCCAATTTAAGACCTGCAAAAGACTAACAAGATATTGCTTGCAATGGCTAGTCACTTGCAAACCATATCTGCCTAATAATTTAAGAGCTTACAAGGTTCATAAAAACCTATTTTCTCACAACAATTCCATGAGATGGTTACTATTAATCTCAGTGTGCAAATTAGGAACCAAGATGTGCTTGGGGTAAAGCCCTGCACACCACACCTAGGTGCCTCCCCCTCCTAGGGAGCAGGACCCTCAGGGCTAGAGCGCCCACAGAACAGCAGGAGAGCCAGGACTGAGCGCTCCACGGGAAGGGCATGGAGCCCAGCCGAAACAAAGCTTCGCTACAGGTCAGTCAGATTTCCACCAGACTTCCAGATAGTACGATAGTACCCAAAGAAACACGCACACATTACCCTCAGAAGCCAGCTAGCACCTGCCATAAAGAAGATTAATGAATGCTGAGTGAAGGAATGGCCTTCCCTACAACTGTTACAGCCTCCAAAGGGGTCCCTGGTGTTCGAGATTGTTAGGAAGAGGATTCGCTCACCTCACGGACCTTCGTGGAGAACATGTGAAGTCTCTGCCCAGGGCACAGTCAGCCCGTCTCGGGCATCTGTGTTCTTGTGGGCAGACAAGGACACCAGTGGCTGTGTGTGTCACTAAGGGGCTCAAGCCTCACAGGACCAGGGGAGGACACACAACAGAAGCTGAGCCAAGAAGATGCCGCCTCCTGGAAGCCTGGAGTAGGGCTGAGAGAATCTACCTAGTTGGGGCTGCAGTGGTGTGAACCCACAGCTGAGACCGCTATTGTCGGGGGCCGTGGGGTTGAAGAAGCAGGGGAGCCAGTGAACAGCCAAAGACAAAAGAGGGAAAGAAACCACTGAATGCGTGAGAGAGAGAGAGAGCTGGGGCATGCTGGGGCCTGAGAGCTCCCAGCCTGGGGTCCCAGCTGCAGCCCGGCCCTGCCCTGTGCCCCTGCATTCCACCACATGTCCAAGCATCTCCCCACTACATCCCCTCTTCTGCTTACGAGAGCTTGAAAGCCATTTTGCTAATTCCAGTCTTAATTCAGACAGGCCCCTCCCAGGTATAGCCTAATGTCCCACCAAAGCCATATGAAGGGCAAGGGTCTCCAGGAGACCCAGGGGGCACAGCCATTTTTAAGTCCTGGGCCAGCACACAGAGGAGCAGAGATCCAGAATGCACAGCAGGGGGCTAGGCTGACGATATCAGGCAGGGTCAGCGGCAGCCAGCAAGCACATGGCAGGAGGGTTGTCATTTGGATTGAGTTCAGGAAACTCAGGCTAATTTTATCCACAGCCTAGGAAAACTGATCAGGATGATGAATTGGCTGAACAAAAATGCAATGCATGATAAAGCCAACCAGAAGTCCTTTCAGGATCACCTAGAATAGCTCCTCTCAATCACCTGTCCTGGGTCCCCACCACCCAGCCAACACCACGGGGGAGGGGGGGAACCCTCAGGCCCCACCCCAGGCTCCTGCGGCCCCCACCTCCACTTGGTCCCCTTCCTCATGCACTGTGCCTAACCACCCTCTGAGGTCCAATGCCAACAGAATAATTTAAATGAATGTAACCCCTTAAGGCACACTTTCGTTGTCATAGTACCTGATGGTCTCAAGTATCCCTCTCGGGGGGCAGTACTGCCATCTCAGAGGTCACTAAGGAGTAAGGCAGGGAATCCAGCCAGTTTTGACTTCAAATCCTTCCATCTCCTCAGGGCATGAGGTCTCCCCCAAATGTCACCTCCTCCATTGAAACCTTCCAAGTTCATCTAAGCCAGAAAGGGCTCCTGCTGCAGTGTCTGGGGGACCCCTGACATACCTCCCTCCAGGTACGCCTATTCCTACACCCATCTCAGCACCACGGCAGACCCACTTCCTCGCTCCAAGTTGTCTTCAGACTCCTGGGGGCCTCATTTCACTTAACAAGTGCTCGGTAAACATTCAGGGAGTCAGTGAAGGCAAATCTGCCAACGAGACTTCTTCAGGATTTGCCTCTTCAAGTGACCCGGAGGTTTCCAGGACGTGTACATGTGGCCTGTCGCAGGCGCTGCGGTCAGCGCCCAAAGACACGGCGCCACGGCCCAACCCTGAACTGGGTAGTATCTGGGTGTACTCACAAAACAGAAATTAAGGCAAATGTGGCCTCTGGAAGAAACTCCCTTCAGCTCAAAATATGGTGTGATTTCTTTTCCTTATTTACCAGAAAAATAAGCCGAGCCAGACCAAAGCTGAAGCTGATGAATGAAGCAGGTGCTCTGCCAGCTCCTCGTTTCAGTAACTGGAAAAGAGATCGTTAGCATTTCCCTGATTTGCAAGCTTCTGAGTTAATTAATACAATACAGCGTGCTTCTTCCAGAAAGGAATCTTAAAGAGGTTTTGCTTTTAAGATGTCTGGTTCCACCCAGCATCACTGAGATACTTTAATTCCATCACTCATTCGTTCACCCTTTTCGTTAATTCAATCGAAACTGACAGAGCGGGTGCTATCGGCAAAGTCTGTGCGAGGTTCTGAGAGCACAAAGATGCATTTGTTTTAAAAGGCAAAGAACAAAATCAAATTACTACATAACATATGTGGTTCTATATGGGGATCAACATGGCCCTGCAGGGCACAGTGAGGAGGACGAGCTGTTCCTGAGGATGCCAGAGGCCTCGGCTGAGGAGGAAGTTTTGCATCGCCTCTTGAACAGAGTTCGCCAAGCCAGGTACAGATGGGGAGGCTGGAGTAGGGGAAGGAGTGAAAGGACCTTTTAGGGCGAGAACACAGGTGCAGAGACATGAGGCAGGAGTCAGACCGAGTGAGGAGGGCATCCGGGGCTCCGGTGTTGTGGGACCTGGAGACACAAGAAGGAGACTACCAAGAGGCAGGGCTGCGGGAGAAAGAACGGGAAAGGCCGTGGAGGAGTGGGATCTCCAGGGAGCTTGGGCTTCCCTCCAGAGCCCTGGGAGAGCCACAGACTTCACTGAAGAAGGATCCTCTGGCTGTAAGGGAGAGGATGGGCTCTGACCAAGGGAGGGGGGGCGGGGGGCCTGGGTGCAGAGCATCACAGTGGCCCAGGAAGAAGGGGCAGGGGCAGGGTGGTGGCAGCACCACGGATGACAGGGCATATTCAAGAGAGGCCCCAGTTTCCTCACCGATCGTATAAATATAGGCACACTGTGAAGTATCACCAAAGAAAAAAATCGTGTGCCTATCCTCCTGCAGATTCAAATGTAAGTTCTCTGATAGGAAATCAATGGCCTAAATTTCACCGACATTCACTAAAGGCCTCCTCTGCAGAGCTCTGTGCCCCTTCCAACAGTGGCTCACGTGATCAGTAAGACATGGTCCTCTGCCTCCACGCCATACAGGGTCTTGTGGCGGCTCCCATCATCCCACGATCCTCCCCTTCTGCTATTCACACCCTGGTGTGATCCGCTCCACCTGAGTGGGGGTGGGGCCCAGAGAGCATGGCAGGGTGAGGGGGTACATGTGATCACACAGATGTGATGGTGTTACCTGCAACTGTGGGCTCGCCCTCTTCCATGCTGTCCTCAGCGAAGCGAAGACATTCTGGGAAACCCCCATGGGGCAAAGACCCTCGGGCAGCCCCGATAAGCGGAGGGCAGTCTCCACCTGACAGCCAGCTCAAAGTTGAAGGAACTGAACTATGCCAACAAGCTGAGGGAGCTCAGAAACAGATCCCTGCCCAGGGGAGCCCCAGGTGACACTGCAGCTCTGGGCCTCACCTTGCCTTCAGCCTGTGAGAACCCAGCTGAGCCGTGCCCCGGGGTCCTGCGTCCCGGAAACTCTGTGATAAATTTGTGATGGTTTGAAGCAGTCAGTTCGTGGTACGTCATTACAAAGCCATAGATTACTAATACATATCATATGCATAAACAAAAGTCTTAGCATTTGCAAGACCTGATTCAGTTCCCAGATCTGCTACTTTTTAGCCATGTGCCTTGGGACAAGTCTTCTCTTTCCGGGAGAAATAAGGCCAACGTGCAGGGGTTTCTAGGAGAATTTCTCACCAAGTGTGTGGCTAGATCTGACACAAAGAGGAACTCATCTTCTGAATCTCAAACACCTAGAAACAGGTGGGGGTGGGGGGCAGGACAAGAACAAGCTCCCTCAAGTGTCTGAGGAGGGACGCACACCCTCCCAGGAAAGTGCACAGCGCTCTGGGCACAGGCTGGAGCCATCACGGCCACCCGCCAACGCAGCTGTGAAGAAGGGGCCCCTGAGCTGGCCTGGAAGGACCGGAGCAACTCTGTGAGCCTGAGGTGTACAGCTGAGCTGGGCGCGATGTCATTCACAGTTTGTACACGGTTTGTACACACTTTCACAAAGCCATGTTGAGCCCTCAAAGTTCTTACCTCTATTTTACATGCTGGGCAAGACTCGTCTGCACAACCACCAGCCTGACCTCGCCTGGCCTGTCCCGCAAGCACCCACAAGTTAATGCCCTCACAGCTGAACTGTTTATTTCCCCTGTCATACCTGACCCTCTCCCTAGGCTTCCTCGAGTCCCAGACAGCCCCACTGTCCTCCCAGGTGCTGCTCGCCGCCCCGACTCCCCCTCAGCAGCAAGTCCGGTCATCGGCCCTGAAACATGCTGCAAAGCCCTCCCTTCCCTCCAGTGCTGCTCTCACAGGGTAGGTCAAGACACCCCAGCTCTTGCCCAGACTCACGGCCAGCCTTCCCATGACCACATCTGCCCTCTTCAATTTATTCTTCATACTGCAGCCAAAGTGGCTGTTTGTTAGTGAAATTGCCAATTTTACCTCCCTGTTTAAAAACCCTTCCCTGGCGTGCACTGCCTTTTAATCAAGTCCAGACCCTGACCCCACGGTCCACGAGGCCGGTATGATCTACCCTGGCTTCTACCCATCCTCCCTCCAGCTCAGCCACACCCACCTCCGATCGGCAGGCACAGCCCCCACCCCCACCTGGGCGTGGCCGGACTGCCCCCTCCCGGGGTTCCAGCTCAGGGGCGCCTCCCATGAGGCCCTCCCGGCACCCCCACGCCCTCCGGCTCTCATCAAAGCCCATGCGTTCCTGCCACGTCACCTGTCACACTCACTTGCTCCTCATGTGCTGCCTTCTCCGCAGGAATGAGAACAATGTCTGTTTGCTGTCTGTGATATACCAGCAGCTAAGGCAGTGCGTGGTCACCGAGTGACACAGAGAAGTATCTGCGGACTGGAACGGAAGGCTTCCACTCTCTCTGAGGAGCGTGGGGCTGCAACTTACCCTGGGAGCGTGGGACAGGGAGGTAGGCCATGCAGTGGCCCCGAATCACAGGGGCTTACCCTGGACAGGCTCCAGGCCTTAGCGGGAGTAGCAGTCCTATGCAGAACACGGCCAGCCCCACGTTGGAGGTAAAAGGAAAAGGCCACCCCGTGATGGCTCTGTAAGTGGCTGCTCGGAAGCAGCCTGTGTCCAGTTGTACTAATTCCTATGGCTGTTGTCACAAGTCAGCATAAACTTACCATCTCCAGTGAGTTCCAGAGGTGGGAAGTCCTCAGATCAAGGCCTTCACAGGGCTGCATTCCTCCTGCAGCTCAAGAACCCGTTTCCTCACCTTTCTCAATTTTTAGAGGCCACCCGCACACCTTGGCTTGCCGACCCTTCCTGGCCCCACTCCAACCTGGCTTCGTGGTCACATCTCCTGTGACTCTTCCTGAGCCTCCTGCCCCCCTCTCACACGGGCCCTTGCCGTTATGCTGGGTCCGCCTGGATGACCCAGGATAATCTCCGCATCTCAAGCTCCTTGCCTGAATCACACCGGCCAAGTCCCCTCTGCCGTGTCAGGGAACATATTCACCGGGGCCTAGGATTAGGACACGGACAGCCTTGGGGTCACTATTCCATCTCCCACCTGGCCTTTCCGTTCACATGGGCCAAAGCAAATCCCAAGAGCAAGCCTGGCATCCCCAGGGTAGGGGATCAGAAACCCCGCATGGGGAAGAGACCGTCAGCACTCATCAGGTCTCCTGTCGGTGGGGCGGGGGAGCGACAGGGACTGGGTGGTACTGATCACATCATCTACCACAGTGGGGTGATCTCTTGGACAAAACAGGATTATCTGGCTGTAGGGAATACACCATTTTGCAGAGCTGGAAGAGAAGACATTCAGAATCCTCAGGTTTAAACCCTTCTATTTTTAGAGCAAAAGCCCATGCACTCTGAAGGCATGCTCTTGATAAATTTGATAAAAGGAGTAAGGGCTCGCTGTTCCCCAGTGAGGCAGACTGGGGTAGACCCTAGATGCTGTCTTCTCATCGTTAAAGGCAGAGAGTCCCATGGCCGCTCCCTCGCAGGCGCCATGCGGGACAGTGACGCACTGCAGGACAGTGCAGGATGCTGGGAGTGGGGCCAGGGCTGGAGCTGCAGGCGCCAGCGCAGCGAGCGCCCAGGGCAGGACGCCGCGCTCCCCGAGGGCCGCAAATGCACAGAGCAGAGGTCCTGGAGGGGACCCCAGTGCTGGCTTCTTTCTGCAGAAGGTCTCTCCATGCTGTGGGATGCACAGCAGAGTGAGCAGCCTGGGGGCGGGAAAGCCGCTCTGGAGACTGTAGCAATAACCCAGGAAACCATGACCAGAACCTACACGCTGACAACGGAACAGGGACCCGAGACCACAACTTCAAGACAGATTCGAACGAGATCGTTTGTTTATATGGAGCTCTGGAAAAAAAGATGTAGCCTGTAATTACAGGAGGTGCCAGGAATGAGTGCGAGGGGAGCAGGAAGGGAGCCAGGCACCTGTGGGCCCCTACAGATGCTCTGGATCCTGACTGTGCTGGTGGCTTCACGGGCATATATCTTTGTCCAAACTCCCCTCTACTCCAGTACAAGAGCAGCATCTCATGTGCCGAAGTTACACTCAGTATAGTGGCTTTCCAAGACATGGTGGAGCAGACAAGGGGCACTGGCAGGAAGTGAGAGCCACCCTTGACTCCCCGTTAAGGGCCATCCACCAGGAAGGGCGCGGGGGGAAGACCAGCTCATAGACACGAAGCAGCAGGTCCCTTTGGAGCACCGTCAACACGAGACATAGTCGGGGGCCACCAGACAAATGAAAGCTCACGGGTCTGTTTCAGAACTGGACTCACAAGGCCCCAGGTTCCAAACAGGTAAATTCAGTAAGCTACCCCCGACTCATGCGACTCATGTCAAAGAGCATCAGCAGAAGGGAATTCAAACACCCCATCAAGCCAAATTAATCAGACACTCATAAAAATGTAGTATTTTATAATGTACAAAAGCTCCAAGATAGGGTCCAATTTAGTCTGCAGTTGAATACAAGACACACAATGATCCTAAAATTAAATGACATCATCTGTCAAAATAGCAGCTTTCTCATTTGAATTACAGCACTGTGGAATTTTAAATGAAAAAGCAACATTCAATTAGGACAATGTATTCAGCCAGAGTGTAAGTAGTGAGAAGGGGCTCAGTCCGGCTAACTTTACCAAACCTCGTCCCTGAGCCCACCAGCTGCAGGCTGGCTGTGGGGAAACCCTGCAGAGCCCGGGGGCCCCCCCACACTCCAGGCCACAGCGTGGAGAGACCAAGTCCTAACCTCAGACAGTCCCTGCACAGACAGGCCGGGAACCTAGCGCAGGCTCTCAAGGCAGGGGCAGAGCCGGGTCTGGACCTGAGCCGTGCCTTTCCCTAACATGTCTGTATCTAACAGAGGCATGTGGGGCTGGCAGTTCGACACCTGGAAGCAGAGAGAGAAACGCTCCTTCCAAGAGGCCAACAGAACCAATGGTCCGATGCGAAACAAGGTATAGTGGGCACTTTTCTCAAAGCAGAGGCTTGCTAGTTGAACAGGAGTCCAGGCAGAGGCTCCTGGACAGCACGCACCGAGTCACTGCGGCTCACCAGGGGGATGGCTAGTGGCTTGATACGTGCGTACTTACTGACTTAAAATGAACAAACAATAAATGAACAGAGAATCCTGAGCATACACGCACACAACCAAATATAACACCAACTGAAGAAACAATCAGAATAATCTTCGAGGAGGAAAGCTACATGCTGTCATTCTACACCATCCCACAGAATGCACGGTCACACAGCTCTCCTCCATCAGATTAAGCCTCTGGAGGGCAGCGGCCATGGTCATGCGTGACCATGTCCCCAGCTGTCTGGTATACAGCAGACTCTCAAACGGCCAGTGAGTTCCACAAACAAGTATCTCTTGGCCTCCTTAAAGAGTCATTTTAAGAATGTGTTCTTTTTTAAGACACAGATTTCACTGACGATGAAAAAAAAATGTATTCCAGAAATTATTTCATTTCATCAATGAAAGTTTAAAGGAGGTATGTTCTTCGTTGCAAAGTCAATCCCATCACGGGAATTACCCCCACTGGTGCTGCTCCTGAATGTACACTAGTGAGAGCCAAGCGAGGACAGTCAACAAAGTCTAAGTTTACAGATATTTGCATTTGTTGCTCTGCCAAAGCCTTGCTAAAAATGAGACTTCCAAAAAATAAGAGATAAGGTGACTTCACTAGATTAGCCTAACGTCACAAATCGTAAAATCCAAATTCACTTTACGTAAGTATAGGTAATACTGCATCATTTGCAGGGTGAGTAATAAACCAACAAAGATAACATCTATTTGACTTACTAAAATGATTCACAGTGAAGATCTAAATTGGCTTTGGCCAAAAACAAAAATGGGACAATGACATACAAAAAGTTAGAGTTTTCAATTTGTTTAACTTATTTTATCAACACCAAAGGCAAGAAGTAGTCCTCTGATTTTCCCATGGCTCTCTAGTCACTGTTTATTCAGATTGTTGTTGCACAGTTCAATCAAGATTATGTGTGGTATCCCGACATGTATGTCTTCATTTACCTTGGAGTACAAAAGAAGAGTTTTCGTGGAAACCAATCACAGTTCCGGCTTTGACGGGCTGTTGACATGCCATTGACAAGAGCACAGCGAGAGCTCAGAGTGATGGAAGTGGGCCCCCTGTCCCAGGCGGGGCGGCTGGCCCACAAGCCACCACGAATGAGGGTCTGAAGCTGCGGTGCCAGGCTAAAGACCGGTGATGTGGACCCAGGGTGGGGGAATCTCGGGGCCAGAGAAATGCTAAGGAAGCATCTCAAGGGAAGGTGTACCTCTAATCACCCAGTAGCATCTCACCACCAAGTCCGGAGCCCCCCACACCCAGAAGGAGGGTATACTTGAAAGTCTGGGTGAAGCAAACTCATGTACTTTCAAAGCTGTGAAGGAAAGGAACTAGCACTAATCGAAGCCAACGACGGTCCACGTACCATAGATCCTCAAGACAATCCCGTGAGGCAGGGATCATCAGTACTCCATTTCACACAAGATTCTTTTTTTTTTTTTTTTTTTAAGATTTTATTTATTTATTTGAGACAGAGAGAGAGAAAGCACAAGCAGGGAGGAGGATCAGAGGGAGAGGGAGAAGCAGACTCCTGACTGAGCAGGGAGCCCCACATGGGGCTTGATCCCAGGACCCTGAGATCATGACCTGAGCCAAAGGCAGACACTTAACCGACTGAGCCACCCAGGTGCCCCTCACACAAGATTCTGAATTACCCAAGGGGCAACGTAGTTTAGCCAACAAAGGGCAGAGCTTAGATTTGGGAACAGGTCTGTCCAGATGCAAATGCTTGCACTTTCCCCCGTGGATGCTGTCGTGTGATGATGCGTGGACACCACCCCAGAGAGGCCTGCACACAGGGGCCAGGCTCATTTCCAGAGCAGGCAACTCCACAGCCCCTGAAGCCCCGTCCCCCAACTAAGAGGGCTCCTCTTCTGTACATCTATTGCTCTGCCAATGAGGATGACCTGCATGGGGATCTTCAGTTACAAGGTCAAGTCCTTCTTCCTAAGCCTCAAGTCACCTCCACATCTTATTCGAATTCCCTACTTCAATCTGCTTAGCAAAAAAAAGAAAAAAAAATTGACATCCCATCTGCTCTCTGAACAACTCAGTCCTGATGTACGCAGATGAGATGGAGCAGGGCAGACATCCACAAGGAGGGGAGGCTGGGTGTGGGGCCAAGTGAAGGAGGGCCCAGTAAGGAGTCAAAACCCAGCAACAAGGGGGACACCCGTGGGTGGGGCGAGGGCATTGGGTGGAAGGGTGGTCTACCATGTGTGGCAGAGCCTCAACAGCTAAATGGGAAGGGCCAAGTTGGGACAGGAGGAAATTCTAGCGGAGGGGCAATCTGGCATGGGTTACCCGAACCAAAGAGGGAGACACAGGGTCTCCACACTAGGTGTGATCCAGTCCAGGGGATGAAGCCTCAGCAGGGCGAGAAGGATGTCCACACCAGGGCCAGAGGAGAGCCTGGCTCAGGGCATGAGAACCCAAATGGGATGAGGAGGTCACGTGCACAGAGCTGGTGGGGTCCAGGGACAATGGACCATACATGGGGGACTGAACAATGAGTACATGTGTTCAAGATGAGAGCGAGGCTTCTCCCTGAGAGAAAAGGAAGTTAGAAATACGGAGAGAGAAAATTAGGATAAAGCCAGTGACATCGGACTGGAATTAGAGGTATTGCTGAGAAAACTGGTGTTCCTCACCATATGTAAACTGATACAGAGAGAGAGAGGTGAGTGTGTGTGTGTGTGTGTGTGTGCACGCGTGCACGCACACACACACACACACATGCTTAAGTGTGGAACCTGTCCGCTGAGAGGGCCCAAGAGCATGGACAGCTCCATAGCTGTGGGCATGCTCTGCTCCCAGATCTGGGCTTCTCAGGAACCTGGGCTCCTGGAGAAATGGTCAACTGCCCAGCTGGAGCCGGGAAAGTACGATGTCCACTTGGAACATCTTACTCCAGAAACTGAGAAAGCACTGGGGAAAATGATGTATGCATGTCAAAAAGACAGCGCAGCTTGAAGGGATTTCTTTTGAATTTGAGATAATGCAGCATCAGAATAAACCATAATGGATTTTAACCCAAGTAGCAAAAAGACACTAGGAGTCCATGCTGGTACGACCGAATGAGAATAGACTGAAAGGTAAGAAACAGGATCCCTGCACAGTTTCACAGTTCCCGCCTATAAAATCCCTCTCCATTTCAGAGGAGCTTCATGGTGGAGAAGTCTGGCAGATACCACTTAACCATGTGGTCATGGTGAATATCACCAGAATTGGGACAAAGAGAAATCATGCACCGTTGATAGATGTAATGAGCACATGCAGCATTTCTGTGATGCTTCTGCCAAAGACACGTAAGCTGAATCTAATCATGAGGAAACACCAACCCCAAACTGAGGAACATACCACAAGATCACTGAATTATAATTTTTATAAATATCAAGGTCATCCATTCATCTGCGGATGGACACTTGGGTGGCTTCCACATCTCGGCTATTGTAAGTAACACTGAAATAAACATGGGGGGCATCTATCTTTTTGAACTAATGTCTTCATTTTCTTCGGGTGGATCTGGAGAGTATAATGCTTAAGTGAATTAAGTCAAAGACATGATTTCACTCATACGTGGAATTCAAGAAATGGAAAAAAAAAAAAAAAGGAAAAAAGAGACAAAATGAGAATACAGAGAACAAACTGGTAGATGCCAAAGGGGAGGGAGGGCATGGGGAAGATAAAGGGATGAAGAGTCCATTTATAATGATGAGCACTGAGAAATGTATAGAATTGTTGCATATACCATACACCTGAAACTAACATAACACCGTTACTTATGCTTCAGTAAAACATATGTATCCGTCTATCTATCTCAAGGTCATGGAACTCAAGAGAGTCTAAGGAATGGACTTGGACCGCAGGAGTCTAAGGGACAGGACTCTGAAGAAACAAATGATTCAGAGCAGGACCTTTTTGTCATAAAGGCCACTACTGGGACACCCGGCCCAAAGTGAATGAAGCGTGAGGGCCAAATGGCAGTTTCTGCATTTTGATGAGCACACAGGTGGCTACGCAGAGACTGGCTTTGTCTGCAGGAAACACACAATCAGGTGTCAGAGGTGATGGAGCACCAGGTTGGCAGCTTACTCTCAATTGACTGAGGGGGGAAAATGTCTTTTGTACTATCCTTAAAACTTTTTGTAATTTCCATTTTTTTTTTACAGACACACACAAAAAAATGTCAAGCATAGTAAATTCTCATCATCAACAAATTATAAAATAGGATGGAAAATCCAAATAATCCATTATTCCATCACTTAGGTACCAACCATTAATCCACATGCAGCCTGCCACGCTTCTTTCCATACACAGATTTCTTTAATAAACTGAAATTACACTGTAAAAATATTTTATAAGGTCCTTCTTAAACCTTCTCAATGGTTGGATATTAAAATGGCTGCATTATAAATGTGTTTAGTAATTCAATTAAACAATCCTGTTATTTCACACCGTTTCCAATTTTTTCTTTGTTATAAATAACACTACAATAACCCTCTTCGCATGCAAATCCTTTGGCGCATCAGATTTTTCCTCCTCGGGGTATACTCACAGAAGTGATGATAGGGTACAGACTTTTACAAGGTTCTTGATACGCAGAGGACTGCCAAACTGCCCCACAGAGACATTAGACTAAACTAGACTATACAAGCTGCTAAAAACTGCTTTGGGTTTGAACACGATGGCCATCTGCCCAGCACTCAGCTACTTAGAAGGCTTTCGCATGGACAGACATAGCTCATCTGGCCTCTGCAACAACGCCCTGAGGAAGAAAAGACATAAATAGGATCCTCCAACCACATACTGAGAAAGTCAAGCTCAGTGGGTTAAGTGACCTGCTCCAGGCCTGGAAGGTCATAGGGCAGGAGCTGGGCCAGACTTGGGGTCCCCATGCTGGGGATCACACGCCCTTTGTCCTGGCCAACCTTGCCTCTTGCAAACGGAACACTTACTTTTCCCTCTCCCGGAGATCGAACCCAAAACCTGCTCCTTACAGAAACTTGAGGTTGGGTCCCCTCCGCGGTCCTCTCCCTCCAGACACTCCAGGGGCCCCAGACAACCGCGCATCCAAGTTCACTAACTTCTCACCGACTTCAGGCTTCAGCAGAAAGACCACCAAAGCTCTTCATCATCTGGACCAAAGCTTCTCTCCAGACCTCTGTCTACAAGAGGGGACTGTGTGTTCTGGGTGACACCGCTGGGTCTTCTCACACTCCTTCCCCACCCGTGGAGTCCCACACACTCTCTACTCTCCAACCCTGGCCACACATGACACTGGGACCAGAAAAGCACTCTTCCTGCTCCCTGGGAGCTACAGAAGGCTGGTGACTGACAGGGACACTCCCATCTGTGCACCCAGGGTCCAGCACAGCACCATCCACACAGGGGCAACATCCCAGAGTAATATGCCCACAGCCACGGAAACCACAGCCACCAGCACAGTCTCCTCCTTCGGGGTCTCTCTTAAAGCAGCACTCTGTCTCAGAAGAAAGGGGCCACTAAAAAGGGGCTGAGCCCATGTAAGACTTTGTTTCTGATTTTTAAACCCAATCACGTTTTTATTTGCTGGAGGTGTTTTTAAAACAGTAATGCTTTCCCTATTAGTCGGTCTCAGTGGCTTCCCATCCCCTTCCCTGTGTTATCCTGTGAGTCACCAAGAAATGGCATCAGGGCTTTACTTTTTCTGTTGGACTTCACTTCATCAAGCTCACTGCCATGGAGCAGGACACAAAGAGGACAAATGGCAGCCCTCCTCCACACAGGGAGTCCTGTTCTCTCCCATAAGCCCAGGTGAGTGCCTATGTGCCTGGAGTGGTATGCGCAAAGATGAACAGGAAAGACCTTACCCAGGAGACTGTGGTCTGGTGGGCAAGAGAAACAGGTCATGAGACAAAGACAGGGTGCCGATGGTGACAGAGGAACTGTGAAAAGCTTTACAGAGACACAGAGGAGGGGCACCCTCAGAAGTGGGGATGACTCGTTAGAATAAACACCCAAGAGGAGGAGGAGGAGGGGACCTCGGGTGAGAATCCAAGCATGTGCTGGGCCTGTAGGCAGGCAAGGGAGAGTATGAGCACTTCTAGCTCTCAGCAGAGACAGTCCTAAGACCGCAGCCATGAAAAGTCCAGCACCAGACAGCCTTGCTCATGAATTCTACCAAATATTTAAAGAATGAGAAGCAAT
This sequence comes from Mirounga leonina, assembly GCF_011800145.1. NCBI lineage: Eukaryota > Metazoa > Chordata > Mammalia > Carnivora > Phocidae > Mirounga > Mirounga leonina. The sequence goes on from NW_023270415.1 coordinate 79,141,001, forward strand.
CCTTCTCAAACTCTTCCAGAAACTATAAGAGGAAAGAACACTTCTTACATCTTTCTATGATGCCAACTCTACTCTGATACCAAAGCCAAAGACATCACAAGAAAAGAAAGCTATGGGCCCATATTCCTGATGAATATAAATGCAAAATCCTCAGTGAAATACCAGGAAACCAAACTGAACAGCACACTGAAAGGACTGTACACCATGACAAACTTGGATTTACCCCTAGAATATAAGGATGGTTCAATATACGAAAAAAATCAATGTTTTATACCACAGTAATATGACAGAAAAAAAACACATCATCTCAATGCACACAGAAAAGCACTTGACAAAATTCAACACCCTTTCATAATAAAGACACTCAGCAAAATAGAAGTAGATGAAATTTTCCCTTAAGACGATAGAGGATATTTATGTAAACTCCACAGCCAACATCATACCTCTACCCTAAGATCAGGAACAAGAAAGGTTGCCCATTTTCACCACCTCTATTTATTTTGCTGAAAGTTCTAACCAGAGCAATTAGACAAGAAAAATAAAAAGCCTCCAAATTGGAAAGGAAGTAGTAAAACTATCTCTATTCACAGACAACATAATATTGTATCTAGGAAACCCCAATCAAAGAATACATGAGAGGGGCACCTGGGTGGCTCAGTCAGTTACACGTCTGTCTTTGGCTCAGGTCATAATCTCAGGGTCCTGGGACTGAGCCCCATGTCGGGGGTCCCTGCTCAGTGGGGAATCTGCTTGTCCCTCTTTCTCTGCCCCACCCCCCCATTCCTGCTCTCTCTGCAGCCCCCCCAAGTATATAAATAAAATCTTTTAAAAAAGGAATACATAAGAAAGCTAGCAAAGCTAACAAATGAATGCAGCCAAGTGCAGGGTACAAGATCAGAGCACAAGAATCAGTTGTATTTCACAAGCCAGCAATGAACAATCTGGAGAAAATTAAAAACGCAATTCCATTACCAATAGCGCATAAAAGGATAAGATAGCTTGAATAAGTCAAACCAAAGAGGTGAAATACTCATAACACCAAAAATTACAAAACATTGCTAAAATAAATTAAATACCTTAATAAATGGAACCTTGTCCTGTGTTCCTGGATTCAAAGATTTATTATTAAGATAGTAGTACTATCCAAAGCAAAATACGGAACAAATGCAAACCCTAGCAAAATTCCAACAACGCTTTTTTTCAGAAATGAAAAAAGCTGTTCCTCAATTTCTTACAAAATTTCAAGGGTCTCCAAATAATGAAAACATACTTAAAAGAGCAAAGTTGGAAGACTCACATTTCCCAATTTCAAAACTTGCTACAAAGCCACAGCAATCAAAATAGGGCGATACTTGCATAGGACAGACATACGGAACAATGGAACAGAACTGAGAGTCCAGATATAAACCCATATGCCTATGGCCAAGTGATTTTCAGTAAGGGTGCCAACTCCATTCAATGGGAAAAGAATGGTCTCTTCAATAAATGGTACCAGGAGCTCCAGTGGCGCAATCGGTTAGCGCGCGGTGCTTATACAATAAATGGTACTGGGACAACTGGTTTTACATGAAGAATGAAGCGGACCCCTCCTTCACATAATACACAAAAATTTATTCAAATTAGATCAATTTTCTAACTTTAAGAACTAAGAACATAAAACCTCAAAAAACAAAAATAAAAACATAAAATCTCTTAGAAGAAAACACTGGGGTCAAACTTCATGACATTGGATTTGGCCATGGATTCTTAGATATGACACCAAACATGTGAGCAAAAACAGAAAGAAAAAAACCATGACTTGGACTCCCTCAAAATTAAAAACTCTTATGCAAAGGACATTACCAAGAGGATGAAAAGACACTCTACAGAATGTAAGAAAATATTAGAACATCATATCTGATAAGGGTTTAATATTGAGAATACATAAAGAACTCCTACAACTCAAGAACAAAAAGACAACCCAATTAAAATATGGACAAAGGACTTAAGGACGTATTTTTTTTCCAAAAAAGATATGCAAGTAGTCAATAAGCACATGAAAAGATAACAGACATCATTAGTCATTAAAGAAACACAAATCCAAACCACGGCGAGCTACCACTTCATGCCTGCTATCATGGCAGAAAGAAAATAACCAAAGTTGGTGAGGATGTGGAGGAACCAGAACCCCAGCACATGGCTGGTGCAAGTGTAAAATGGTGTAACCAATGTGGAGAACAGTCTGCTGGTTCCTCACATAGCTAACCACAGGATTACCACAAGTCACAGCAATTCCGCTCCCAGGTGTGTTCTCTCCCCGCCCCCCCCCAAAAAAAAAAAAATTGAAAAGAGGAACTCCAATACTTGTATGCTAATGTTGGCCGCAGCATTATTCACAATAGCTGGCAGGTGGAAACACCCCAAGTGTCCATCCACATGAAAATGGATAAATGAAATGTGCCGTGTATGACACGGGCATCTTATTCCACCAGAAAAAGGAGTAAAGTTCTGATGCATGCTACAACACAGATGAACTTTAGAGACATTAACGCTAAGTGAAATAAATCAAAAACAAAAGGACAAATATTGTGTAATTCTATATGAAACATCTAGAATAGGCAAATTCATAGAGACAAAGTCCCAGGGGCTGGGAACATGAGGGCAATAAGGGTTACTCCTAAATGGAGTGGTGGAAACTTTTGGAAATAACGGGGAGAGTAACACAACTCTGCGACTGTAATTAACACCCCCTGAAGTGCACATGTAAAAATGGGTAAAATGACGTATGTTCATATCACAATAAAATTTTTAAAGAGAGAATTCTAAATAGTTGCTGCACACAGAGTGGAGGAGGAGACGGGAAGGGTCAACAGGGGGGTAGGGGTGGGGTTTCTGATAGGGCAGGGGAGAAGTCTGGCTTCCATTCAACAAGCAAGGGTTTTAAGGAGCAAAGTGACAGAATATACCATGACAACAAAAGTGACAAATTACTAAGCTGTAATCAGGAAAATTATAAATTACTCCAGTGGGAGAATGGGGAGAAGAAAAGGAAATGGATCTCCTTCTCCCCTTTCCTATCTGAGATGTTTCTGGTAATTTGGAGAAGAAGGTAGGTACATTCAACAAGCCATGACACAAAATGGGGGGGTGGCATGCACGTGGACGGGGCAGGAGAGAAAGGAGGAGAAAAGGTAAGGACCTGCTCTGGATAAATCAGGTTCCCACCAGACAAAGCAAAGCTGCACAAACCAGGTGACCAGCAGGGGCCTGCAGGAGGAGAGGGGCTGTAAGCAGGGGTGCAGGAGGGGCTCCGGGCTTCGGCACCCACTCTAGCTCCAGCTCAGCTCCCAGGCCGTCCTCAGAATGCTGTCATCTCGGCTCCCTACTGAGCACACACATACACTTAGTGCTCATTACTTATGGGCAAGGAACTGTGAGACACCTTGGGAAGAACTGAAATGAATCACAAACTCTAATCGGTCCTCCAGGAACTTAAAACCTAGGGCCAGGGGCGCCTGGGTGGCTCAGTTGGTTAAGCGACTGCCTTCGGCTCAGGTCATGATCCTGGAGTCCCGGGATCGAGTCCCACATCGGGCTCCCTGCTCGGCGGGGAGTCTGCTTCTCCCTCTGACCCTCCCCCCTCTCATGTGCTCTCTCGCAAATAAATAAATAAATAAATCTTTAAAAAAAAAAAAAAGAAAGAAAAAAGAAACCTAGGGCCAGGGCTATTAACAGCAGTAGCCAGAAAGGAAGAAAGGAACTCCAGGGGAGAGAGGGGGAGGGGCAGCAGCCAAGGCTGCGGGAGAAACAGTATTTGAGCGGGGTCTGGAAGGGTGGGTAGGTCCCAGAGAGGCGGAGATGGAAAGGGGAGCATTATAAGCTGCAAGAAGCACACATACACAGTCAGAGAGGCGGAGCTCAGAATCTATACCCAAATCCAAGTCTCAGCAGTGCAGACGCCAGGATCAACACTCACACCAGAGGCGCAACAGGGCGAAGTGTGTGGTCCACACTCGGACCCAGGATACGCAGCGCAGAGTCCACGCTCAGACCTGGGGAGCAGCTGTATGGAGTGCCAGGACCACACTCAGACCCAGGACACAGTGGTGTGAAGCACGGGGTCCACACTCGGACCTAGGAGTGCGGGGTTCACACTGGGACCGGGGGGTGTAGAGCACGGGGTCTACACTCTGACACAGGGTGAGACAGTGCAGACATGGGGCCCACATTCACACCCAGGGTGTGACCATGCAAGCGCGGGGTCTGCACTCGGACCTGGGACCCCGTAGGTGCGGAGCGTGGAGTCTGCACCCCGCACGGGGACCCAAGGGCGGAGCACGGGGTCAGTGCTGGGATCTGGACTGCTGCAGTGCCGAGGGCAGGGTCCACAGTCATACCTGGGGTGCAGCAGTGTAGAGCGCAGGGTCTCCATTCTGACACATGGGGGTCCACATTCAGACCCAGGGTGTGACAGTGTAAGCATGGGGTCCACACTCAGACCCTGGGCTCAGCAATGCGCAGCACAGGGTCGCACTCAGACCCGGGGTGCAGAGTGAAGGGTTCACACGCAGACCTCAGGGTACAGCAGCACCGAGCGCAGGGGTCCATACTAGGAACCAGGGGGTGCAGCAGTGCAGAGCCCAGGGTCTGCACCTTGACATAGGGTACGGGCATGGGGACACAGGGTGCACACCTGGACCCCGAGTGCAGCAGGTCTGGAGCACAGGGTCCACACTTGGATCCAGGGTGCAGCAGTATGGAGCTCACAGTGCACTGTGGGCCCCAGGCTACAGAGTGCAGGGTTCACACTCAGCCCCGAGTTGCAGTGGGCAGGGTCCACGCTAGGACCTGGGGTACAACTCTGCAGAGCAAAGCAGTGCAGGGCACAGGGTCTACACTGAGGGAAGGTGCAGCAGTGCAGAGCGCAGAAGTCTACACTGGACCTGAGGTGCGGCAGATCGTTTCCAGGGTGCCGACACAAACCTGGCTGTCATGCTCTTCACCTCAAGCTCCAAAATGTGCCGTCCGCGGGCCAGCCGCAGCAAAGATCTCCGGGGGAGCCCATTAGAAAAGCAGGTTCTCCGACCCGGGCCCCAGCCCGAACCTGCTGAATTACCACCACCCTCAGATGACTCGGAGGCTCTTCCAAATATGCGGAGAAACCTGCTTCACACTTCAGTATTTCAGTTATGATCCGATAATGTAAGTATCAGCATCTCTACTCTCTGTATGAAAAACTGAGGCTTGGCGATATTATGTATTTTGTCTAAGATAGTAACTAAGTTGACATTCAAATCCAGGTATGTCTGATTCTGAAATCAGTACTCCTAAGCATATCATGTGGTATCACCAAAACTCCATGAAATACACAGAACATACATGGCAACTGTCCTATGATTAAGGCAATAATGAAAACAGCAAGTCCTGGGGGAGGGCCCCAGTGGGCAGCAGACACCGGCTCCTGTGCTGGGCACACGCGCTCTCTCTGCTCTGAGTGTTGGTAAGAAGGGCTGGGGAGAGGCCAAAAGGAAGCCCTCGGGCCCCCTCTCCAAATCAGCGGCTTGGCCAGCCCTGCTGTCCGCATCATGCTCTCCCCGGGCAGCTGCAGGCTCCTCCACAAGCTCCTCGCCGCGCTCGGTGGTATTAACAGTGATTGTCAGTTCAGGCTGGTTGATCCCACAGGGCGAGAGAGACGGCCTCTCCCTCCCAGCTGACAGCGCCCTGTCTGGGAACAGCAGCTCAGAACATAGCACATTCGGCCCTGTCTGAGCAGAGTCTCAGCAAGCAGAAACACAGAGTGACAGGAACGTGTCTAATGTCCTGTGCCTTAATGAAAAAGAGACAAGTGGCTATGGACCACCACCAAACAAATCCGAAGGAAGAAAAGGGGGCTCACCGGCCACACAGTGGTAGAGTCAAGCCTGATCCAAGAGCCGCCTGGTGGCCTTGTCCGCAGCCCGGGGCCCCGAGCCAGCTGCGCTGCGTGAAGAGGCGAAGCACACACACCACACGGGTCTGGCTGGACCGGCCCGGCGCACCAGCTCTACCCCCTCCGCGCCACACACCCGACAGCGTTCGCTCCCGGGCGGCAAGTCGCCATGCAGCCTAGCCACATGGGGACTCCTGAGTTAGGCACAGAAGTCCACAACACGCCCACCCTAGAAAGGGCAGCCAAATGAAAGGTTTCAGAGGCCAAGAAGGGCGCGGCTAAGGCACCCTTAACTCAGGAGTCCAAGGCGGGGATGGCAAGTCAAGGCTCGGTGGCGGCCTGTGACGCCTGTTCCCTCTGCGGGGACGCTGGCCCCCCTCCCACCGTAGGGCCCGTTCGGATTCTTGACACTTGCTCTTTCAGCCAGGGCCAGGTCCTCTCTGTTCTTTGCACCCAGTTCACCTTTACTACACTGTGCTCCTAAGAACTCGCTCATAAAAATAGCTACAGAGCTTATGATCCAGCATTTCCACTCTTCGGTTTCTGTGGGAGGGAACCATGTACGTATGTGCACCAAAAACACACAGGTAAGGGCGCCTGCGTGGCTCAGTACATTAAGTGTCCAACTCTTGATTGTGCCTCAGGTCATGGTCTCAGGGTTGTGAGATCAAGCCCCGCGTCAGGCTCCGCCCTGGGCATGGAGCCTGCTTAAGATTCCCTTTCTCTCCCTCTCCCTCTGCCTCTGCCCCTCCCTGCTCTTAAAAAAAAAAAGAAAGAAAGAAAAGACCCATTCAGCATTCTTACAGAGTAGCCCCAAACAGAAAATAACCCAAAGATCCATCTACAGGAGAGTAAGTTGGGGTATATTCATACAAGAGAATACTGTACCCCAGCGGAACACAAACAGACCTCTCCCACACGCGACCACATGGATGAACACGTCAGCACCAACATGAAGTCCGTGACAAGCCAGACACAAAAAAGTACACAGGCAGCACAAAGTCGTTCACGTCAAGCTCGAAAACAGGCACTCTCCTCAGTGGTATCAGACTCTGGGGACGAAGGAGGGGCAGCAAGGGAGCAGGGACACCACGGGGACTCCAGGGCACCGCTAGTGTTCTAGTCCCAATCTGAGAAGTGATAACATGAGAGAATTCTAAATTCCACAGGCACACAAGGGTCGTCAGTATTTCATGAAGCTGTATTACAATTTATGCCCAATTCAAAAGAAAGTTCATAAAAATAGCCACCATTTACTGAGCAGATATGATGGGACAGTGCCTGGTGGGGCATAGTGCATGCATGCAGGATCTCACTGAAGTCTCCCCACCAACCCTGCTGGGTGAGCACCCTCTTCATTTTCCAGATGGGCACCTGGGGCCCAGAGCCCTGTGACATGTGGCCTACGTCACTCAGTGGCCAGGATCAAACCAAGGGCTTCTCCACAATAACGCCTGTATGATATTTTCACTATACTGTGGACATCAGTAATCATCTGCCTAGCCATGACTTAACTAGACTTGAGCTCCCTGAACACAGACTATACCCTGCCTTGTGCTCTGCTCAGCATCCCCAGTACCTGGCACAGGCTAGACTAGGAATGAGCACATTACAGGAGCCCTAAACTAGGGGCAGACATTGTGCTGTGCACTTTCCCTAGAGCTTCTCCCTCAGTCCTAATCAGGACTCTATCATTACCTCTGCTTTATGGGTGATGACACGGAGACATGAATCCGTGGACGGGTGAATAAAAGAATGAGTGAAACATGGAGGGTTCCTCCACCTTCAAGGACATCTTCCCAAGTTTGTACCTGCCTCAACGTGAAGGTCCCTGCTTGCCCCAGGGAGTGGTTTCCTGGTTAGACTGTTCTCGACTAATTTAAACATTGATTCCACCAGAACTAAAATGCCAGAGAAGCCCCATCAACCATGAGGGAGCTTGCTGTAAGACATGCCATCAGCAAAGCAGAGGTGTCTTCAAGCCCCCGGCCGACTGTGCCAGCCTCCTCCCACTGATTCACCACTTCCACACCAGATGAACTGGTTAGTCCCAAAACCACCCTAAAAGGGAGGCACACATGACCTTGGTTTTAAATCCACCTTGAATGGGTAATCAAACTGATAAAAAAAAAAAAAAAAAAAAAAGCTCAAAATTTCGACTATGGATTGATAGTCTCCTTAACAACTCCATGACATTTTTTAAATGGCATCTTCTAATGTCTATATACCATAAGAAGGTGCTAGAATGTTCTTGAAATTTCCTCCTGGTTTCATTTGCTTGCCAATTTGGTTACTTTTTTCCTGAGCAACCGATACCAAACAATTTTGGCAACGTTTTAAAAGAGAAAATGGAAATCCATCTCATGCCACATCTTTTTTTTTTCTTAAATAAAACATTTTTGAGAAAACGTTATATTTTTCTATTTTCTAGAAGATTCTCCAGAGGTTTGTAATTCATACTTGGTATCTGATCTGCAGCAATCCACTGGCATATTCAATGGTAAGAAAAGACTTACTGGGGCGCCTGGGTGGTTCAGTTGGTTAAGCAACTGCCTTCGGCTCAGGTCATGATCCTGGAGTCCCTGGATGAGTCCCGCATCGGGCTCCCTGCTCAGCAGGGAGCCTGCTTCTGCCTCTGACCCTCCCCCCTCTCATGTGCTCTCTCTCTCTCATTCTCTCTGTCTCAAATAAATAAATAAAATCTTTAAAAAAAAAAAAGAAAAGACTTACTGGACCATATGCTCACTCTTTTTTGTGTGGTTAAAAAAAGATTGCCAAGGCTGACCTACCTAATTTTTTTTTTACAAATAAACATTAATAAGTGGAACTCACAGCATTAGGTTTCAAAGTTGGTGCCCACGGAAAACCCAGAATTTCCTCGGTTTCTTGGGAATTCCTGGTTTTCTGGAATGTTCTCAGGTGTCATTGATGAAATCCCTGCATTATTATATTCCCAACTTTGTTTCCTCATTTATAGAATTAGGGCAGTGTCTGCCATGCTGATTTCACAAATACAGATAATAAGAAAACATGATTGTCAAAGTGCCTTGTAAACCACAGGGCCCGTATGCAAGGTGGGGAGCCCTCATCATTTGAATCACAGGGACGTGTGTGACCTCCCCCCTGGTTCTGGATGTCCACCCTGGCTTATGGTCCCTTCCCTGACCCATCTCTTCCAACTTCCCATAAGTTCCAAGACTCGAGCTGTCTCTCCAAATAAGCGTCTGACGCTATCCTGGAAGCTAGTCTCTACAATCCACTCCAATACACACGTGCAATTTATACAAAAGTTAAAATAGGCAAATCAGTACTAGTTACTACTGAGTGATTTGTCTTTTTTTTTTTTTAAAGGTTTTATTTATTTATTTGACAGAGAGACACAGCGAGAGAGGGAACACAAGCAGGGGGAGTGGGAGAGGGAGAAGCAGGCTTCCTGCTGAGCAGGGAGCCCAATGTGGGACTCGATCCCAGGACCCTGGGATCATGACCTGAGCCAAAGGCAGATGCTTAACGACTGAGCCTAACGACTGAGCCACCCAGGCACCCCTGATTGGTACTTTTTTAGTAGAAGTATAGAGAAACACATAGGAGTGGTAAACATTCAACTGGGGACTGTGGTTTCCCTCTATGGAGGGGTAGGTTCTGATGGGGTCTTCATACACAAGGGCACCAAAGGAACCCAGCCCTTAGACTGGGCAGTAGATACATGACTCATCATTATATTATTCTTTATACTTTTCTATCTCAAATAATTCCTAATAATTTTTTGAAAACCCACTCTACCAAAAAGCCATTAATCATTTCTTAGTTTTATTTTCATTTGTTCATTCAACACTCACTGGTACCTATTTCCAGTCAAGCTCTGTTCATTGCGGGGGCAGGGAATACATAAATAATTAAGATTAGTTCCTGCCCTTAAGGGGCTTACAGGCTCATGTAGGGGTGGGGGTGGGAAAGAGGGAATGGGGGAGAGGAAGAGGAAGGAGGAGAGGGGATGGAGAAGGAGAGTGTGTGTGAGAGAGAGGAAGAAAGGGGAGAGGGACAGAGGGAGAGAAGAAAGGGACAGAGGGGGACTGAAAGTATAATCAGACCACACCCTGTGAGGGCAGGTACCAGGGCTGAGCTGGGCAGAGGGAGAATTTCAGGAAGCAGAACCATACTCTCAGAAGGATCACTCCATGAACCCAGCAGTGTTCCCTCCTCCCTCTTCATTTTAACACACAAGGAAATGGGAGCCAAGGAGCTGGGCCTGGAATTCACACATCCTGGCTCCCAGCAATGACCCCTTGCACTGTATCCTCAAACCACTCATGGTCATACAATGCATTTTACATTTACCTCGTTCAGATAGCCTATTCACTCCAGAGCCTTCCAACTAAGTCCTATGTTCTAAATAGCCAGAATCATCTCTATTTCCCGGGGGTGCGGCAGGGTCCATACACTTAATGCCTTGCTTTCCCCAGTATGCCTGGCATTTTATCTGGCATTTAACAAGAGCATAAAAAAGCCTCTTGCATAAATATCAATGAATGAAAGATAATTCAATTCAACAAGCAATGCTCTTATATACCAATTAAGAAAAAAATCTGTGCACTTCAAAATTCCACCCAGAAATACTTCATGTTCTCCTATCTTGCTGCCTCCGATACCTTGCCCCATTATCCACAGAGCTATCTTCATAAAACAGAAGTCAGGCCGAGTCCACGTCTCTCAAATCCTTGGCTAGCTCCTCCAACAACAGTAATCCTTCCTTAGGGAGGCCCCGTGGCACCTTCCCAGTCTCAGAGCCCACTAGAGCCCACCAAAGTTTCTCACGCTACAGTCACTGCCCGACAGGCCACCCATGGCCAGGCTCCCCTCGGCCAGCAATCTTTCTCCACCTATGCTAACCAAAATTAATCCTGACCATCAGCCCAAATGCAGCGTTTCTGTTTCCAGAGAGTATCTGTGCTATCTTTTTGCCATGTTTATTTTGTTCTTCATGCTAGAATAATGGTTTGATTCCTCTTCTGACCATAAGCTACTTATGGGCAGGAGAACCAACCCCCTTTCTTACACAGCACGCCTCATGATACGGTTCTTTAAAAATAAGGGGAATATGTCTCCGTATTACACCATGTCTCTCTTCTATTTATCTTGAACCCACTGACTGGTAAGTCCGCACAGCTAAATCAGAACTGACTTCACGCCCTAAGGGACACCAGTTCTAGAGCTCTGTGCGGTAGTGCTCCACTTAAGGAAAGAATAAAGAGATACCTGGCTTTTCTTTTAAACCAGAAGTTGCAAAGTTGGAGAAATCCTAGCTAGGGAAGCAGGAACAATGTATCTTAAGAAACTGAGTCCTCTCTCCTCACATGTGAGTCTATATTCAAATTTAAAGGACGGTTTTAGCTCAGCAGTGCTCAGCAGCGGCTACAAAGCTAACTTTATTGTTCTATTTTTAAGGGCAAAGGAGGAATCTCTACTTATATTACTTGTGCTGCCCATTCATTTGCCAAATTTATTCACTGTTTAAGCATTAAATGCACTCAACTTTTGTTTCCATTTCGGAGTACATGTATGCATTCAAATGCTCCTGGGCGCCCTGGGGGAACAAAGCATCCGACAGATAGACTCTTCCAAGGCAAAGGGTTAATGGTAACCATGGCAACCGCCTCCAAGAATAGCATCATCGGCAGCAGCATTCATGCTGGGGCCCTCGACAGAATGGTTATAAATATACCTATTAGCAGCCTGAGCTGAATCTTTAAACAGCACTGTTGGGAGAAAGGATGCCTAAAAATAGATCCACACGCTTGCATTTGAAGACGTGTCCTCAGAAACACTGCATCTCGTGCACACATTCACACACCCATAGAATGATTTTTAATTTCCTTTTTTCCAAGTGCCAAGGAATGAATGTTGGAAGCACACAATAGACTATGGGACATTTTATGACCTTCCTCTCTCACTGTAACATTCCAAAAACAAGCCCCCCAACACAGAAAGGGCAGCCTTCTGGGGGTGCTGCTTCGACTGGCTCAAGTCACGGCCCAGGCACCGCACACAGCAGGGCAACCCCCCGGTGGCTCCGCGTGCGCGCTCACTGGGAAAGCTACTCCTGCAATGACCACACGGGGCGGACAGCAGGCGAGGGTGAGCAGCAGCTCCAGGAAACGGCGTGTCCCACCCTGCTCCTGCTCCAGCGCGGTGCTCCCCACTTCTGCGGCTCCTACCTGCAGGCACGTCTTCAGCCACGTTCCTCCTAAGGTGTAGGTTATTTTCTGCAGGGGCAGAGGGCTCACAGCCACAGAGCTGCAGGCTTGAATTCCAGCTCAGCCACATTACTAGTTTACTGGCATGAATAGATCAGCCTCTCCAAACCTTCCTTTCCTCATTTATGAAGAGGGAGGATGAAATGCCTAGATCAGAGGGCTGCTGGAGGGGTAAATGGGAGAGCGCACAGACAGGTGCCTGGCAGCACTCAGCTTCTGAGCTTTCCTCCCACGCCTCCCTGTTCCCACGGAGTAGAACCTCTGAGAGGCAGGGTCCGCACCACCCAAGCTATGTGTCCAAGGAGCACGTGCCGAGTAGAAGAGCAGGTGTCCAGGCAGTGAGTGAATGAGTGGCTGTAGCTCTGTCCAGGGCCCGAGGACACAAATACAGAGCAGAACCGCTGCCCAGGCCCAGATGTGGGGCCTCCGGCTCTGGTCTCACCTGTCACAATTCCTCCGCCAGTCCGTCAGTCCAAGACACGAGATGAAGCAATACTATGTCTAGTTATCTGTCCCCTAGGGTGTCCTCTCGGCCACAGCATAGAGGGGCTGGACCCCCCACCCCATGCTCATGGCCCTGTCCATGCTTCCATGGCTCTAGCACGCAGAAGCTCTGCTAACACCATGCAGAGCCCTCACCCCCTCAGGCACAGAGGGACTGGCAGCTTCCCGTAGCTGCTCGTTGCTCAGTGCCGTGCGGGCACACCTGAGCCTTCCTGCTGCACCCTGCTGGAATCCTGACCACCGCAGGCACCAGCCTTCTCTTCCCTACCACCTGCCCCTTAGAGAAAATGTCCTGGATTTGGGGGGCTCTCTGCCAATGGATGTGAAAAGTACAGTGTTTGCATAGGTTTTGGCCATCTCTGGAAGTATCTTAAAATCCCTTCAACTCACCCCTCTAGGGGGTGGGAAATACAATGAGCTTGGGTCATTTTCCTTTTTGTGATGGAGAAAGGTAAACCATGAAGGAAGAAGTCTTCTAAAACCCCAAAACCAAGCTCACTCACTACAGGAATTTAGACACAAGTACAGGATTTACAGAGCTCACCTTGACGCCATGGATGAATCTGACAGGAACGTGTGTGCCACTGAGCATTGGCTGCCGGTGAGTAGATCCCAGTCATGTACAGTGCGCCCATGTACGTGCTTCATCACACACACACACACACACACACACACGCGCGCGCGTGGGCGCGCTTCTAGACACGCCCCTCCATCCACCCTATGCCTCCAGAACAAACTAACCAAGTGCCCAACCTGACAAGCTTCAGAATGACAAACACCACGTTCACGACAGGGACCAGTGAGTTCCGGAGTGGGAAGGCAGGACAAGACACCAGGGAGTTTCCTTATGTGCTGTACTGAGTCAACTCTATCTTTTGTGTCAGATTTCTTTGGAAGGCAGGCAATACGACAGAACACTAAGAATCCATGAGCTGATGAGTGTCGTCTAAAACCCATAATCATCATTCATGGACCCATAGGTCTGTAACAAATCTTACCGTTTTTTCCCATTTACTTACACACATAGAGCCCCTAAGTGCCCCTGTCTTCTTCCTCAGAGGTAACGATCATCCTGAAATTGATGTGTTAGTCACATATATTTTTATATGCTTATTACATGTATGTAAATATTACACGTTTTTAAACACGATGGAAACGTAATCATACAAATTACTTTATTCTGAAACTTACTGTTTTCCCTCAATAAACGATTGTTCCAAGATTTAATCACACTGATAGATTTTTATTTACTTCTGTCATTTTAACTACCGTGGGGTACTGCAGTGCACAGATTTACCACACTTTATTTATGAGTCCTTATTCACAGGCATTCGAGCTCTTTTCAGTGGTCACTTCTCCAACAGCACTGGGAAGAGGTCAAAAAATACACGCAGCCTCAGCTTCACTGAAAGTGCCAAATGGATGCACAGATCTATACTTTGGCCAAACTATGCAAGAGTTGCCATCTTACTACCTCCTTGCCATTTCTGGTACTACAGACTTTGCTATTTCGGTTTCCCCATTCTACTAAGTCCAGGTTTTATAAGTGTGGACCTGTCCCTGTCCCCTCCATCCATCTATCCACTTACTCAACAAATATTTATGTGCCAGTCACTGCTAAACACACTGAAGACGCTAGCAAGCAAACTGCGGACAAAACGACCCCCCTTTCGGAGAGCAGGCGATAGACAAAAACAAAGTGTGTGATGAATGTCCTGTCAGGAGGGTGCGAAGGCCTGCTGACGATAAAGCAGGGGAGACAGGGAGCTGCTACCTGTGTCAGTGTGCCTCTCCTCTCTTGTTTCTTACAAGAGCATTACCACTGCTATTTAATCACGGGCGGGGCACAGGCGCCTGTCAGGCAAGAGGGACCAAACAGGAGCATCTGCATGGCTGAGCCGGCTCAGGCTTCCTCTTCCTGCAGGTCTGCTCGGCTCCACCACCCGCTTCCCTAACTGCTGCTTCCAGATTCAAGCATCAGTGATAATCCCTCGTACAATCTAGTCCTTTGTTAGTTAAGGGTGCTGATCACATCTCCCTTTCTGTGGATTCTCTCTCCCTCTATCTCCTTAACTTTTTCTTCACTTGGGATTTATCATATAGACCTAACAACGCATGAAATGTCATAACATACATGTGACTTAGCTTTAAATTTTGCTCACATTCTCCTTTGCAGGATTTTGTAAGAGTGTGATGTAATCAAGCTGGACAGCCTCCTCCTTTCCGGTTTATGCTCTGTATGCCACGCTGAAGAAACCCTGCCCCTCCCCTGGGTCACCCCCTATACGATCTTCTAAAACTGCAAACATGTTGCTTTTTCATCCTGGAATATTTATCCTATCCGATACTGATCTTGCTTATGGTACTCCTGGGTTCCTCCCATATGTATAACCAAACGTGCCAGCACCGTTTATGAAAAGGTTCTTCCTTGCTCCCACTGATTTAGAACATCTCCCTGCCATTCCACATTCCATCAGTTCTAAAATTCTCCTCAGAAGGTTCTTACAAAACCATGTTAGGTCTGCCATCTGGCTGACAACAATTATAAAACATCATAAATAAGATGAAATTGTATTTTAGCGATAAAATAGAGGTATTTCGTAGAATTAATGAAATAAGGCATGTCCAATTTCCCTATACCTACGGATTTGATTTGGGGCTTTCTATTTTCTTCCATTTGTCTATCTCTCCCTGTACATTCATCAGATGGTTCTAATTACTCTCGCTTCACAAGCCTTACTATCTCATGGGGCAAGACTCCACAACTTGGTCACTTTCTTCTTGGCTACTCTTGGCTCGTTCTTCTATATGAATTCTAAAATTAGCATGTCAAGTTGATTTTAAAACTCCTGTTGGAATTTTGCTAGGAATTATAGGTAATCCACAGATCTGGCTGTAAGTCAACATCTTCAAAATATCAAGTCTTCCCCTCCACATAGTGTATCATTTGCTATTTTATCAGGTCTACTTGTATGTTTTGTGACAGCCTTCATAAAGGTCTTACATACATGGCTGGATTTTTTTTTTAACAATAGCAGAGTACTGGTCACTAGTGTGAATGTGAATATTCTAAGTTGTATCTTCTGATTGGCTTTTATTGGCACGGAGATATGCTATTTTTTTTAATTAAGAAAACTTGAACTCTCCAATTCTAATGGTCTGTCCATAGTCTCTTGAATTTTCCACATAGACAATCCCCCCATCTGCAGTTTTGTTTCTCCCATTATAATTCACACACCTCTTATGTGTTTAATCTTTTCTTATCATTTCTTAAAAAGATCATGTGTCTGAAGTTTCACTTCTAAGTGTGTTTCTTATAGATTTTTCACAAACACCCTTAATTAAGCTAATACTCCGTCACAGTCTTGGTTTATTAAGAGTCAGTATGAATATATGTTGAGTTTTATCTTTTTTGTAACTATTAAATTTTTGTATTTTTCTTTCAGTTGATTTGCTAGTATGATATAGGTCACACAGATTTCCTGGCTTAGAACCATCCTCGCATTTCTGAGATAAAATCTACTTGGTCGTGACATATTATTCCTTTTATACCCATCAGAGTCTGATTTGCTACTGTTTTATTTAGGTTTTTTGCACTATGCTAAAATTGTAGCCACCAACGAACCTAGAACCCAGCTAACTGCTTCTTTTTTTTTTTCTATTTCATGGGATTTGCTTATCTAATTTTTTTAACTCACAGGTATTTCTGGTTTTCTCCTTTTAAATTTTTCCTGTTATTGTCTAAGCCCCTTTGCTGGCAAGGACAAGACAAAGCAGGACCTCACCGGGCCATCTGGGCTGGAATTCCATCTTCACCGTCTCTCCTTTACTGAAAATATCACCTAAGTTCACTACTTACTACCTAAAATGAGACAGTGTATATAAAAGTTCATATAATACCTGGCATATAACAGAGCTGACTCAATCCAACTAACAAGTGGATGTTCAATACACTAGTTAAATTTTCAAAACCACCTTTTTTGAGAAAGTATCAGGAAATACTGTATATCTACAGAATTCACGTGGAAGGTGGCACAAAACACAGGAGTAGCTGTGTGGCCACAAGGCGTGTGTGACGGTCGCCACAGCAAGCAGCTGTCTACCCCCTCATACCACGGCCCGTTCCAAGTAGGGTTCAGGGAAGAACTAAATCCTGCACTCACTCTCTGGGAGCAGGTGTCCACAGGTACCATGCATGCATGTGGGCAGGGCAGGCGATGAACATGACAGTGTACATATATACACAGTTTTCAACTTGACTTCTACTCAAGCCAATGGATCTCCATTAAGAAAGCATGCTCTGTGGGGCGCCCCCGGGTGGCTCAGTCATTAAGCGTTTGCCTTCGGCTCAGGTCATGATCCCAGGGTCCTGGATCGAGCCCCGCATCGAGCCCCGCATCGGGCTCCCTGCTCTGCGGGGACCCTGCTCCTCCCTCTCCCTCTGCCTGCCGCTCCCCCTGCTTGTGTGCACATGTGCTCTGTCAAATAAATAAATAAAATCTAAAAAAAAAAATTTACAAAAAAAAACCATGCTCCTAGCAACAACTACTTTAAACTATTTTTAAATAACAACATTATGACATTTTATAATCAATTTGAGCTTTTAAATTCCTATAAAAATCTTCCTTCCATCTTAATGGTGTGGTGCTCACCTACCACTGTGCCTCTTGTACTTTATAATGAGTAATAACTATAAGCTTCTTATAGTTACCCACACACCATGCTCTGAAACCACCTGCCCTGTCATTTATGAACTATCACCTTGGGCAACTTACTAGCTATGAGCCTTGGTTTTGAAAAACACGGGGATAAGCACACTCATCTTGCAGTATGATTATGGTAACTAATCCAATGAAGTACTGAGATCATCCATCACATAACACAGATGCTCAATAAAGACAAGTTTCCTCCTGTTTCTATTCAAGTATCAATTTATTCTTTTCCTTCTGTATGACTGCCTCTCGGTTCCATGTTTTACTCTATCCTGCAATATTCAACAGCAAAATACCCACGTTAGTATGAACCTAAGCAGAAAATCCTATGAAGCCTAAGAGCTTCCTGAGACAAGAACATGGGAGCCCCTCCCCTACGCCAACCATAATGCCTCACACCTCTCATTCAATGTACACTTGAATTATTTTCTTTAGTGGGGGCAGCACAGATGCTCTTAGCATACACACAGAAGCTCACATCTCACAAACAACTCTGTTTCTCAGCTGATACCTTAATTCTAGGCATGAGACAGCAGGGCAGAATCAATAATTCAAGGGGACACCAAGTTGCGCTGGCTAACACCGTAAAGACAAGTTGGCTGTGTCAGGGAAGAAGCGCTGTTTCCACTCCTCTGTCATAAAAGTCATAATATTTATTTATAGCTTGATAACTTCGTGGCAGGAAGATGGGGAATCAAAGAATAAATCCAAACTTACGAACATTATCGGAGTTATTTTCATCTTAAGCACGAACATCACTCTGGCCTAAATGAGCATAATTACAGTGATGGAAGGTAGACAGAACACACACACAGCTCAATCACCAATAATACTTCATGGTTTTAAAAGCATCTTTTATGTATTATTTCATTTGATTCTCAAAATAAGCCACAGAGAAGGAATTTACAGAAGAGGAGACAGAGGCAAAGGGACACCCCACTGCCCGGGGAAAGCATATGGTGTTAGCACCCACGCCTCCAGGCCCGGACCCCCACACCTAGTACCAGACGCCAGGAGGCTCTGGGGCTGTAGGAGGCTACGCACACGCAACCTCTCCTGTGGGACTTTCAATCGACAGGGAAGACAGCCATGCATTCATTCACTTACTCGGGAATGTTTGCTGGGATCCTACCGTGCGCCGGGTGCTGGCTCGGGGTGTGGCAATGAACGAGACAGCCGAGGCCTGCCCTCAGGAGCTCATCCTCAAGTGGGCATAGGAACAGGCCACACCACCACCAACAGCACAAGGGGAGTGTGGGCAGGGAGGGAGGAAAGCACCTAGACCACTTGAGAGGTCAGGTATACCCCAACATTTAGTAGTTATAGCTCCAGACCACTGTTATGAAACTAACTCCCTCACTCGGGATTTGGTACTTTCACAGTTAACTTCCACTCACCAATCATAGGAATTAACCACATTTTCACCGGACTTCCATACCTGGCTTCTAGAGTCGCCCATATTACACTGAAGTGGTTTCTATGCCAAATTTTCTGTTGTCAGAGAAAAAAAAAAACCCAATGTACTTACTGGACTCAGTACATAAGAAGAAGCTTGAGGACTGTCCGCTAATCACCTCATTCTTACTGCCTGGAGACATTTAATGCACCACTACGTCATCAACTGCTCATACCGAGGCTCAGGACAGTAAGAACCCCTCAGGAAGCATGTCTGACAGCCCACGGTCCACAGTGTCTCACTGAGGGCCTCACGTCCACTCCAACCCTCACCCCAACCCCAGGAGGCCCCTCCAAAAAAAGCCTTCTTTTTGGGTGCCTGCCTTCCAGCTCTCTTGCTGAAGTTCAGAGAAAACTTCAGGCAATTCGTTTAGAGACTCCTGTCCAACAATACTTAACATTCACCTTGCAACAGAAGGCGTAAAAAGATTCTTGGAACTGGTACATTCAGAGTTCTGAGCCCAAGATGAATGATATAATGAACAACACAAATAGAGTTACTCTCATTTTGTGCTCAGTTCTTCTATTTATTGTTGCAATCTGTTCGTATTTTATTGGGATTGCAAATTGCTAATTTACAGACACTATTTACAGCCATGTCCTATTGATTAGGTTTCTGGAAGCAGTTAACCCATTTGGGAGTGGTTCACTGCATCTAGAACAGAAACAGGACAGAGGTAAATCTTTTACATTTTCAGTCTGTACTTTGTTGTGCTAAACCAGTTTGTCTGGTGGAGCCAAATAACACAATACATGAAGGCACCTTCCAGGTGGGCAGGCCCGATCATGCTCGCACTCCTGAGAGCAATGGTGCACTCAGCCCCTGGCCGCTCCCCACTCTCTGGTCCCCCTGCACACAGCAAGCAGTGGGTCCCACGGGCACAGTCAGCAGGGCCCGAGATGGCAAGCTAGTTCTGAACGGACCAGGAAGTTCTAAGTAGCTCCAGGTTCCTCAGCACTCAAGAAGGAGTATGAATATTATTCTCCCGGATCAGCAACTGGACTTCAAAGTGTTCAGTTGGGACGAGGGGATCAAATGCCCACCATAAAGGGCTGCGGTGATGGTTAACACGTATATAAATCATCATCTTCACGGTGGCTGGCAAATACTGATTAGTGCCCTGCTCATCTCATCCAAGCGTTTGCTCAACTTCACCGAGTACGCGGAGCAGCGGCGTGAGCCCTGAGGAACCGGCATGAGAGGACACTCTAGGACACTGCACGCACACATGGGGAGAGAGGTGAGAATTCAGGTCAACCCTGCATAAACTCCAAAGGATTTCAGGCCAGGTGAGAAGCGGCAACGGGAGAGCTGCCCGACCGGAGTTCAACACTTGCAGCCTGCCGTGCGTGGCGAGGCGCCCTGGGACACGCGGGCTGGAGTCAGCGGCGGTCACGTGCCCGTGGTGGTGGTCGCAGTAACGGGACCACGTACAGAGGACTTCGCGTGTACCGGGCACTACTGCCAATAAACTCTCCAGCTGTATTACCTCGTTCGATCATCTTAACGCCCTCGCGTGGTCTGTTATTATTATTACTCCCCTCGTTCTATAGAAGAGGACACTGAAGCCCAAGAGGTACCTGGGGTGGATACCAGCTGGATCAAAGCAATCAGCCGGGAGAACCACTGAGAGCCACAGGCAGGAACTAGCACCAGGAGCGGAGAGGGGATCGTCAAGACACAGAAGCATAAGGGCCAACTGGTGAAGAACCCAGCTCCAGCACTGCCCACACTGAGGGGCAGGGAAGAGGAGGTGCCTACAGAGGAGTCAAGAAGCAGGGACTGAGGGCTGCCGCAGGTGGTCCCGGGACCCGGGAACCAAGAGAAGACAGACTTTCCCCAGGACCCCAGGGGCACAGCTGGGGCGCTGCCCGCGGCTGCTGCCCCTCTGGTATTGTCTCCTACAGGTTTTCCCTCTTTTCGGTCACTTAGATAAGCGCAAAATAAGCAAATCCCTTTCAATTCTGGGGACACCACATGTCTCCGGGGAAAGCTTACCTGAAAGACAGCAGAGCTGAAATTTTAAGCAACATACTGGGCGATGTGGGGAATCAAAACCAGTGAGATGACATTTAACAAGGACTCATCTAACTCCCACATCTGGCTTGCAAAAACCCAAGCTTAGGAGAGGTTGAGACTGACAGCCAATGATGGGATCAAGGGGGATCGAGGGGTCCCTGATGCTCCCACTCCTGCTCCGGAGGGGCCAGAACATGACTCAGCAGGGGATGTCACCTCAGGTCACAACAGCGACAAAGCAGGCCTGCTCGGGAGGCACTGTGATGTCAGGTACTGGGAGCTGGCTCAGACCTGGTAGGCAGGTCTGGGTTCTGTCCTCTACGGACTTGACACTGTTGATAATCCCTCCTATTGGACGTTCTTCCTTCCTTCCTGCATTAGCCCGTTGGTGCTGCCAGAATAAAGTACCAAAACCAGGTGGTTGAGACAACAGAAATTTCTCATCTCATAATCCTGGGGGCTGGAAGTCTGAGATGGGTGTCGGCAAGGACAGTTACTTCCGAGGCCTCTTCTTGGCTTGGAGATGGTTGTCTGCACATTTACATGCATCCTCCCTGTGGGCATGTCCATCTCCAAGTTTCCCTTTCGATAAGGACACCAGTCATATTGGATTGGGGCCCACCCTCAGGACCTCACTTTCACTAGACTGTCTCTATAAAAACTATCTCCAAATAAGGTCACAGTCTGAGGTCCCGGGGTTAGGATGTCCACATACGAATTTTGCAAGAGGCCAATTCGACCCCTGACCTTTAGTCTCTCAGTTCCTGTGAAACATGAGTCTGATATCACCTACCTGCCCATCTCACTACCTTCTCCCAACCATGATGACAATACTGCTTTTATGTTGATGGTGCTCAGATCCTGATCAGAGGCCAAGCCCTCTCCTCAACTTCCAGATATGAAGCCAACCATCTGCTTAGCACCTCTACCTACATGTCCAGAAGCCTCTGGCTCAGAATGTTCCACTTAGCTCTTGTATTCTCTCACTGGGGAAAGAAGCAGTATTCAGTAGGGGTCAAGACCATGGGTTGTGGTACCAGAATGATGGGGTTGGAATCCTGGCTCCCCAGCTTCCAGCTGTGTGACCTAGGGCTACTTCCTTCCCATTTCCTCACCCATCAGTGTGGACGTACAGGCTTGTAAAGATTACCTCTTGAATATAGGTCACAGGCTTAGAACAAGGCCTTAGACATCGTCATGCCTCACACCTGTCAACCTCGTATTAAGTTGGCAATGTCTGAGTGAAGCCATTCTCCCAGGAACTCATGCTAGAAAAACATGCATTTGAGGATCAGCTTGATTTTTGCAAAAGAACCCAGCGGGGATTTTGATGGAGACTGCAAGGAATCTGTGCATTGGTCTGGGTGGTACTGCCAACTCAACAATATGAAGCCTTCCAACCTGTAAACTTGGGATGTCTTTTTATTACTTCGGTCTTCCTAAACTTCTGTGATGTTTTGTAGTGTTCAGTACACAAGCCTTGTAGTTTTTTGTTCATTTTATTCCTAATTAACTTTTAATATTATGAAAAGAATTATATTCTTAATTTAATTTCCTGGTTGTTCATTTTAATTATTTACTAATACAACTGACTTTTGCATACAGATCTTATATCCTGCTACCTTACTGAACGTATTAGTTCTAAGAGTGTTCTAGTGAATTTACTTCTACAACATCATGCTATCTGCAAATGGAGGTGCATTTTACTTCCTTTCTACCGTGGATGGTTTTGATTTCATCTCCTGGCCCAATTATCCAGCTAGAGCTACTTGTACAATATTTAATAAGAATGACAAGTGTGGGCATCCTTGTTTCATTCTGGATCTTAAGGGGAGAGCCTTTAGTCTTTCACCACTGGGCATGATGTTAGCAGTGGGTTTTGCAACAAATGGTCTTTATCCATTTAAGGGAGCTCCATTCCATTCCTAATGAGGTTTTGGGGTTGGGGAGGGTGGGTTTTTTTTTTTTATCATGAAGGGGACCTCATAGGCTCTTGCCTGCAAATCCATTCTCCCCACAGCTGCAAAATGATCATTCTAACAGGCAAAGTTGATCATATCACAGCCTTCTTAGTCTAGCAGACACTGGAAATCCAGGCCATCCTCACTTCCCACTACTTTCCCTTTGCTCTTTGCCTTCCTGCAAAAAACCAATGGAGGTCTCCTAATATACTACACTACTTATTCCTTCCATGATTCTGTTCTTTCTACCCCTGTACTTGGAATGCAATTTCTTTTTTTTTTTTTGACTGTCCTGAATTATTTATTAGGTAAGAATTTTACAAATATTACCTATGTTAGCAGTAATGGTGGAGGCGGAGGATACTGCATCTTCTCCATGCTGCATGGCAAGAACCACCAATAGTGTGGTGGAACTTGTGACCCTTTCCAAGGCCACGGCTCTTGGGCCTGCGGATGTTAGCCCTCGCATCTCCCTGTGCTTGTGGACTGGTTTGGTGATCCACTGGGTGTCAGGATTTCTTCCGATAGCTTTATGGAATGGATCAATGAGGATAACCTCAAAGAATTAGTATGTGGAATCTTCACCAACCCAGGAAGAATTCAAGACTCTCAGAGCCCCAGTGGCATCCAATTCACTCCTCTGCAACAGACTGAAGGCTTCAGGCAAACTTGAGCTGGTTACCACCATGATGGACAGGCTTGCCAGAGGTAGCACCCTTAGGAACTGGGCGTTTGCGGCCACCACAATGCACACGAGTCTGATATATGACATAACCTTGCTTGGCCTTGTACCCCAGCCTGAACGCTTTATCAGGCCAGGTTGGGTGGGGGGCCCTGTGGAGCGCAGAGAGCTGGCGGTCCTGCCAGCGTGCACCCTGAGAAGCGCATTTCATCGGACTGCTTCTTCCTCTGTAGCTCCTGGATGGACTTGCAAGCGCCCACCTTGGCCTACCTTTGGGCTGATGGCTGCTGCCGGATGGAAAGGTGGAATGCAATTTCAATGACCATCCATCTCCCCTACAATTTGTTTAAAACTTTGTCTAATATCATCTTAGAAACTTTCCCTAAACACAGTCTAGCTAAGCTGTTCTGAGCTAATACTCTATATACATGGGTATTCTCACAATTACCATATTGAATATAGTTTTATGCTTTTGGGTCCCTCTTCCTCCATAGACAACCAACTCATTAAAGTACAATCTCTGCCTTGACCTCAGTCTCCCCAACATCTAACACAGTGCTGAGCGCACAGCGTGGAAGAGACAGCCCTGGGAGACAAATGAGGGAAGGAATGACTCACCCAATCAGTCCTTCACTTTACTGGCAGTGATTTTTCTGAAGTATAAACCTGACTATAACACTCAATCACTAAAAGCCCTCCACTAGCTGATGATAGCCTTTAGGATAAAGTTCCAATTTCTTAACATGACATAAAAGATTCCCCACGACCTGCCCAGCCCCAAATCTCTCCTTTCCCATCTTGGCTACACACCCAGTTCTCAATCCCACGACCATTCACAGCTCCCCTAACACCGCGCTCTTTCCAGTCTCCCGACTTTCCCTTATGCCACACCCTCCACACTGGGCTGCCTTGCCTGTCCTTCCCTACTGTTCACTTGGAAACCATGCAATCTTTTTTCCAAGAGTCAGCTCAAACATCACCTTTGAGCTCTGTGTAAATCTGTTTATACAGCTGTCTGCTTTGTGTGGATATTTCAAAGGCACCCTATGCTCCCCAAATCTAAGACTGAACTCACAACAATCTCTACCCTGCCCCTGCAAGAAAAAGAGACCATCTCTCTTTCCCACATCCCTCTGCTCAACAGGAACTCCACTATCATTCCAAGTATCTGAGTCAGAAGCCCGTCTCCTCCCTTCACACCCTCCATCACCAAGTGCAACCTATCTACTTCTCTCCATCTCTGTGCTATCACCTCACCCAAGCCATCACTGTTGTCCCCCGTCTAGTGTAACAGCCTCCTGATGGATCCCTGTTTCAACACTGGCCTCCCTCCAAACACCACCCCTCCACGGGAGCTGGGAAGCAGGTCTCATCTCCATCGCCCACCTGCAACCCTGCACAGACTCCCTGTCACCTTGATGATCACCACCAAAGCTCAAGTGGCCTCCAGGGCTGCACATCCATGGTTCCCCTACCACCACTCCAGCTTCCCAGCCCCTCTTAGCTCTGCCCTCAGTACTCGTCCCCGCAGCGCTTTCTCTAGTTCTTACTCATCCTTTTCGACCTCAGCGCCTCCTCAAGAGCACCTTGTCTGATGCCCAGTCTACAGCCTCATAGAATCACAGTCTTTTTCTTCGTAGTTTTCATCTCAGTTTGAAGTAACCCCTCATGTGAATGGGAGCACTATGTCTGTAGACCACCGGCCCCCGAGACAAGGCGCAGTGTCCTTAGGTGCCAGCTATCCAGCACATGGCTGGCATGGGAAAGACACTCAGTAAGTATTTAAGTGAATAAACATACCTGAAATCTTTATTCAGTGCAACTGTCAAGGAGAAATGACACTCCCTTCTTCGGGCCCCACTTTCCATGTCAGATTTCTAGCTGAGTCTGTAGAACACTGAGAGATTGCCCCTTACGGACTGTGAGTCCCACACGGATGGGAAACCTCCTGTTTTCCACTGGGAACACACGGCACATGCAACAGTTAGCTCACTACTGAAGGGCTCCCTCCCTGGGAAGGTGGGCTCTAGGGGCTACAGTGTAGAAGGGCCAACATTCGCATCAGGAAACATGGGGCAAGGAGATCTGGATGGCTTTCTAAAGCAGGACAGCTTAGCTTAAGGACAGAAAGGCTGAGACATGGGGGACCGCCCCCCCCCCCCCCCCTGTTAGGAATCTCTACTGCAAAGCTAAGCAGGCCCTGGAAGGAGGCACCAGGGCGCGGAAGCTGTGGATGTCCGAGTAAAGAGGAACCTGAGCTCCCATCACTGGTCAGGACCAGGCAGAGATCCTCCCTCTACCCCAGCCATCATCTGGATGCTCTACAGAGAATCCCTGCATGCAGTAGAGACTGCACTAAATTCTTTTAATTCAGTATTTCTTGAGCACCTATTGCATGAATGCTAGGAAAAAAGAAAACATCAGTATAAGAGATGATCCACAGAGCACCCTGGGGGACCTTACAGATGACAGTTTTAATCACTTCCAAGCCTTAGATAAGCAACCCTTTGGCCAAAAAGATAAGTTTCTTTGGGTCTGTTGACATGTGACCCCCGACTATCAATCAATGCCCAAAAGACCAGGCTAGCTAAACCAATTGAGTGTATAATTTGGTTCTTACTGCAGTTGCCAGATTGATTGGCAATGCCTAACAGGAAAAGAGGCTATGAACTATTTTTTTTTTTTAAAGATTTTATTCATCTATTTGACAGAGAGAGAAACAGCGAGAGAGGGAATACAAGCAGGGGGAGTGGGAGAGGGAGAAGCAGGCTTCCCGCCGCGCAGGGAGCCCGATGCGGGGCTCGATCCCAGGACCTGCAATCATGACCCGAGCTGAAGGCAGACACCTAACAAATGAGCCACCCAGGCGCCCCGAGGCTATGAACTATTAACAAAAAAGACATCCCGCTTTTTTGGAGACGCTTGCAAACCCTTAGAATAGCTGATCTGAGAGCCTCCATTTTGCAAGTGACGCTCCAGGGCATACTTTGCTAACCACAGTAGTCAGTGCTTATGGCCCACAAGGGATGCAGGAAGAGGAGGAAGGCACTGGGTTTTGGAATCAGGGAGCCCAGGCCTCCAACCCACTAGCTGTGTGATGGACGACTGTCCCCTTCCCTGAGTGTTGGCTCCCCCCTTGCCAAATGCTAAGAATAAAACTCAACACCAATAGGGTGATTGTGAGGATCTGCTGGGTGTCCCGGGAGCAGGGCCTGGTGACACGAGGCCCTCAACACCGGCCATCACCTGTCTCACAGAGCCAAACATCTGGCGGCGCTGTCCCGGGAACAAGGAGTCCTGAGCATCCAGTCCAACTTGGACACTCACCAGCTATGCAACTCCAACGTCATCACCTAGCAGCCTAAAACTTCAATTTCTGCCACTGAGAAGCGAAGACGGTGCTGCTTCCCTCACAGGGCTACGGATGGCCCGAACGAAAGATGGAACCCAGAGAGCCGCATTAAACTTTCGTTAGCACCGCAAACAAAAATACTGTCAAATTATTTTGTAATTACAAATTTATTTTCTTTCTTCTAGTATATAAGAAAACACACACACACACACACACACACATGATTCCTTGAAAGAAATCTGCAAACAACCTGTACCCGCAGCAGGAGCGTAGGGGCAGGCGGATGGAAGAATGGGGCTCTGCTCCTTCGTGCCCTCTGCAAGCCACAGCAGGTGCGGCCTCACGGTCAGAAGGACGGAGGGAGGCCACCTTCACGTCACACCTCCAAGAACAACGTACAGCCCCTGATACAACGTGGGGGCTGTCACAGTACCTCCAGAACAGAGACATGGCTGAGAAAACATGTAAACATTTTAAAAAAAAATGTGAAAAGCAGGAAGAACTGAAAAAAGTTTAATATGGAAGGAGAGCACCTCCAATAAAAGGACCATAAAACCATTATGCCGCGGCCCAACTGGAAAAGCACTCCTTTTCTCTTCAAAGCCTTCCTGCTCTTCTCCTGCAGGTGAGGGGCCAGGGCTGAGCTGCCACCTTCTGTGGATGACAAAATGAGCACAGGGCTCTGGAAAGAGTCAAGAGCAGAACAAGACTCCACATGACACGCTGAAGTGCTAAAGGAGATGGCTATCAGCCAATTTGGGTCTAAAGATTCAATTCAAAGAAAAATCCGTTCAAAGTTGAACTTTCAGATGCCAAACCTGCATTAGCTCATAAATTCTTTTTCACTCAATTCAGTAATTTTCTTTAAAAAAAAAAAAGTGGGTTTTTATAACATTTCACTGCCAAAACATGAGTAAACACGGAGAAGCAAAAAGAAATCGCCTGTAGTCTCCAAACACAGAAATAAGCCTTGTTAACATCTTGGTGTATATATTCTTCTGGACCTTTTTCTATGCATATGTACAAAGGCATGTATTCCCTAAGAATGGGATCCTATCATTCATATTGTTTTGTAACAGCTTTTATTATTTAATCATGGATACCTTTCCATGTTAATATATGTCCTTTTGGATCTTCTTTTTTAATGTCATCTATTATACAGATATCATAATTTAACTAATTCCCTATTACTGAAGGTCTATATTCCTTCTGATAAGTCTGGTGTTATAATGTTATGACAAATGACCTAATACACACATCTTTGTGCACTAGTCCATTTCTTTTTCTTAAAATAAAGTAAATATGGTATTTTGGGGTCAAAAGATTTGCACGTTGTGGTAGACCAGATAATGCTTCCCCTCAATGATGTCCACTGCTAATCCCTAGAACCTACCAATAGGATCCCTCACAGACAAAAGGCACTTTTCGGATGTGATCCAGTTAAGGATCCCAAGATAAGGAGATTACCCTGGAGGAATCACAAGGGACCTTCTGAAGGGAAAGGAGGAGGCAGGTGAGCCAGAGATTGCTGAAGAGACCCCAGCACAGACATCCCAGGTGGAGGAGGCAGCCAGGAGCCAAGGAATGCCACCGCGTGTAGAAGCTGGAACAGGAAAGCAGACCCTCCCCTGAAGCCTCCAGAAGGCAGGCAGGCCTTTACTTTCATTTGGGAGTCTTCTGACCTCAAGAAGTGTAATACAATAAGTGTGTGTTGGTTTTTTTTGGTTTTTTAAAGATTTTATTTATTTATTTGACAGATAGAGAGCACAAGTAGGCAGACAGGCAGGCAGAGGGAGAGGGAGAAGCAGACTCCCCGCTGAGCAGGGAGCCCGAGGTGGGGCTCGATCCCCGGACCCTGGGATCATGACCTGAGCCAAAGGCAGCCGCTTAACCGACTGAGCCACCCAGGCGCCCCTAGTGTGTGTTGTTTTAAGCCACTGAGTTTATGGTTTTTGGTACAGGAGAAACAAGAGACATACACATTGTTACTAAATGTATTTCTTTAGTAAATACGTTACTTCCAAGGTAAACTGTACTTGATAATTCCATACCACCCCCCCTCCCATTTTGCCAGCTAATCCTCTCTGCAGTTGCCCCAGGCACACTGTCCCCAAGAAAACGGAATTCACATTTGAGCATCTACCACGTGCCAAGTACTACACTGGGCTGATCTCCCACATTTCTTCCCCTAAACTTGAACACAAGGACCAACCTCATGTTATTTCACAACTCAACAAACCACCCCTTGAGGAAGTCAAGTGACTTGCCGCAGATTCATTTATTTATTTATTCAACACACATGGCGAGAGCACCTACTGTCGCAGGGACACTGAAGTTCCAGGCACGCAAGACGCAGCAGTGAGCACGCTGCCGTCCCTGCCCTAGTGCAGCCTGACGCCCAGCGGATCACAGAACTGGGAAGGGAGGGAGCCGGGCTGGGGGCGAGCCCCCCCACTCTATTCACCACAGAACCCCCCAGCCTCTCTTCTCTGTTCTTCTCCGTCCCCCCGCCGACAAATCTCACGACACTTAGGTCACTTTAGATTTAAAATGCCTGAATGTACTCATCACTGCACGTACCGCCAGGCCTGCTGGAATAAGGTCCCCGCCTCCTCTGTGCACTGAGGTACTGCATGAATTCTTGTCCAAGACTCTACCTCTCCCCCACCCAACACTGGTTTCCAACTCCACAGCAATCGAGGGTGTCTTCCCTGCAAAGGCTTGCTTCCCTCCCACCTGCCTGCCTCCAAGTCCCGTCTGCGGTAAGGTATATTAGGCAAGGGAAAGGAGGGCCTGCACCTAAATAAAGCAGAACTTCACAGGTAAATCCAGAACTCCTTCTGAATCTCACCCAAGCCATTCAGCTAAAGGAAGGAAGGAAATCAGGTCTCTCGCTCTGCAAATCCAAAGAACATCCAGCGTTACTTGTAAACGAGGAAGGGGGAGCACCCCAAACTCACTACTATTTCTGAACCAGCCTCCAGGCAGGAGCCCACAGAGGGCGGCGAGAAGCGGATCGCTGAGAACGGGCTCCCCCCTGTGCTGACACGAGGAACTGCAACGTTGTCGGCTGCCCGAGGGACTGGCTTCTTTCTTGAGCCAGAGCCAACAGGCCAACAAGGGGCCTCCCCATTTCCGAGTCGGCGAAGGAGAGCAGACACCAGTGAAACAGGCTGTCCTGAGTTTTGAAAGGACAGCAATAAGTGCAAAGTGTGAGCACCCAGTGCCTGCGCACCCACTATGAGCCGTGGCACGCGCCCAGTGCCTGTTCACGGTCTGATTTAGTCACATGGGGCTCTTCTATCCCTATTTTACAGAGGACGACTGCGTAAACGTGTCACAGCCAACACCTGAGGAGCCCGTGGGAGCCCAGGTGGACGTCATCTGAAGCCAGCCGCCTCAATCCTCCTTGACTCTTCCTTTCAGCAAAACCTTTGTGACTCAGGGTCATCTGAGGCATTCCGAGGCTGCTTACTGTGCCGCGGACGCCCTGCAAAAGTGAGCTCAGTCTGCACACCACCCAACGTCAGTCTCAGCCCAGTTCCACTGGTGCAGAAGCTGGGGCTCAGAGACACGGCATGGCTCGCTCACAGCGACACAGCAAGTAGCAGAGATTCCCTGGTCCTCCTGCCCCAGACGTAACTGTTCATTCACCCATACCACGGGGCTACCACAACAGGCTCAAGATCCATACCTGAGCAGCGCAAGGTCGGAGGTCACAGATATGAGCATCGGCTCAAACTGGCGACCAGAATGTCCAGAGCAAGCACACAACACCGGGACACGAACTAAGAAAGCCTCATTCCTGACCCCCAGCAGCCTCCCCAGGCCAAGTGCAAGAGCTCCAGCAGCGTGGAGTTCGGAGCGCTCTCCACACCACTCCAGCTTGCCTCCTCCAGCCCTTCTCAGACTGCCGTACCTCATGACCCAGCCCCACCGCATGACATAGTGTACCTGTCGGTCCGTAAGTGCCAGCACACTGCACTGCACCTGCAGACCCCACTGCACCTGCGGACCCCACTGGACTTGCGGACCCCACGTGCACCTGCGGACCCCACGTGCACCTGCAGAACCCAAGTACTGCACTGCACCTGC
>NW_023270415.1:79171953-79187345 GCF_011800145.1 Mirounga leonina
GCAGAACCCAAGTACTGCACTGCACCTGCAGACCCCACTGCACCTGCGGACCCCACGTACACCTGCAGAACCCAAGTACTGCACTGCAGACCCCACTGCACCTGCGGACCCCACTGTACCTGCAGACCCCACTGCACCTGTAGACCCCAAATACTGCACCACACCTGTAGACCCCACACACAATCAGGAAGGACTGAAATGCTCAGTTTCCTACTGGAGGAAAACCCAAAAAAAGGCTATAGGGATAGCTGCCCCTGCCACCTGCTTTCCAACCACACCTCCTACCTCTCCTGTTCCGGGCTCCTGCTGCGCTCAGTTCCTCATCTTGCCCCAGCTACCACGCTGCTTCCTCTGTGTAGGAGGCTCCTCCATACACTGTCACCTTGTCCAGGCCTGGTGCTCCTTATTAGTCTGAGTTGCATAGAGACTGGACCTGTCTTTTCTGATCTGTACTCCCAGGAGTCCAGTGTGTAATGCACAGGTGTCCCATAATATGTAATGAATAAGAGTAATCCATAAACTCTATGTAGCCTGGCCACCACTGCCAAATTACTCAATTGTGGGAGGAGGGTAGAATCAAAAGCATGAAGGTCTGGCGATGGACAGTGGAAGTGGTTGCTCGACAATGTGAATGTACGCAATGCCACTGAATTGTACACTGAAAAGTGATTAAAATGGTGAATTTTAGGTTATGTATTTTTTACCATAATTTTCAAACTAAGTAATTTGTTTAAATGGGGGTGGAACTATGTAGACAAGGAAGGTGCACTAATGAAAGGCAGGGGTGCAGCCCCGCCCCATCTAAGACCCTCAACAGGTAACAATCCCCCAACCGAACCCCACGCTGATCTACTTCACAGTGACTCCCAGAGTCGACCTGTCCAGGTTCTAACTTAAGGGTGTAAGCCCCTTAGAGAGAGACTGACCTCTTCCAACGCTGAGAGCGCGGCCCAGAGTCCTGAGCCCAGTGCACACTCAGATTAGGAGGACAGTAGCTGCCTCTCATTGTGCAGAGATTGAGCGTCAGGTTTTCTAGAGGTTGTTCTTGCCACTGACTGATAGGGAGACTCAAATCAAGTCTGATGCAGTCTCAGGGCCGAGTGAACCAATACATGAATGAATGAAACACCGAATGAGTGACCACAGTAATAAATGTCAAAGTAGCAGGCAGCAGGACCAGTGGGTTCACAAAACCATGCTGTTTCTTAAATAGAAGCCGACATTTTAGGGACCATCTGAGTCCTAAAATCACATCAATCTGACTATACTTAGAAACACACCAAAATTTCCATTAAATTATCATATTCTTTGTTTCAATAAATTGCATCTTAAAGGGAAAATCAAGGGTGGGGGGAGATCAGAATATAATTGCCAGTTCCAATCTCAAGGAATAAGGTCAATGCAAAAGCCCATTAGCTCCAGGCCCAAGAAAAGGGCTGTAAAACGAGAATGGACTTAGAAAATCCTATTAGAAAGAAAATTTGGGTTTAATTAACAAAGAGAGAAATTTTTTGAGAAACTAAAACTACCTCACCTGATGAAATTATCTCAAATAAAGAGCTGCTACCTTAAATCTCCAGTGCAGGAGTGAGTGAGAGCGGGAAATCGCTGTGTCTCCTCGTGGAGCGTGGGACAGACAAGTGCCACGCACCTCCCGCAGCTGGGCTGGCTCTGGGCTGAGGGGACACGAGAATGCGCGAGACCCACTTCCCAGTTCCGACTCATTTCTCCTACTTTGTATCGGCAGACTTCATAACACAGCAGCAGTGTCCACTTGCTGCTTATTGACCCCAGTGGCTCCGAAGCACCTCACAACCTGGCTTCTGCCTACCAGTGTACCCGCTGTGGAAACCTCTCTTAACAGACTTCACGAGGTTGCCAACAACTTCAGGGGATACTTTCCAGTTTTCCTCCCAGAACTCCCTGCCATTAACAGTTTTATCTGTTCTGATGATCCGTGGTTTCCATACCCCACCCTGCCTCGTCCGTCCCTTTCCTGCGCTGCTCTCCACTTCCCCACCCTGCAGACACTGCTGGTGCAGGGCCCCGGCCATCCCCTCCGGCAGGACGGCTCCCCGACGACCGGGCGCTTCCCCTGCCTGCCACTCACCGCCAGGTCCTTGCTCTGGCTCAGACTTGTCCCAAGCCCTGGACTGTCTGATAACCAGCTACTGCCCTCAAGGCACAGGGACATGACTCGGTGTCCAGGGAAACTCAGGACGGACCTGCCACATCCCTCTCCACCCCCACCACACCCTGCCAGTCCCAAGGCGGGCCAGTTTTCTCTTTCAAATGCCCCTGGTAATGCATCTTTTCCCATCCCTCCCTGACACCTGGTTCAAGACTGCATCATCTCCCTGCCCAGCCTCTGGCAGCCCCAGCTCCTCTCCCTAGTCTCCTAGAGCTCCCAGAACAGCAAGCCCACACGGCACACCTGGCCATAAGGTCAAGTCCCAGGTGAGCTGGGAGCGAGGTCGCACCTTTGTACAGCATCAGCAGGTGCTTACTGAGCAGCAGACACCGTGCCAGGATGGACAGACTCAGTCCCGACATCCGCTGTGTGGCTCGGGTCCTGCTGTTCTCCCTGATGCACAGACGAGGAAACTGAACCCACAAAGCTCAAGTGACTGACCTGAGGTCACATCCAGAGGGCAGCAAAGCCCAACTGAACCACGGCCATCGGCCCTGGGCCCTCCCTATCAGCCACTCTCACTTCTGCCTGCTTCGAACATCACCTTTCACCACTCACCCCCTCAAGACACGCACTCCAGAGACCCACTGCCTTCCTGCTCCCGTTCACTTCCTTGCTCACCCTGCTCCCCGAAGCCCCCAGGAACCCAACTCATCCCTTAGAACATGGAGCCCTTACTGCCCCCCCCCACACTGCCACCATCAGAGGGGGACCCGAATATCCTGCTCCAGCAGCGAGGCAAGAGGTGGCCAGAACAGAACTCTGACGCGTGTGTGCTACCAGTTACGCAGCACTCTGTCCAGGTGGGGCTTGGCTGGGCGTCCACAGGGATGCCATCATGCCGCTTTCCAGACGGGAGCTTAGAGGAATAAAACATCCTGTTACAGTTCGCCGCCCCTCTCGCCCAAGCCTGGGAGCACACAGTTTCGATGCTCGGTGCAAAGTCTTCCCTTCTCTGTCTCCCTATGAGCCCGTGAGCTACTCGCAGCCCACACTCCCAGGGGCCATGCAGAGTCTGGAACAGAACGTGCCCGCGGTGACATCTGAAGAGGCACGAGGTCCTTGCCTTCCAGGCCCAGAGTTCACCCGGGAGAGGGGAGGACTGCGGACAAACGGAAACGTGGCAAGGCCACGAACGCGTGTAGCCATGGCACGGACGAGACCAGAGCGGGACGGCTACGGTCCCCAGGGCAGTACCCTGCCACCTGGTGACATGGGTGACAAGCCACTCCAATGAGAGACGTCAGGCTGAGGCCCCAAAGGCCATGTGCAGCGAGGAGAGAGGCAGGCTGGCTCAGCGGGGCAGCAGGGCCGGCTCCACATGCCTGCACCGAAGGCTTCGCCCACCGGCCTGCCTTCCCCCACGTCTGTCTACTGCCTGCTGCCCAGGGAAAGGCGGTGGCTTTCGAGCTCAGGACCAGCCCTGAGCTGGACGGGCCACCCAAAACCCCTCCCAACTCAGCCAGGAGCGGGGATCACCTCCACCCACCCACTCCACCCACCCAACGACTCGTCCCCAGTCTCCCAGCGAGGATAACTGCTATTTGGCTCATCTGGACCCCAGGCCACCGTGTCTCGGTCACACCACTGAGGACAAGAATACAGGCAGGGGACTGGATCAAATCCAAGTGTTTGCTCCCAGCTTCCTTTACTTTCACAATGATACCAGGTCACCCGAGGCCACTGTCTGAGGGACATGTCCGGGACTTAGAACTTACAGTCAGGTTCGGGGGGAGCAGGCCGAGCCAATGCGAACAGCAGTGTCAAACTGGTGCAAGTAGAAAGCAAGCAGCTGGGACGCCTGGGTGGCTCAGTCGGTTAAGCGTCTGCCTTCGGCTCAGGTCATGATCCCAGGCTCCTGGGATGGAGTCCCGCATCAGGCTCCCTGCTCCGCGGGGAGCCTGCTTCTCCCTCTGCCTCTGCCTCTCTCTCTCTCTATCTATCTCTCATGAATAAATAAATAAAATCTTTAAAAAAAAAAAAAAAAGCAAGCAGCTAAGTCTCTGGGGACCTAACAGTGACACTCATAATTAGGTGAAGGATACATGGGTGTAGAAAAGGCTTTTTTAAAGATTTCACAAACCATGGTGAGGTGGTTTAGAAAGTGGGATGGGCGGAAAAACAGGACTACCTTGCACTTATGCCCCGCGCCAAAACACAACGCGCACTCGGCCCGCACCACCTCCCTAACCCTCGAGGCCGCCCCGGGACAGGCTTCGTGGAGGCCACTCTGTCCAGCTGGGAACCACGGTGCTGAGCCGTGGTCCGTGTCACGGACCCTCACACGGGCCTCAAACCTAAGCCTGCCTAGTACCAAGGCAGCTTCAGTTTTAGGCTTGCTGAATTTACAGAACCATGAAGGCACCTGAATGGGACTACCTCAAAGAAAACTAGAAATTCAGGAATAAAACCAGGCAAGAAAGTACAGCTGCAGAGGAGCTTTAAGTCAATATTCCATAAGCCATGGATATGTAGTTCTTTCTCTTTCCAAAGGAGAAGGCCGCACACAGGCCGACCCAGCACTTCTGTAAGGAAGCCGCAACGCACAGGGACGTCTCCCTTCCCCCGTCATTCACCGACAGGCCGTTTCCCTTTCCCAAGAGTGCTCTCCTCTGGGCGGGGCTGCAGCAGCTGGACAGGGTGCAGGTTTGCAGAAATCCACGCAGCAGGCACAGGAGAGGAGGCTGCCAGCCGCAAGGTGGCCAGAAGGAGGCTGAGAAGAGCACGGGCCTCACTCCCACTCCTCAACGGGTGCTTCTCGGCTCCCGCTAGCAGGTCAGTCACCAGCCTAACAGACAAAGGCAGCGGCCACACGGGGAAGGAGGTGTCCCGCTCGCTCATGGACGTGGCGTCTTTAGCATTCATAGTAGCCCGTCCAAGTGATCGTGGTGACTTAAAGTTTTCAGTAACTTTTTTATGGAAGTGAATTTGACTTGACACAAAATGAACCATTTTAAAATGAGTAATTCAGTGGCAGTTAATGTATTCACAATATATTGTCCAACCATCACTCCATCCAACTGCAGAACATTTTCATCACCCCAAAAGGAAACCTCACACCCATTAAGCAGCTGCTCCTCACACCAGCAGCCCTGCCCCTCATAAACTACCCATCTGTAGTCTGTCTTCATGGATTTACCTGTTC
Organism: Mirounga leonina; assembly: GCF_011800145.1. Classification (NCBI taxonomy): domain Eukaryota; kingdom Metazoa; phylum Chordata; class Mammalia; order Carnivora; family Phocidae; genus Mirounga; species Mirounga leonina. The sequence goes on from NW_023270415.1 coordinate 79,177,290, forward strand.
TGTAGATTTCATGTAAATGCAATCCTGTCCTTTCACGCAGCGTGTTTTCAAGGGTCATCTGTGTTGTAGCACATGTCAGTATTTTATTCCTTTTTAGGGCTAAAGAACAGTCCACTTTGCATTTTTATCCATTCACCCAATGGTAGGGGTTTCCACCTTTTGGCTGCTGTGAACACCAGTGTCCAGGTATCTGTTTGAATACCCCTTATCGATTCTCAGGTATAAACCCAGGAGTGGAATCGCTGGGTTACACGGTAACTAATTTTATGAGGAACTGTTGGACTCTTGTCTACAGCAGCCGCACCACTGACAACCCCACAAGCCGCAAGCAGGTCCCAACAACTCCACATCCTCACCCAACACTTGTTTTCCATTTTGCTGATAATAGCCATCCTAGTGGGTGTGAGGCGGTACTTCATTGTGGTTTTGATGTACGTTCAAAAATTACTTTTGATTACAAGTATAATCAATGTCCACTGTTAAAAACAAATGAATTTTCCCAGACTCCTTCTGGGCTCATGTTTCACCCTGTACTGACCTCATGCATTGTTGGTCCACCTGCCTGTCTCCCTCGGGGACTCTGACCCCTGGAGACAGTTCAGAGCAGTATCTCCAGTGTCTACTTATTCATTCAACAAGTAGTTATTAAAAGCCTCCTCCATCCCAGGCACCAGTCAAGACATTCAGGGTACAAAGAGGAAATCAAAAAATGCATGGAGACAAATGAAAATGAAAACACAACAATCCAAAATCTTTGGGACACCACAAGAACTGTTCTAAGAGGGAAGATTATGGCAATACAGGCTGACCTCAAGAAGCGAGAACAATCTCAAATAACCAAACCTTACACCTAAAGCAGCGAGAAAAAGAACAAAGCCCAAAGCCAGTAGAAGGACATAATAAAGATTCAAACATAATAAATAAAATAATAAATGAAAGACTAAAATATAGAAATGATGAAACCAGGAACTGGTTCTTTGGAAAGTCAAAGAAAATTGATAAACCTCTAGCCAAACTCATCGAGAAAAAGAGGGGATTCAAATAAAATCAGAAATGGGGAAATGACAACCAACACCACAGAAATACAAAGGATTATAAGAGACTATTATGAAAAATTATACACCAACAGACTGGACAACCGGGAAGAAATGGATAAATTCCTAGAAGCATAAGCTTTTAAAACTAAATCAGAAAGAAATAGAAAATTTGAACAGATGGGGGTGCCTGGGTGGCTCAGTCAGTTAAGCATCTGCCTTCGGCTCACGTTATGATCCCAGGGTCCCGGGATCAAGACCCACATTGGTCTCCCTGCTGAGCAGGGAGCCTGCTTCTCCCTCTCCCTCTGCCACTCCCCCTGCTTGTGCGCTCTCTTTCTCTCTCAAATAAATAAAACCTTAAAAAAAAGAGAAAGCAAGAAAATTTGAACAGATGGATTACTAACAACAAAGTTGAGTCACTAATCAAAAAACTCCCAATAAACAAAGTCCAGGACCAGACAGCTTCACAGATGAATTCCATCAAACATTTAAAGAAGAGTGAATACCTATTCTTCTCAAATTATTCCAAACAACAGAAGAGGAAGGAAAGCTTCTAAATTCGCTCTATGAGGCCAGCATTATCCTGATACCAAAACCAGATAGACACTACAAAAAAATACTACTACAGGCCAGTATCTCTGATGAACATAGATGCAAAAATCCTCAACAAAATATTAGCAAACTGAATCCAACAATACATTTAAAAAAAAAAAATCATTCACCATGATCAAGTGGGATTTATTCCCAGGATACAAGCATGGTTCAATATTCCCAAATCAATCAACATGATATATCACATCAACAAGAGAAAGGATAAAAACCATATGATCATCTCAATTGATGCAGAAAAAGCATCTGACAAAATACAACATCCAATCATGATAAAAATTCTCAACAAAGTAGGTTTAGAGAGAACATACCTCAACATAATAAAGGCTATATATGAAAAACCCACAACAAATGTCACACTCAGTGTTGAAAAACAGAGTTTTCCCCCTAAGATCAGGAACAAGGCAAAGATGTCCACTCTCACCACTTCTTTTCAACATAGTACTGGAAGTCCTCGCCACAGCAATCAGACAAGGAAAAAAAAACAAACAAACAAACAAAAAACCACAGGCATCCAAAGTGGTAAGAAAGAAGTAAAACTTCCACTACTTGCAGATGACATGCTACTATGTATACAAAACCCTAAGGACTCCACCAAAAAAACTAGAATTCAGTAAGGTGGTAGGATACAAAATTAATATACAGAAATCTGTTGCATTTCTATACTTATCATGAAGTAGCAGAAAGAGAAATTAAGAAAACAATCCCACTTACAACTGCACCAAAAATAAAATACCTAGAAATAAACTTAACCAAGGAGGTGAAAGTCCTACTCCAAAAACTATAAAACATTGAAGAAATTGAACATGGCAAACAAATGGAAAGATATTCCATGTTCATGAATTAGAAGAACCGATATTGTTAAAATGCCCATACCATCCAGAGCAAACTACAGATTTAATGCAATCTTTATTAAAACACCAACAACATAGTTCACAGAACTAGAACAAATAATCCTAAAATTTGTATGGAACCACAAAAGACCCTGAATAGCCAAAGCAATCTTGAAAAAGAAACTTGCTAGAGATTCCACAATCTCAGATTTCAAGATACACTGCAAAGCTGTCATCATCAAAACATTATGGTACTGCCACCAAAACACACATAAATCAATGAAACAGAATAGACAGCCCAGAAATAAACCCACAACTATACAGTCCAATAATCCTCAACAAAGCAGGAAAGAATATCCAATGGGGAAAAGACAGTCTCTTCAACAAGTATGCTGGGAAAACTGGACAGCTACATGTGAAAGAATGAAAGTGGACCACTTTCTCACATCACACACAAAAATAAATTCAAAATGGATCAAAGACCTAAACGTGAGACCTGAAACCATAAAACATAGGCAAAAAAGATCTAGAAGAAAACATAGGCAGTAATTTTTTTGACATTGGCCATAGGAACATTTTTCCAGATGTGTCTCCTGAGGTAAGGGAAACAAAAGCAAAATTAAACTTACTGGGCCTACATCAAAATAAAAAGGTTTCACACAGTGAAGGAAACCATGACAAAAGGGTAACCTACTGAATGGGAGAAGGTATTTGCAAATTATATATCTAGTAAGGGGTTGATATCCAAAATACACAAATAACTTATATAATTTAACACCAAAAAACCAAACAATCCAATTAAAATGGGCAAAAGACATGAATAGACATTTTTCAAAAAAAGACATCCAGATGGCCAACAGACATATGAAAAGAGACTCAACATCTCTAATCACCAGAGAAATACAACTCAAAACCACAATGAGATACCACCTCACACCTGTCAGAACGGCTAAAATCAGACACGCAAGAAACAAGTGTTGGTGAGGATGTGGAGAAAAAGAAACCCTCATGCACTGTTGGTGGGAATGCAAACTGGTGCAGCCACTGTGGAAAACAGGATGGAGTACTGAGGTTCCTCAAAAAATTAAACACAGAAATACCGTATGATCCAATAATTCTATTACTGGACATTGATCCAAAGAAAACAAAAGCACTAATTTGAAAAGATACACGCACCTCTATGTTCACTGCAGCATTATTCGCAAGAGCCAAGATATGGAAGCACCCCAAGTGTCCATCAACAGACGAAGGGATAAACAAGATGTAGTAATGTATAATGGAATATTACGCAGCCATTCAAAGAGTAAAATCTTACCATTTGCAACAACATGGATGGAACTAGAGGGTATTATGCTAAGTGAAATAAGAGAAAGAAATACCATATGATTTCACTCATATGTGGAATTTAAGAAATGAGAGAAAAACCAGACTCTCAAATTTAGAGAACATACTGGTGGTTGCCAGAGGGTAGGTGGGTGGAGGGATGGGGGAAACAGATGACGGGGATCAAGAGTATACCTATCTTGATGAGCACTAAGAAACATACAGAATTGTTACATCACTGTACTGTACACCTGAAACTAAGATAACACTTATGTTAATTACATCGGAATAAAAAGACACTCAGGGCTCAGCAGTGAACAAAACCTCATCCTTACCCTGACAGAAGGTACACATCACTTCTAGTGAAGGAGACACACAATGAACTAGGCAATGCATAGCAGGTAGTCAGGGCTACAAAGAAACGGCAGGGCAGGAGAGTGAATGCACCTGGAGCTACATGGCCTGGCCTCTCAGTCCATCTGTCCCAGCTTTATAGGGAGGACCAGACAGGGGGGCAAGAAATGCCCCAGAAAGGAATACACACTCAACTTGAAAGACAGTGCAGAATCAGCCAAGAGCCCCCTGACTCTCATCAGCAGCTCTTACTGCAGGATTCCCAACGGTCCAGGTCCGAGGCTGAAGGCACCATCCCCCGCCCGACCTGTGCACATGCACATCCGTGTTAGCAGAAGGAGTCACTAAGACCAGCACGTGGCAAATCCCTTCAGTGGAGGAACAGAAGCAGCAGCAAGGAGCAAGATTCTGCAAATAGGCAAGAACCAAGCAACAGTGGAACCAAACAGATTCGAAAACAAAAATGGCCCAAATGTGAATTTTACATCACTTTTTTAAGCAGTTTATTAGAAACAAATTACTGTGTGAATTCTCCTTGGTTGCCGTTTTAATGATTGGAAGTCCCATCAGGATACTCCGTTTTCAAGGCCTGGAAATGGCGATGGGCTGTGGAGGGGGCGGTGAGGAACAGCAGAAGCTACAGTGGGACTGTCCCCTACTTCACACATGTCAGAGCCATCAGCTTTGATTTTTCTCAGATGCCATGCTAGGCACCAAACAGAATCCTCACATCACCCTACAAAAGGACACATAGTTATACCTGTTCTCTGGGTAAGGAAACGTAGTTCACAGAAGCAAAATCCAGCTATGGCCACTTGCCACTCGGTGAATCAGCACAACAGCCCCACAGCTAGACGCCGAGTCCACGCTCCCTGCTTGCTGCCCTCTGAAGCATTTGCTGAGCATCTGTCACATGCCAGCATTGTGGGAGGAAGGGAGACAGTCCTTACCCTTCAGGAATTCAACTTCCAATTGTGAAATGAGTAAGTCACAGGGACGTAATGTACGCAGAGGGAACACGGTAATATTGCCCTAACTGTGATGACAGATGGTAACTAGACCCATCGTGGCGATCACCTGCTAATGTATATAAAAAAAATCAACTCTCTCTGATGTACAACTGAAACTCATAGGTCATTGTGTCAATTATACTTCAATTTAAAAATCTAATTAGGGGAGGAGGGAGTAAAGATGTCCGAGTAGTAGGGGGTCCCTGGGCTTGCCTCATCCCCCAAACACAGCTACATCACCATCAAATCATTTTGAACACATAGGAAATCGATCTGAGGATTAAGAGAACAATCTGCACAATTAGAGGGAGAGGACATGGCAGGTACAAGGTGCGGAGACATGAACTGGGGGAGAGAAAAGCAGAGGTGCTGCAGAGGGGAGGGACCCCTTTTCGTGGAGAGAGAAAGAGAGAGTGGGAGAGATAGCAGCGCATCAGGTTTAAGCAAAAAAACCACTCCGCCAAAACCACTGATTGGGGAATCGCGAGGAAGTACTGCAAGTTTTTACAAACAGTGGAGCTCACATTCTAAGGTTTTAGAGTCCACGCCATTCGTCGGAGTCAAGCCAGGCAGGCAGTGGTACTCCTGGGGATAGGGAGGGTGGAGGCCCAGGAACAGGCAGCGTGGTATAGGGAGAGAACGCTCCCCCTCCTGGAGTACATTTGGAAGAGGGTATAGTGCCTCTCCAGAGACAAAAGGCCCACCAGGCAGCATCAGCAAGGGACAAAAGCACACACAAAAGGGAGATAACCTGGTCGCAGCTTCCCACTGTGCTTCATAGACTCCAAGCACCTGTGCGGCCCGGCAACTGCTTTTCTGGGACAAAATGGCACCAGACACATCGCTGCAAGGCTCTCCTCCAGAGCAGGAAGCAGGGGAGTGGGTCCATGCCCTGCCGGGCCCTTTAAGAGTTGGAGTTTTGAACCAGCCATGGGCCAGAGATGAAACACAGAACTGTGGCACAGGGAGCCGATGGCCAGGAACAGATAGGTTAAGGGCAGCGATCTCATGAAAGCCCGAAACACAGGAGAGGAGATTGTTCACTTTTCTGTCAGGGCCTCCTGAACAGCGGCAGGTGCAAGCTCCCCTCCCAGGGGAACAGAGGGCAGAGTGATGCCATCTTCCACCCCTGCCTGCCACCAGTACGATGGGACTTCAGAGAGAAACACAGCATCTCCAGCGGAGGCTGGAGCCGCTGACCCCAAGCCCCCCCCCCCCGCGCCCAGCAGGAGCATCTTTACTAGGGTAGGTGTGACTATGAGCCGGCACAGCGGGCCCCTCCCCCAGAGGACCAGCACAGGTCCCCCACATGCACCAAGTCTACTGATCACAGAGTGCTCCAAGCATCAGCTTCAGTTCCAGTCTTCCCCCTTTCCCTTTGGGAATCAGGCTTACAGTTTTTCGCTTATTTATTTTTTCATCTCCTTTTCTCTTTTTTTGGATCAGGCACTTTTTTTTTCCTTTTTTTTTCTTTGGAATTAGGCTTATAGTTTTTTTGTTTTTCAGTCTGGGGTTTTTTGTTCCTTTTCCTTTTCTCTTTTTTGGATAAGGTTTTGTTTTTGTTTTTAACCAGGCTTATTTTAACAAACAAATCAAAGCACACCTACTTAAAGGTCCAAACACTCCCCACAGCAAGCCAGGAGGAATTCTGTAGAGGACCCACCTATGGGAAAAAGCAACCAAACACAGCAGCAGAGTGCACACAGCAAACAGGAGAAATAGCTCCTGAAGTGCCAGGCCCTGGACAGTGTAGCACCTCTTCTTAATATAGCATTACTCTCAGGAGCAGGAAACATAGCAAGCTTTCATAATATGCAAAAGACAGAAACCCAGACATAATGATAAGATGGAGGAATTCACCCCAAAAGAAAGATCAAGAAGAAATCACAGTCAGGGATTTGCTCAAAACAGATACAAGCAATATACTTAAACTAGAATTTAGAACAACCGTCATAAGAATACTAGCTGGGCTTGAAAAAAGCATAGAAGACACTGGAGAAACGCTGGCTGCAGAGATAAAAGATCTGAAGACTAGTGAGGCCAAAATAAAACACCCTACATGAGAGGCAAAACTGAGTGGATGTAATCACAATGAGGATGGAAGAATCAGAGGAACATATAAGTGATACAGAAGATAAAATTATGGAAAATAATGACACTGAAGAGGAAAAGGAAACTATTAGATCAGGAAAGTAGTCTTAGGGAACTCAGTGATTCCACAAAGCACAATAATATCCATATCAAATAAGTCCCAGAAGAAGAGCGGGAATAGGGGGCAGAAGGTTTATTTGAACAAATTATAGCTGAGAACTTCCCTAATCTGGAGAAGGAAACAGGCATTCAAGTCCAAGAGGCACAGAGAACCCCCCTCAAAATCAACAAAAACAGGACACCACCACAACACATCATCATGACACTTGTAAATACAAAGATAAAGAGAGAATTCTGAAAGCAGCTCAAGACAAAAGGTCCTTAACCTAAAAGGGTAGGCACATAAGGCTGGCAGCAGACATGTCCATAGAGACCTGGCAGGCCTGGCACAATATATTCAACGTGCTAAATGGGAAAAATATGCAGCCAAGAATACCTTATTGAGCAAGGCTGTCATTCAGAATAGAAGGAAAGATAGTTTCCAAGACAAGCAACACTAAATCAGCCCTGTAAGAAATATTAAAGGGGACCCTTTGAGTGGGAAAGAGCCCAAAAGTAACAAAGACCAGAAAGAAACAGAGACAATCTACAGGAACAGTGACTTTATAGGCAATACAATGGCACTAATTCATACCTCCCAATAATTACTCTGAATGTAAATGAACTAAATGCTCCAATCGAAAGACATAGGCAATCAGAATGGATTAAAAAAAAAAAAAAAAACCCATTGATACGCTGCTTATAAGAGACTCATTTTAGACCCAAAGACACCTCCAGATGAAAGTAGGGGATGGAAAACCACTTACCATGCTAATGGACACCAAAAGAAAGCTGGAGTAGCCATCCTTATATCAGACAAACTAGAGTTTAAACCAAAGACTGTAATAAGAGATGAAGAAGGACACAATATCATAATTAAGGGGTCTATCCAACAAGAAGATCTAACAATTGTAAATATTTATGCCCCCAACTTGGGAGCACCCAAATATATAAATCAATTAATAATAAACTTAAACTCATTGATAACAATACAATAGTAGTAGGGGACTTTAACACCCCACTCACAGCAATGGACAGATCATCTAAGCAGAAGACCAACAAGGTAACAAGCTTTTTGAATGACAAACTGGGCCAGGTAAAATTAACAGATATATTAAGAGCATTTCATCCTAAAGCAGAATACATATTCTTCTCAAGTGAACATGGGATGTTCTCCAGAATAGATCATATACTGGGTCACAAATCAGGCCTCAACCAGTACAAAAAGACTGAGATCATATCACGCATATTTTCAGACCACACTATGAAACGTGAAGTCAACCACAAGAAAAAATCTGGAAAGACCACAAACACACGGAGGTTAAAGAACATCCTACTAAAGAATAAACAGGTTAACCAGGAAATTAAAGAAAAAATGTAAAAAATACATGGAAGCAAGTAAAAATGAAAACATGACAGTCTAAAACCTTTGGGGTGCAGCAAAGGCAGTCCTAAGAGGTAAGTATATAGCCATACAGGCCTTCCTCAAGAAGCAAAAAAAGTCTCAAATACACAACCTAACCTTACACCTAAAGGAAGTGGAAAAAGAACAGCAAATAAAGTCTAAAACCAGCAGAAGAGAAATAAAGATTAGAGCAGAAATAAATGATGCAGAAATTAAAAAAAAAAAAAAAAAAAAAAAACAGATCAACGAAACTAGGAGCTGGTTCTTTGAAAGAATTAACAAAACTGATAAACCCCCAGCCAGACTTAAATCAAAAAGAAAAGAGAAAGGACTCAAATAAATAAAATCACAAATGAGAGAGGACAGATCACAACCAACACCAAAGAAATACAAACAATTATAAGAGAATATTATAAGCAATTATCTGCCAATAAATTGGGCAAGCTGGAAGAAATGGATAAACTCCTAGAAACATAGAAACTACCAAAACTGAAACAGGAATAGAAAATGTGAACAGACCCATAACCACTAAAGAAATTGAATCAGTAATCAAAAATCTCCCAACAAACAAGAGTCCAGGGCTGGATGGCTTCCCAGGAGAATTCTACCAAACATTTGAAGAAGAGTGAATACCTGTTCTTCTGAAACTGTTCCCAAAAAAACAGAAATGGAAGGAAAACTTCCAAACTCATTCCATAAGGTCAGCATTTCCTTGATCCCAAAACCAGAGACCCCACTAAAAAGGAAAATTACAGACCAATATCCCTAATGAACATGGATGCAAAAATTCTCACCAAGATACTAGCTAATTGAATCGAACAGTACATTAAAAATCCAATTAGGGAGACAGATATCAAAATATGAGGTATAGTGGAACGAGTCACAGGAGGCTCCAGGAACACGCGGTAGGGCATGAGGAAGGAGCCCAGGGAGAAGCTGACAAGAGTCAGAAGGAGTCCTCACAAGGAGACTGTGAAGGCATCTCTGAAGGAGAGCGCGGAGGACATGGGTCACTCACAGTCCAACAACTGTTCATGCTGCTTCTGATAACCATGTCCCCACTATCCTCACCAGAACACCCCACCCAGCACCTAGTGCACGTGCTCGGGGTGGGAATGACCCAGACTCAAGGTGGGCCTGAAGCTCAGGACTAGCCAATGCCAACCTCCATCAATCTTGGGCAGGTGGCTGGGGATGGGGAGGCAGGACCAAGATTTTTAGTTAAGAAGGGAAGTGCACCCCAAAGATACAAAAGTAGGGATCCGAAGGGGTACGTGCACCCCGATGTTTATAGC
>NW_023270415.1:79187745-79318735 GCF_011800145.1 Mirounga leonina
ACAATGAATCATGGAACACTTCATCTAAAACTAATGTTGTAATGTAAGGGGATTAACATAAGAATAAAAAAATTAAAAAAAAAAAAAGAAGGGAAGTGCATGCCCTTTTCCATCACCTTAAACCTAGGGGAACACAGGCCTGCCAATTCTGGCTAGCCACATTTCCACCACAGGGATGCTGAGATATCAATATGCTATCAATCTGCAGTAAGCAGAGAAGAGAGTTAAGAGAGGATGCCTGAATCCGAAAATAAGTCTACACCTATACTTTCCCATTAAATGAGCCAGTCAATTACCTCTTTTGAGTGAACCACTTATGGCTGGGGTTTCTGCCACGAGCAGCATCAAGAATCCTGCTAGAGAAATCCAGACTCACGACGAGTACGTGGCTGCAGGGAAGAGGACTGACAGCGTGGCTGCAGACCTAGCCATTTGTTTCTATGGAACTGTGACCAGAGAGAGGGAGATAAGACCAAGAGCTGGGAAAGGGGGCAGCAGGGAAGGAAGACGGACCCACTCGGGCCCTCCAGACTCAGCCTTCTGCTCCAAGCCTGTGTTTCCCAGAGTTCAATCCTGTAGCTTGCAGGGACTTCACACAGCCATTGGGGAGGTGACACTCTGAGTCCCATCTGGACCTTCTTTCTTACACAGCTTCTTCTAAGAGCTCAGGCAATGAGGGAGAAACAATTAACAGGTCACCATTTGGGCATTTCTGGGTCTCTGGCTACACGATCAAAATGTCCTCCTCCATCTTACCATCCTTATGCATAAATATTAGGGACAAAACTATCACTAAAAACAGAAACAGACAGGTGGCAGTGTATATAAGTGAGGGGAAATAATCCTTTAAAAGAACATAGAAAAAACTACTAAGTAAATGTTCAAACATTACTCATTTATTCACCCATTGCAAGCATGGTTGAATTTCTACTATACGTATATAGAAAGTCAACTCGGCAACTGAAGATTAATTCCTCTGGAAGAACAGAAGTAAAAACTTTACTTAGAAGTCACTGAGGGTCTTTGTGATTATGCTTACAGCTGTGTCCTGTTTAATCTTTAAGAGTTATTAATAGCAGGAAATATAAATAGCGATGTATAAAAGTAACCTCCAGCATCAGAGCACAGAGGAGGCGAGGTCCTCCCCACAAAGCTCCCCCACTCCCTGGTGACACCACGCACACGAACCCCTGACACCGCAGCTGTGGGGAGAGCAAGCCGGGGACCCAGTGCCCACTCCTGACATCGCTGTGCTGAATCCTGGTGCAGGAAGGAAGGAATATTTAGACCTCTTCGTGCATTAAAAGTCCCATTCCGGTGTAGGGTATGACCACACTACACCAAGGCACTCTGTGCAGGAATTACCCATCCGAGGTGCTAAGGAACAAAGATGCAGAATACAAGGTCTCTGTCTTCAAGGAGGCCCTGGACAGCGGAGGGACAGAAGAGCAGCACGAATGACAACTGCTTGCAGCCAGAGTGCGAGAAAGGCTGAGGTGGCATCTGAAGGATCAGTCAGCAATCACTGGAGTTCGGTGCAGTACCCGCGACCTCCCAAGTGCACACAGCGGCGCAGAGCACAAAAGAGCAATGGCTGCCTTGTTCAGGAAGGGAAGGAAGAGGTGAGGAAGTGACCCTGGCTAGACCTGAAGGCAGGAGCACACCTGAAACACAGCAGAACGTGGCCGGGCGTTGTGAGCTGGTAAGGAGTGCTCCCTGAACAAGAGGAAAAGCCACAGGAGATAGGAGGGAAAAGCCAGAATTGTGTCAGGTTGAAAAAGAGCGCTGATGTTCTTTTGGCTTAAACCATCTCTGGCAGACAATGGGAGGGGATTTAAGAAAAGAATATCCTAATTAAATTTGACTTTTATGAGATATGGTAATAACAACAGCAGTTGACATTTCCTGGGCATTTGGCTAAACGCTTAGCACTATGCTAAATGCTTTCTGTGGGACTGAAAAGTCTCCCGCACGCAGCAAGCACACCACAATGGGAGCTACTGCTATTACTAAAACTAATGCCCCTGATAAACCTACAAGGAAAGTCCTAACATTCCCAGTTGTACAGACAGCTAAACTGAGGTTTGGGGAAATTAATAGTAATTTGATCAAGGTCAACCGCTACCAAGTACTCTGCCAAAACGGCCTCTGAGCCACTGCATTTTGGCAGTGTTGAGCAGAGAATGGACTGGAGGAGAAGAAACAGTAGCCAGGGGGCCAGTTAAAAGGTTCACAATGGTCGGAGCCAAAAATCATGGAGCCTTCATGCAGGAGACAGTGGCTATGGAGACAAACCTACTGAAAAGTCATGTCCTACCCTGAAGAGGCAAAGACAATGCTACCATTCTATGAATCTGCAGTTTTAGTAGGTTTATACTGACCTACACACAACCTATTAACTGATGAGATTTTCGATTAATGCTTTACAATTTCAAGAAAGGAGGGAAGTAGAAGAGACAGGTGCATCAGGGAAATCACAGACCAGAGTCCTTGGGTTAAAGACACCTTCTGCTCAGCCCTCTCAACATCTTATCCAAAATCAGTGACTGACTTGCCTACCACACAACTCCAGCCGGTGACCTGCTTGCCTCCTGCAAGCACTTGCTAGCCCTGGCCTAGGATAGGTCTATAGGTCAGGGCTTGAACGTAGCTGTTCACTAAGAATATTTACAAGGGAAACATATTTGCATGAGATGAGAGGGGGTGCTCTAGAAGTCAGACAGATATGCTTCAAATTCTGGCTCTGCAGCTTACTATAAGTGAAAGTGGTCAGGGACTCAGCTCTCTTGCTTTCCAGGCCTCTGATTACACCGGCAACTGTAAAATGGACTTATTGTGAGCATCTGGCCCAGCACAGCAGATGACACGTGGCAGAAGCCTAGTGAATGGCAGCACATTATTGTAAGTATTAACCAGAAGATGTGAGTGGGGTGGGGTGGAGTGAAGGGCAAGAAGAGAATTGGAGAAGAAACAAGGTTTAGCTTTATGATTTCTTCTTTGAAATGGAGGTATAATTCACACACCACACAATTCACTCTTTTAAAGTATACAATTCAGCAGCTTTTAGCATATTCAGAAAAGTGTGCAACCATCACCACGATCTAATTTCAGAATATTTTCACCACCCCAAAAAGAAACCCTGTACCCATTTGCAGTCATTCTGAACTCCCCTTGCCCTCCCCGCAAACTCCCTAGCAACCACCAATCTACTTTCTGTCTCTATGGATTTGCCCAATCTGGACATTGCCTATGAATGAAATCACGCAACACGTGACCTTTTGAAACTGGCTTCTTTCACCGAGCATGGTATCTTCAAGACTCTTCATGGTGTGGCAGGGATCAGTACTTTGCTTCTTTTATGGCTGAACAATACTCCACCGCATGGACACACAACAGTTTGTGTCTCCATGCATGAGCGGATGGGCATCCGGATGGTTTCCACTGTGGGGGTTTTGTGAGTACAGCTCCTACAGACACTGTTGCCCACGTGTGTGTGCGCACACGTGTTTCCAGCTCTCAGGGGTACACACCTTGGGGCGGAACTGCTGAGTCACGAGGTAACAGTGCAGTTGTGGGAGTTCTTTTTGAAGAACTGCCAAAGTGTTTTCCAATGCAATGGCACTATTTTCGACTGTGACCTAAAGTCAAGGACATTTAAAAATCTCTTTACAGTTTCACAGAAGAGAAAAACGTGGTAGTGGTGGTTTTGGTGTTGCCTGGCTTCAGAATCCATGTGATTTCCAACTGATACCCCCTCGCCACATTTCTATGGAAAAACAGCACACACAGCTAACAGGACATCAGCCAACAAAAGGATGCCAAAAATATTCATACTATCGTTTCCAAAACAGCTGGTTTTGAATCATGAATGTCTATTATGTTGAGAGTGATGAGATTTTTTTTTTCTTTGAGAGAAAGGGAACAAGAAGAAACTGGCAAAGTTCTCACGTGAGTTTCTTAGGCTTTATGCAGTAGCATGCCTTAGTTTATCATGCAACCAAAGCAAGCAACAGTGCTGCTCAACTTAAAGGCCCAGCCAGACTCTGAGAGGTGGGGTGGGTCACCCAAACAGGAAAAAAAAAAAAAAAATTGATGTCAAAGAGATTAAAGGCTCACATCTCCAAAGTAAATTCCGCTTGCTGATAAGACCAATTCTAAAAAACAGAGAAGTAACCCTAGTCTTAAACACACACTGACAATAGCTGAAGATATGCACATGAAGCAACAGAATCTAAATGACTTCCCTGGGTTTTAATTCTGACACTGCCATGAAGCAGCTGAATAATCCAAAGCAAATACTTACGTCATCTAAGCTTCAGCCTTTTTGCAGATACACCTTGTGATAGGTGCAACCACGTTACGGTAGCTTCTGAAATGCAGTGCTGATTCTTTATTTGCACAGCAAACATCCACTAAGATCAGAAGATTGCACACAGGAGGCAATTAACCAATTGAAACTATTATAATAAATACACACTTAAATTAAGCAATGAATATCCATGCCAACGCTGGGCTGTGCTCAGGGGATAGACACATAAAAGACATTCCTTGCTCTCAAGAAGCTGAAAGTCTGATGGGGGAAGCAAGGAGGAAAGAAATTACAACTCACCGTGTGATGAGTATTATGATAAAGAAAAACACAGGGTGCAATGAACACCTCAGTGGGTTGAACGGTGAGGGAAGATAGTCAAAGACTGCTCTGAACACAGGAAGTTTCTTTTAATCAATTTTATTAATAAGCAACATGCAATAAAACGCCACCATATTAAGTGCACAGAACCACCGCCTTTAACAAATGGGTTTACTGCTGTAACCACCAGCACAATTAACATACAGATCGCGCATTTCCGTGATCCCTAAAAGTTCCTTCTTGCCTCTTCCCCAACAATGTTAGTGAGTGCCCCACCACAGCCCCCAGCAACCAATGACCTGCTTCCTGGTCATTACAGTTTGGTTTTATACATTCCAGAATTCCTTGTAAACCGAATCATACAGTATGTATTCTTTGGGTCTGGCTTCTTCAGCAGAGCATAGTGTTTTTGAGATTCATCTGTGTTGTTGGGCACAGTAGCTCCTATCTTCTCATTGCCAAGTTGAAGCCCATTATATGGGTATATCACACTTCGTTCCTTCACTTACCTGTTCGTGGACTCTTGTGGTTTTCCAGTTTGGGCTACTATGAATACAGCCACTATGAATGTAGTCGAATCCCTTTGTGGATCTAGGTTTTCCCTTTTCTAGGGTAAATACCCAAAGTAAAACTGCTGGGCCTTGGGTAACTCTGCAAGAAATGGCTAAGTAGTTCTCCCAATCATTGTACTACTTTACATTCTCATCAGCAATGAAATTCTGGCTCCTCAACATCCTCACCAACACTCAGCACCATCACTTTTAAAATTCTCATCATTCTAACAGGTGCATTATGGGATCTCCTTGGGGCCCCAGTTTGCATTTCCCTACTGACGACTGCTACTGAGTTTCTCATGAGCTCATCTGTCATCAATTTATCCTCCTTGGTGAATTAGATGGTCAATCCTTTGCCTCTGATAAAAAATCAGGTTCTTTATCTTACCGAATTGTAAGAGTTGTGTATGTATACTCTACATACAAGTCCTTTAACAGATAGATTTTGCAAATACTGACTCCAAGGTTGAGGTTTGTGTTTCATTTCCTTAAAAGTGGATCTCAACAAGCTGAAGGTTTTGATTTTGATCAAGTCTAATTTCTTATTTTGTCCTTTATGCTTCATGACTTTTGTGTCCTAAGAAATCTTCACCTGTCCCAGGACCAAATGTTTTTTTCTAGACACTTGTTGACCACTTTATATTTAGGCCTATGATCTATTTTGTGTTAATTTTTCTGTGTGAGGTAAGGGTAGAAGTTAATTTTTTACATACTGATAATTAACTGTTCCAAGATCGTTTATTGCAAAAGTTCATCCTTTCCCCCCTTTGAATTACCTTGGCACATTTGCCCAAAATCAACTGATTGCACATGGATGGGTCTATAGCTAGATTCCCTATTTTGTCCCCAGTAATCTATGTGTTTATTGTTATGCCAATACCACACTGTCTTGATGACTAGAGCTTTGTTGTCTGGGATAGGTCAGGTCCTGTGCACTTCCATATAAATTTTAGAGCCAAGCAATGATCTCTTTAGAAAATAAGCCTGCTGGAATTTTGATTAGAACTACACTGAATCTAAGAATCAAGCTGGCAAGAACTGCCATCTTAATGTTAGGTATTATAATCCATGAACATGTGTATCTTTCGGCTTCCTTCTATTTATTTGGGTCTTTATTTTCTCAGGGAAAATAAATCTTTTGTGATTTTTGATTTGCAGTTCTCACACATCTTTTCTTAAACACACTCCTAGTATACCTAGGATATGTCTTTTAACTGGCATGGTATTTTAACTTCATCTTCTAAATGTCCATTAATAGTATATAGAAATAATACCGATTTGTGGGGGCACCTGGGTGGCTCAGTTGGTTGAGCATCTAACTCTTGATTTTGGCTCAGGTCATGATCTCAGGGTTGTGAGATCGAGCCCCACATCAGGCTCTGTACTGGGCATTGAGCCTGCTTAGGATTCTCTCTCTCGCCCCTCCCCTCGCTTGTTCTCTCTCTCTCAAAGAAAAAATATATATATATATTGATTTTTGTATGTTGACCTTGTACCCTGTTACCCTGCTATATTACCTTCATTACTTTAGTACACTGTAAATTCCTTAAGATTTACTATGTACATGATCATGTTTTCTGTGAATAAAGTTTTACTTTTCCCTTTCCAATCTGTGGCCTTTTATTTCTTGTTCATTCCTGATGGCACTAGCTAGACTTTTTGGTACAATGTCAAATACAAGTAGTAAGAGTAAGTACCCTTGTTTCTCACCAACCCTAGGAGGAAAGCATCTACCACTTAGTACCACATTAACTACAGACTTCCCTGTGGATGCCCATCAGCCAACTGAGCAAGTTTCCTTCTGTGTCTAATTTACTGAGTACTTTCCTATCATTAACGTGTGCTGTGTTTTGTCAAGGCTTTTTTATATATATAACTGATATGATCGTGGTTTTTTTTTATTCTTCTTCATTCTATAAATATGGTAAATTATACTAATTAAATTTTGAATGGTTAACCAACCTTGCATTCTTAGAATAAATTCCACTGGATCATGAATTACTCATTTTACATATTAAAAGAAAACAAATCCAGCAATAAGTATCTCACAAGAGTATTTGATAATATTTCAAGGGTTTTGCATATGTGTTCATGAAGGGTCTTGGTCTCTAGTTTTCTTGTAACATCTTTGATTTTGTTATCGAGATAATGCTGTCCTCAAAAAAAAAAAAAGTGAAATTTTTACCCTCCTCTATTTTCTGAGAGAATTTTTTTTAATGGCATTTCTTCATTACAATGTGATAAAATTCACCAGTAAAGCTGTTCAGCTAATATGTTCTTTAGGGCGGTATTTTAAAATAACGAGTTAACTTTATTAAATAGAACTATTTAGGCCTTCTATGTCATCCTGAATCAATTTTGGTAATCTCTTTCCAAAAATGTTTCCATTTCATCTAAATTACCAAATTTACTCACGTAAAGATATCTATTAAAATCCTTTATTATCCTTTTCATGTCTATAGGGAAGATTGGTGTCATTTTCGTTCTGATATTGATAATTTAGGTCTTTTTCTCTTGATCAATTTGGGCTAGAGGTTTATGCATTTTATTGATCTTTTCAAAGAACAAGGTCTTAGTTTCATTGATTTTTCTCTATTGTTTGTCTTTGATTTCACCAATTTCTAGTCTTTATTTTTTCCTTTCTGGTAACTTTGGCTTTAACTCATTCTTTTCTTCTTTTTTAGTTTCTTAAAGTGGAGTATATACTTCATTAATCAAACTATTTTCCTTTCCTAATGTGAGTGACAAATTTCAGCTACAAATTTCCCTCAAGGCAATGCCTTAGCTGCACCCAGGAATTATGATATGCTATTTTTACTCAATTCACAAAGTTTTCCAATTGTCCTTGTGGTTTCTTCTTTTAACCTGTGGGTTATTTATAAATGTGTTAATTTCCAAATAACGGAGTTAGTCAAGATATTGTTATTTATTACTAATTTATTTCTGTTGTGGTCAGAGAACATACTCTAAGATTTAAATGGTTTTAAATTAATTGAGGCTGGACTTATGGCCCTGCATATGGTGTATCTTGCTAAATGTTCAACATGTCCTTACTTGACAGGAATGTTTATTATTTTATCCTTGCGTGTTCTATAAATATCTATATCTGTATATAAATATCTATAAATATCAAATAGATTAGGTTGGTTGTGCTACTGAAGTCTTCTGTATCTTTAGCAATATTCTATTTGATGTATCAGTTACCAAGAAAGGAATAGAGGAATTTCCAACTATAATTATGGCTTTGTCCATTTCTCATTTCAATTTTCTCAGTTCTTTGCTTCATATATTTAGAAGCTCTGTTAGTATATGCATACACATTTAAGAATGTTCCATCTTCTTGAATTTATCCTTTCATCATTATGAAATGTCCTTCTTTCTACCAAATAATATTCTTAATCTACTTTGTTTTATGCTTATATAGCTATTCCTGCTTTAAGTGTCTGCACAGGTCTTTTCCAATCCTTTTATGTTTACTGTTTTTATATTTAAAATATATAATTTATATAATACATATAATTTAAATATATATTTAAAATGCATATCCTTAAACAGCAAATAGTTGGATCCTGATAACTTTTATCCAAGAGAATAGACTCTACCATTAAATTGAAATGCTTAGACCATTTACACATTTAATGTAATTATAGATGTGGTTGGCTTTAGTTCTATTATCTTGCTACTTGTCCCATCTCTTTGTTCCTTTTTCTTCTTTTCCTGCTTTTAGGATTCTATTTTGTCTTCCTTATTGACCTCCCTCTTTGTACTGTTTAGTTTTGTGGCTTTTCTATGGTTGCAACATGCACACTGAACTTGACACAATCTTCAAGTATTACATAGCTATATATACAGCATAGGAATATAGCGCTGCATAGTTCCCTTTCTTCTTCCCACTCTATTTTTGCCATATTTTTTTAAAAGATTTTATTTATTTGACAGAGAGCGCACACAAGCAGGCAGTGTGGCAGGGAGAGGGAGAGGGAGAAGCAGGCTTCCCGCTGAGCAGGGAGCCCAACGCGGGGCTCGATCCCAGGACCCCAGGATCACGACCCGAGCTGAAGGCAGACGCCCAACCAACCGAGCCACCCAGGCACCCCTGCCATATTTTTTACTCTATACATGTTTAAAAAAAAACAAAAAACATTAAATGGGTGTTTTTGCTTAAAATGTGGTTTGTTTGTTTTTTTTAAAGATCTTATTTATTTTTTTGACAGAGAGAGACACAGTCAGAGAGGGAACACAAGCAGGGGGAGTGGGAGAGGGAGAAGCAGGCTTCCTGCAGAGCAGGGAGCCCGATGCGGGGCTCGATCCCAGGACCCCGGGATCATGACCTGAGCCGAAGGCAGACGCTTAACCGACTGAGCCACTCAGGCGCCCCGTGGTTAAGTTTCTTTTAAGAAATTTTTAAATTCCAAGAAGTAATAATTTTATATTTACCCATATTACTACCATTTCCAACACATTTCAGGATTTGAGGTACTGACTTCTCCTGACTTACCAACGTCCATTAAGGACTCTCACAGAGCAAGTCCAATAGAGATTAATTCTCTCAGCACATGCTTGTCTCTAAGTCTTTATTTCCTCTTCACTTTTTTTTTAGGATATTTTTGCTGGATATAGAATCCCAGCTTAACAATGGTTTCCTTTTGCCAAGTAAAAGATAAAATTCCATTGTCTTCTGGCAGCATTCTTAATGACAAAATGTCAACAATCATTACCTTTGTTCCCATATAACATATGCTTTTTCTCTGGTTGCTTTAAAGGTTTTTCTCAATACAAACAGTTTTCATCTATTTGATTATGTGATTTTATGTTTATCCTTACTAGGGTTTAAGCTTATTGGATCTAAGGATTTATCATTCTCCCTCAGCATGAAAACTCGAACTTGATAATACTTGTTTAATTGAAGGGCCGTTTGTTTTCTTAAGTTTGCCACTCATTATCTCTGAATATTTCCTCTCTGGGATTTCCCCTGTTCTCTATTCCTGAAATTCCTATTAGACATATAGGAGAGCCTCTTATTCTACCCTTGTAACTGCTCTTTCACATTTTCCACTCATCCCACTGTGACACATGCTGGGAGGCTCCTTGGGACCTTTCAACTCCCTCTCTCCTCAGTCTTGAACTGCATCTAGTCTCCTCTTCACCCTCCCACTGTGTGGAATAATTTACTTCAATAGCTATATATATATATATATATACATATATATATATATATATATTTTTTTTTTTTTTTTTAACTTTAGAGTTTTCATAGTTTCCACTTGGTTCCTTTACCAATCCGGCTGGTTCTATTTCTTGTGATGTCATTTCTTCCAATGCCACCCTGACCACTCCAAACAGGACTATCTAAGTCTCTTCAGTTTACCCTCTTACTTCTAGGTCTCGAGGTGCACATCCTTCCTGTGTTTGCCTGTAGATTCCCCTTCATGGTTTCCCCCTAGGGAGTTTGTAACCTCTGGCTGTATACCCATCCTCTGAGAAAACCATCTCATGTGCCAAGTTTGTGGGTCTGTGGGAGGGGGGAGGGTCTCTATACAGCAGTCTTGTATCTGAATTGGTTGCTCCCTGCTGGCTTCAGGGAAGGAATTTCCTAAGGCTAGCTCTTTGCATAGCCAAAGTCCTGGGCCCTGGAACGCTTCCTAACCAAGTCCCCAGCTCTGGGGGCAGGCTTTCCTGGTCCCATCTCTGGGAAGCCCTCCCAATTCAGCACCAGAGGCCTGCAGCCTGGACAGCCTTCCCCATGTCGGTGGCAGCACAGTGCTGGTTAATTAACATTATCACAAGAAGGCACTTCGGCTTTAGTCAGATTTTGAATTTCCTCTTTGTTTTGGGTACCTGGAAATCATACTCTCTAGGTTTCCAGTGTATACATACATCAAAAAATTCATTCGTCTAGAGTCTCTGGGTTGAAGCAAGAGAGTATTTCAGAAGACTGTCTTTCCCTAAGAACTTGGTCTATTAATCTCTTTTCTACATACTTTCGCTAAATCAAAAGAAATCTGGCTTAGGAAGATTGGCTTCCAAAAATAACTGCCCACTACTTCAAACTCAATTTCACAAACATTTCTGAGAATGGCTGCTTCCCCAAGCCGCTATGCAATACCCGGAAAAGAACTGCACTGATACACTGGGAGCTGCTAATTCTTCAACTGCACACTTCTACCTGCACACTCATTTTTAAGAGATTTAGTGCACATTGACCCACTGGAAAGTGACATTTCATTAAGTGTATTTTCAACTTCCTGCTCAGAGCCCTTCCGTTTTATTCTCCTATAATGAAAACCAGGAGCTGGCAAGACAAATCCATGTACCACCTGACTATTAAATCCTAAGAGCTAACTTCACGAGCAGCCTCCACCCAAGGGCAAGCAGGGGCCCGCAGCGGAGACTGCGACGTGGAGCCCGTGCGTGGCGGCTAAGCAACCGCGCGTGCCCTCGCCTCTGACAGGGAGACCGGCAAGGGCTTCAAGTGGGGAGGGCTGCAAGCACACTTAGGTTTTTGGGGGTTGCTCCAGCAGCTTCACAGCAGAGAGAAATACAGGCAAGGCGACTAGCTGGAATCCAGGAGGGAGAGATACAAGGCCTGACCCAGGCACCTGGAGTAAGAAACCCCATCAGACAAAAAGGAAAGCAAAATGCAGAATCTGGCAAAGGCGAGAACCCTGCGTGCGCTGGGCTCTCTGTCCATAAAGTGGGGGCACTGACGCCCCAAAGGCTGCAGCATCAGGGCGTTGTGTACAAAGGATATGGAAGACCAGTGAAAAGTAAAGTGAAACATTGTCTCAAATTAAATTTAAACAATGCCTATTGAAGAATCTCTATAACCACAAGGTCATAGCCACTCTACAATTGTTACTATTATAGAACTCAACTATTGTTACTATTATAGAACTCATCCATCTCTTTAAGAACTTATCAAATGCCTACAGAACTTACATTTAACATTACTGCTAATAATCTAAGCAATCATCCTTCTCTTCTTGATTGTATACTTCATTATAAGCCTGTGTCCCTTCAAAAGGAAATTCTCAAGTGGTGGGATTTGAGACATTTGCTCAAAGCCACACCATTATCGGGTTTTAATGATTATGTGCAACACTAAACATTAAACCAGCATTTGAAAATTTCCCTTTTTTCTGAATCAGGCAAATCCATAGTATTTGAAAGTCAACGGGAAAAGAACACACCAAAGATAAATGCTGATTATTAGTCTAGTGGAAGTAATCATCATATTTACCAAAAATATTCATTGTTACTTCTCCGCATGGTATTCCACAAAGCTGCAGCTTAAACAGATCGAGGGGTCCTACGTGGCTCAAACTCAGCTCAGGGATATATTTCCCGAAGCTCAGGTCAACCACCACTTGTCACCAAAAACAATCCAATTCTTCACCTGAGTCCCTTGAAGAATGTCAATGACCAGCCACCATATAATCTAAATCCCTTTGCCTACATCTCCATTTTCCTTCTCAGCCATGAGGGCTCTGGAGTCGACAGCAAGACCTTAGTGCTGGCTCTTGGCCTGTCCTCTTCCTTCTGCCACCTGTTCTCATGCTCCTAAAGCACCTCCCCAGGGCTGCGCACTCCCTGGGCAGCTTTTGCTCTTCTCATTACTCTGATTTACCCCCTCAAAGACCCAGAAGCAACCAAGAGAAACAGGGCCCTCCTCAAATCACGGGGGAGGGGAAGCAGAACAGATGAGCAAGCTGGAATACCCTCTAGCAGATTAGCAGAGGGGTGGGGGGCACTGGGAATTTTCCCAGCACAAATGAATGATAGCATCATTGCCTTAAATTTTTAAAAAGTCACTGTTATCAGCAAGGATACAGAACTATACAGGTAATAGAGTCAACAGATTTTAACAAACATAGATTTTTAACAAAAATATAAAAACATGAACAGAAACCCATGAATGAATACATCTTTCCTGATCCTCCAAATGCTGCCCTCAGATATAAGTAACCTCTCTCTCCCCTGAACTCTAGAACACACTACTTCTCAGTGCTGCTCTTAGAAACTTAGTATTCTACACTCTGCCACACAGTCTTTTTTTTTTTTTTTTTTTTTTGGTGTTGTTACTGTATTTTTTAAATTGAAGTATAGTTAGCATACAGCATTATATTAGTTTCAGGTGTACAACATAGTGATTCTCCCTTACATACAACACCCATTGTTCATCATGGTAAGTGTGCTCTTAATGCCCAACACCTCACCCTTCCCCCACCCCCAACCTCCCCTCTGGTAACCACCAGTCTGTTCTCTGTATTTAAGAGTCTGTTTTTTTGTTTCTCTTTTTCTTTGTTCATTTGTCTTGCTTCTCAAATTCCACATATGAGTGAAATCATGTGGTATTTGTCTTTCTCTGACTGACTTATTTTGCTTAGCATTATACTCTTGGCTCCATCCACATCATTGCAAATGGCAAGATTTCATTCTTTTTTATGGCTAAGTAATATTCCACTGTATATATACCACATCTTATTTTTTTTAATAAATTCAATATATTTTTTTATTATGTTATGTTAGTCACCATACAATACATCATTAGTTTTTGATGTGGTGATCCATGATCCATTGCTTTCGTATCACACAGTCTTTTAAATGCATTCTCCTATCTATGCCTCTAACGGGATCCCTGCTCCTGCAAGAATTCCAGCCCAGCCCGAGCCCCATTGGTCCCTGAAGGCACAGCACTCCAGACCAGTGATGGGTGGCTGCTAATGAACCTGGCCCCCTTGACCCTCTCTGCCCTGCACTTGCATCCTCCCCGCCAGTGATGCCCTTCGCCTCTTGTAATCCAGGAAGAGTGTTACCCCTTCCCTCGAGTCTCCATCTTTCTGAATGCCCCTTAAATGGGGACAATCCCCAGGGAGCCCCATTTGCTCCTCTTTACTTCTCTATTCATTCCGAGGAATCACACAATTCAGCCATTATCCCCAGCCAAGACCCCTGCCTGGTATCAGCAGCCTCAACCTCCCTCCAAAATTCCAGCTGCAATTTCCTCAAGAGAACACATCCACCTGGGTGTCCGACAGGCAGCCCTGTAGCTAATGTCCCAAAGGCCCTTTGCCACTCCCATTATCCCTGTCCCCAGTAACACTCTACCTGCTTCTGGAACTGCCCCCTCCCCCACCCCCATACAAAATACTGCTTTTCAACCAAACACTTCTCACACCAATCCCCTTCTCACCACTTTCCCTTAACCTGCCATGGGCAGACTGGGATCCTCTGTGCCTCAGGCTTCCCAACAGCCTCCCATACGGCCTGACATGTGCCTGGCACATTTGCTGAAAGAAAGCTGGGATGAATCACATTTTCCTGCTACCCCCATACCTGCTCCACCAGCGTCACTGCCACGCGGCCACAGGAGTGACAGATGAAGGACCGGACACGTAACTGCCTGCTCACAATGTCCCGCAGGCTCACCATTTCGTAAGGTTAGCGCCTGTCATCCAAGTGTTATTGTGGAAAAACTAGCAATCCAAGCATCAGACAAGGAATCCGGGTATAGTTCTAATGGGCAGACTTTACATATGCTTGCAAAGGGTCATTCATGCGGCGTGGAGGGGCTTAGGATAGAGTTTTAGTGGACGGCCAGAGGACTAAATCACCCGTAAGGTATGATCTCATCTATATGAAAAGACGTGCAGAGAAAAACCAGGAGGAAATACACCAAAATGATCAAAGCACTCAGTTCTGGGTAGCAAGATTACAGGGAATATTTTGCTGTTCTCCTTTTCTTAACTGTCCAGATTCTTCTTATAAGCAGCATTCATTACTTTTGTGATAAGAAAGAATAATATGCACAAATAAAAGCACAAACTCCTGGGGCGCCTGGGTGGCTCAGGCGTTAAGCGTCTGCCTTCAGCTCCGGTCATGATCCCAAGGTCCTGGGATCGAGCCCCACATCAGGCTCCCTGCTCTGCAGGAAGCCTGCGTCTCTCTCTCCCCCTCCCCCTGCTTGTGTTCCCTCTCTTGCTGTGTCTCTCTCTGTCAAATAAATAATAAAATCTTTAAAAATAATAAATTAAAATTAAAAAAATAAAAAAGCACAAACTCCAAAATCTTTTGTTGTGCATTTGCAGCCCCTGGCAGAAGCCCTCCGGTTCCCCTCTCAGCACACAACTCCCCCTCCTCATCCTTCCCATGCTCCAGGCTGGAAGGGCGGCCAGGCTCTGGAAGGCAGATGCCCGCCCCCGCACCGCCCTCATCTGTCATGCAATCACCACACTGGACAGTCGGTTCTGAAGCACAAACACTTCTGTGAAGACTGGAATTGAACTGAGAAGCCAGAGAAATCAGAGCTAATAACCTTTGCTTGCTCTACCAGCTCTGGTGAGAAACCAGAGGAGAACGCTTTACCAAACCCCACAGGGAACAGCTAAGCACTGGGATGATGGCCCAACTGGAATCCCAAACAGGTATTAACTGGTTCAGGGACGGGCCCTGCTGCCCAAACAGAAAGCAGAGCCACTAGAGAACCAGATCTCTGTCAGGAAACGGTGCTCACTCTCCTCCACAAGGGCATGTCTCAGAGGGAAAGCAACAAAAAGCTCCACAGAAGACAAGACTACTGGCCTCCCGTCTCTGTTGCTAACCAGAAATTTGCTATTTTCCTGAGGAGATTTATCAAAAACAAAAGCAAAAAAAAAAAAAAAAAAAAAAACCTCAGCCAACTGAAGAACTCTCTCGGTTCTGTTGCCCAGACTTTACCAAAGGAAGAAGGTCAAACGTGTAAGAACACAGATTAACCGAAGGCCAAGCCGTACATTCAGAGCACTGCAGGGGGACTCCCTGCAGCCGAACAGGGCACCATTCCACAGGTGAGGGGCTCTCCGACACCTGGCTTCTCGAGTACCAGAGTCATGCCCCCCACAAACCCTGTTCTCAAATAAGCAGAAGCAGAAATCTCCTCAAGAGGCCAAATGAGCTGGTAGAGAATTGGGGGGGCCTCTAAAGTTCTCAGCCCCTGCCCCATCCGACGCACTACTACATCCATCACTTTGGCCACTAGGAGTGGAGGGAGAGTACCTTCTGGAGGGCCTGCATGCTAGACGCTTTCCTGGGCATTTTCTCTGTTCTCATAAAAATTCCGAGGTCCTCTACCTCTGAAACTAATAATATACTCTAGGTTAAGTAATTAAACTTAAATAAATTTTTTTTTAATTCTGAGGTCCTGTTTCTGTTTTACAAATGAAGAAATTGAGGCTCACAGAAGCTCAGTAACTTGCCCATGGGTGACAGACAGTAGCAGACCCCTAAATGTGAATCCAGGGCTACCATTCGAGCAAAAACTCTTAGTCCCATATTCCCTTCAGTGATACCACGCTGCCCAGGAAGAGGCAGACGTGGAAAGGCCACAGGCTGAGAGCAAGGAACCCTGAGTTTGAAGCTCCTCTCCTGCGCTCCCACCTACTTGACATGAAGACACTGCTTCCTTGCTGGGCGTGACCTCCCTGCAGGGAGCTGAGTGTCGAACACTCAGGACTGACACAAGGATTCATGATATCAGAGAAATACAAAATCCCTTCTCTTCTCTAAAAATGCTGGCACCTTGGAGCTGTGGTTAATCCAAAAAATCTAAATCAACTGTGTTAATTTGCAATGCCAGCCTTCAACCCAGGCTCCTTGAATGGGCTATAATTTGCAAACCAGATCCAAGCAATGAAGGCCAGCAGGCCGAGTTAATTGCCAAGCCCCAGGAAGCTGTTCCAGGAAGTTAAAGCAACATGATGTGAAGAAAACCTACGGCAAGGAGGTTTGCTTTAAGTACCAGAAATAACGTGCACTGTGCTTGTCACATAGGTGGTCATTACTAACCAGTTCACTAATAACAACTAGTCGTCACTATTTATTAGGTATTTTTCCCGAAGTTCCACAGAATGGCTGTTTAAATCTAGCAGAGGTAAACCCAATACCCTGCTGGGGAAAGATGGGTCTCAAACACCTCTGCAACATAGACCTCTATTCTTGAGTTGCTTGGAGAAAAGTTTCCAAGTAAAAACATTTCAAATCCCTGGCTCAACAATCTGAAATGTGAAAATGTGTTCCAAAGTGACTTTCTAATGGAGATATTGGTTATTCCCCCACCTCCCCCAAGAGATTTAAAATTACACCCTTAGAGCTAAGGCACTGATTCTTGCAGATCTCAGCTTAAAAATTATTAACACAAATTTAACCCCAAAGGGGCACCTGGGTGGCTCAGGCGTTAAGCGTCTGCCTTTGGCTCAGGTCATGGTCCCAGGGTCCTGGGATCGAGCCCCGCATCAGGCTCTCTGCTCCGCGGGAAGCCTGCTTCTCCCTCTCCCACTCCCCCTGCTTGTTTCCTCTCTCGCTGTGTCTCTCTGTCAAATAAATAAATAAAATCTTTAAAAAAAAAAAAATTTAACCCCAAAGGAGTGACCTACCCTCAGGATAGGGCACAGCTTCGTGCTGTAGACATCGCAAAGCCTACCTGAGTCAGTTAAATATAAGTCTGCAAAGTGGAGCTTAAACCATCTAGGACAGAACTATTTTTCAGATCACTGCCAAGTTTAAGAAGTTCAGATTTGAGCCAGAAAAAGAGAAGATGAAACTTTTCCACAAAGCTCCGTAAGAGCAGAAAGAATCTTTGCATTCTTTGCACCACACACTTAGCGAGATCTCAGGGCTTCTCTGAGGATGACTGATAACGTACGCAAAGCCACCAGCACAGAAACAAAGCTGGCTCCGGATACATGGAAACTAGTTGGTTTTGTCATTTTGCAAAAGGAAAACACGGAGTCTAGTCCTGCCTCCACTGCTTATCTGGAGCCACAAATTCTACTCCCAGGGCTAATGCAGCCCCCTAGCCCTGGGCTACCACAGCAGTCTCTCCAAAGGCCCGTAAAGGAAGCCGCAGAGCAGGCATCACTCTCCCATTTTGCAGATGAGAAAGGAGAGGCCCAGGGTGGCACAGTGACCGCCCCAAGGACAAAGGAATCAGGGAACAGAACTTGGGCTGGAGCCAAGGGTGGGTTTTCCTCTTCATGCTGCATGTGGCCGTCGGCCACCCTGGTATCAAGGACCCTCCCAAGGAAACAGTGATGTGGGCTTGAATTTCCTCTCTCCTTACCAGACAGATCAGGAAGACATTCAGGCCACAACCCAACCTTCAGGGAGATTTCATTTTATGAGTTTCCTGTTGCTTTTTATTTATTTATTTATTTTTATTCTTATGTTAATCCCCATACATTACATCATTAGTTTTAGATGAAGTGTTCCATGATTCATTGTTTGTGCACAACACTCAGTGCTCCATGCAGAATGTGCCCTCTTTAATACCCATCACCAGGCTAACCCATCCTCCCACCCCCCTCCCCTCTAGAACCCTCAGTTTGTTTTTCAGCGTCCATCGTCTCTCATGGTTTGTCTACCCCTCCGATTTCCCCACCTTCATTCTTCCCCTCCTGCTACCTTCTTCTTCTTTTTTTTTTTCGTGTTGCTTTTTAAAACAGCTGTATCTATTCAAGAGAACGGAACAAAAAAGAACACAGAAGAAAAAGAAACTCAGTATTTGTCATGGGGGCAGCTGCACAGGCTGAAGACAAGGAGGGCAGGTGACATCAGGGCTCAAGAGAGTCCTTCCCTGAAGCTTTCTGGACACGTGAGATGAACTGGCCGGTTCCCCCAGCGTACCCAAGATCGATGTTTAAGAAACAGAGAACAGCAGTTTTCCTTGGGATGCCTATGCGGTGAGGGGAGAAGGTCGAGTCTGTTGGCTGGCTGGCCTCCAAGACTGCACGGAAGCCGGCTCGCCACCCTCCTCAGGGCATCTGCAGCATCGAGCACCTGACCCTGTGGAACCACCGTCCACCGGGCTCCTGAATGGCAGGGACCATTTCTCTCCTCTGGTGTTCTCAGAAGTTGGCAGAGAACCAAGAACATTCTCATACTCAGCAAATGTTTACTGAGCACATTTGATGCGCCAGACACCGCTAGAAACGGAGGTTCTAGCAGAGGATGTGACAGTGAGGACAGAAGGCACAGCGGGCTAAACGCTGCATCTGAAAGCCGGGGGCCAGGGGGTGCTCGCGGGCTTCCTGGAGGCGAGGCCAGCACTGCCGAAGCCAGAGACACTGAGCTGGTGTTGATCACAGCTTCTCAGAGCTCAGTACAGAGGGGGTTCTCCGGGCATTCAAGGCCCCCAGGGATACTGGTAAAATGTAGATTCCAAACTCAGGACACCTGGGGTTGGGGCCAGATGATCTTTAGGTCCAGCTGGCTCCCAGGGGACACGGATGCTGTTGGTTGGTGGAGCATACTCTGAGTAGCAAGAATGCAGAGTATTCCAGATACACGTTCCAATCTACCCAACAATCCCGTGAGATGCCTATTAACTTCCGAGCAATTTGTTTCACCTGGACCTTTGGGTAACTCGCCTGGTGTCACACAGTGGATGGCCAAGCTGGAATTTCAATCCAGGGCACTCTAACCCCCGGAACCCTTATTATACCCACCCTGTCGTGCCACTTCCAATAAATGTCTGCTCCAAGCAATCAATTAAGAAGGCAAAGCCATACAAATAAATAGAATTCATCCCAAAGTCAAAGGTAAATATTTCGCATCATCTGCACTGCTGCCCACATCCATAAATCTTAATTTTGTTACATGCCTCAATTAAACTTCAGAATGCACCCCAACATGCATTTAAAATATACGCATGTACACTTCAAAATATATACAAAAATATTCAAAAAGATGAGACAGTAACTTCGGAAGACAAGGTCTGACTGGAAACTGGGTGGGGGCGGGGGTGGTAAGGATGGAAGGAAATGCACAGAAACTCTCTGCTCTACTTGGTAATGTTTCTCGTGGGGACCCACCAAACACAGCTCAGAAACCGCGTGACCCGCAGACTGGGGTGGGGAACAAGCAGGAAACGGATGGCGGGGCAGGCTGCTCTCTGTTGGCGAGCAATATTACAGGTAAGCGAGTGAGGAGCGGGCACTGCAACAAACCCAGCGGGCCTGGATCAAGTCAGACATCCGTGTGAGCTCATGTTTAAGCTCAAGGGTGTGACCCTAAGCAGATGGATAAATCCATGGGGAATTATGTGTAGATACACAGATTAGTACGCACACAAGTACTTCCCAGCTCTGAGGGGGCTTAGAAGCAATGCCATGCCAGGGCAAATTCTTATAGAATTCCAGAAACTTTCCAAAGCTCCCTGCCAACAGAAGTGGAGCCTGTCTCCCACTCTCCCTTCCCCACCCCTAGGGCCAGGGCTGCACACATAGCGACTTGCTCCCAGAGAATCCAGTATGGAAACTCTATTCTGGCAAACATTACTCCAGCCAGGTGATCAAGGTCAACGCCATCAGTGATACATGTGACAAGAAGGGCACGTCACCTCTTTCTTGTTTTAAGAAAAGCAGCAGAGAAACCCGAATCCAGGAACAGTCGATAAAATATCTGATTGCTACTCCTCAAAACCCTCAAGGTCACGGACAAACGACTGAGAAACTGTCACAAACCAGAGGAGACCTGAGGACTGAACTTCATCTGCTATCCTATCCTGCATGCGACCCTGGAACAGAGAGAGGACAGCGGGGGATAAACTAGTGAAAGCCGAATTAGGAACAGAGTTTGTTCACAGCAATGCAGTGATGCTGGGACCTTGCTGTGGCCAGGCCAGATGTGAACAGCAGCGAACACTGGTAAGAGATACACAGGAACGCACTCTTATTTTTGTAGCTTTTCTGCAACTTTCAATCCCTTCTGAAATAAAAAGGTGCCTTTTAAAAAGGAGATGAAACTATAAAACCTTGCATCCCAATGGCCTCTCTGGGCACCACTGTTAGGATGCTGCAGAAAGGATCTCAAGTTCTCATACCTCCAGAGGCCAGGAAGAAGGCATGAAGCAGGCAGGAGGTGAGCACCGGGGAGAAGGGAGGGCTACGGCCTAGAAAGCACACACCTAGTATAAACATCCAACACGAAATACTCTGGGAGCACCGTCGGGGCCCCACATAAACCCGCAGGCTACATCTTCCAGCCCGCTGAGTGCCAGTTTGCTCCCTCTAAACGGATGGATGGCTACTGGAGACTGCAGGGTCATGTTTATGATGGAAATGCTGCATGTTCATGCAGTTTCAGCATGTATCTTCCGAATTTTTTCATTAATATTACAGCCCAGTGTGGTATAGATCGTTTCTTGAGGGAAGTTTCCTACTTCCTGGCTAAACACTGCTGTCCTGTGGTCTGGCTAGACGGAACACAGAACTCCTGGATTCTTCTAAGGAGGCTTCAGATGCTTTGTTTCTTACCACACGGTTGCTACTTGACAAATGTTGTTTTATTCTTCCGGAAAGCATCACTGCAGTGAGCCTCACTCACGTGTTCAATGCCCTCTGTGTACGCTGCTACGGAACAGCTCTAATTTCACACTCGGGTCTCACTGTCATTCACACCTTCTGGCAGATGACAGGTCCTGATACTGAATGTGAAAATACAGTCATACTTCTGGTGCTAGCGACACATCACGCTGGACCCCCACACCGGGGAAGGGATGGCAGCAGGGACGAGGCGCAGGGAAGGGACAAGGACCCAGCCTGGGGAGGACACCAGCGTGCAGCGCTGTGAGCCACTGCGAGGGACAGCGTGCCCCCGATTAACCTAACGCCACACCGTCAGAACCACGGTGCAGTGGGAGGGCCCTGAGGACAGACCACAGAAGCCTGCAGCTCTGTGGGAAGGACTCTGGACCCCAACAGAGCCACTGACGGCCATACTGTTAGGAAGGGTCTGTGCTAAGCCTCGTCCCTCATGGAGAGAACCAGAGGTTACACGCTGCTGGCCACTTGTCAAGAGCACATTTGATGTGAAGCATCCGGCACACTCCTCGGCTGCGTTAATTTTCTGCTGCTGTATAACAAATTACCACAACCTTCACAGCTAATAGTTCCCCGGGGGAAAAGGCAATTTGAACAAGCTTCAAAGAGGGTACCTTTCTCCACTGCTCTTCTAAGGTGTTTGGAAATGTCAGAGAGCTGGTTCGGAACTGCTCCCGGCACACATCACAACACGGACATGTCTCCGCTCTTAACAGCCTGTACTGTTTCCAAAACAAACTCCAAATTTCCGTGACATTTTCACTTCTGAGCGATCCCCTGGGGAGAGGAGAACGCCGCCGGGGTTCAGGGTTCAGGGCCGCCTGTCTGCAGCACCCCCTCCAGTGCTCTCAGTCACCAGGGTGAGAATAGAATGCTCTCCCCCGGACGGTTGTGAAAATGAAAACAGGATTACGGAGAGAGCGGAGGTGGGCAAATGGAGGAGTTTTCAGGTGTATGTGAGCAGGGTGCCACTCAATCTCAGAGTGAGAAGAATAATGCTGAGCACTCCCCTCACACCAGGGGCTGTCTCAACGGTCCACATCAATTCTTAATTCTCAGCAATCCCAGGAGACCGGTATGAGTGTTACCCCCGGGGTTCCACAGAGGAGACAGAGGCACAGAGGGCTTACGTAACCTACCCACGGTGGCACAGCTGGTAAGTCAGGACACCAAAGTCCATGCTCCTGAGCACGGCTTCTCTGTAGACCAATGAGATTTGTAATCATGATAAATAGAATAATTACATTTGGTAGGACTTTAAACTAAAAGTTCTCTCTTATCACTGCATTCTCAAAACTACCCTTAGAGGGAAATAAAGATATTATTCCCCACCAGGTGTTCCTGGGTGGTTCAGTCAGTTAAGCGTCCCACTCTTGATTTCAGCTCAGGTCATGACCTCAGGGTCGTGAGATCAAGCCCCGCATCAGGCTCCACGCTCAGCGCGGAGTCTACTTGAGATTCTCCCTCTCCCTCTGCTCCTCTACCAACTCACACTCTCTAAATAAATAAAATCTTTTAAAAAAAAAAACTAATTTCTCACCATTTGAAGACATTTATAAACAATTCCTTAACATGAAATTAAAGATTAAAAGGAAAACAGAAGCATCTTGTTTGTTCCTGGTAGGCACTATATTTCGGAGTAACTGAACAGCCCTGTAGTTGAGCTAAAAGTGCTACTTTACAGAAGAAGGCCACTTGATCAGAGTAGAGACATAATATAGAAAAACATTTCATAAAATCTTAATGACATTAAATCAGGCAAGGATGATCAACTGATTTTAAAACCATTAGATGTATGATTGATGCATCCATATTACTGCTCAAGTACCAACGTGCGGAATATTCTCTAGTGGCAAGAGGAAGAACATGGTGGGCTCAGACCACCATCGCCCACTCCAGGGGTCAATCTCAACCTCACTGATGGCTGAAAGCCAGATACTGGGCATCTCTGATGTGATACAATTTGAAGTACCAACTTCACCAATGAAGTGTCCTAGCCAGAAATGTTTCATCTGAATCCATTAAGTCTTTACATACAATTGGTAGTTTCCAGGAAATCAGAATAGAGAAACTGAGTAATGCTGTGGGGCAGCAAGTAGACAAATCCAGAAGGTAGCACGAATGGCCTGGTCTCTTCAACAAGCATTTAAAAAAAAAAAAGTGCTAGATTAAGACAAACAAGTGACACACGGACCAGATACAATGAGTAATCCCAGACTATATTCTGGTTTGGACTAGTTAGTTAAAACAGAACTTGGGGATCATATGAGGCAAATTTGAATACTTCTTGCATAGTAGAGGCAATGAAAATTTACTGAAATATAAAATGGAATGGAATTAATTGAACAAAGTTATAAAATACAGTGACCTAATTTTGATCTAGGAACAAACATGCACAGGTATTCACGTATGCATGCTTCTAAGAACATGCCCAAGTATTTGTGCATGCATGTTCATGAAAACACATCCACACGTATCCACACATGAACAATAAAACCACCCAGGAGGATACGCACTCTGGGTTCCCACTGGGGTTCTCTGGGCCGTGGGGAAGTGCAACTTCACTCCTTTTATTTCTGCTTGTCTCAACTGCATGATCGAATTACTTTTTGCTGGCACCGTTTCTGTAATGATAAGAAATGTCTGTCCGTCTGAATGTGCCCATGCTCCACGGATCTCCCAGTGCTGGTGGGTGGGGACGGCAGCAGCACTCACCGCTTACACCTACGTGAGGGCCTACTGAGAATGACGATGGTCACTCGGGGCTTCGTTCGATAAACGAAGTTCTCTCACAGACAGAGATTTAAAAAAAAAAAAAAAATCAGTACTTGGGGGAAGAGCTGATGGAAGAGAGACGAGGCCATTTGAAAAACACCAAGGGAATGCAGCTGGAGGCAAGAAGGCTCGACTGAAGCAGTGGGTGTGAGTGGCCGCGGAGGAGCACGCTGGACCAAGAGCCACTGGTGAGGGGGCATCTGCAGGACACTGCCTGGCTGACCGGGTTCTGGCAGCGACGGAAGCATCACACGGGAGGCCAGAACAGAAAGAAACAGGAGAAGCCCCCTATGGCACCTCCATCAAAGGAGGAGAGAGAAGAGGCACCTGGGGGTAAGTTAGGCGCCTGGTAGTATCCAACCCGGTGAGAAAGGGGAAGGGGGGGTGGTGAAGATCTGAGCTCATCGGCAGAAGAGTCACAGAAAAGCTCAGAGAAAGTCTTCATCGACATGCCGAGAATTTAAGCCAGATGCCAGGGGTTTGGGAGAAGAGCGTGAACAAACCTAATGGAAAGACCTGATGAAAGAAATTCAAAAATCATCTATGGCGGAAAGGAAAAGCATGTACCAACACTCACACTAGATGCAGAAGTGACGGCGTTAAGTAGCACTCATGAAGTCTGTTACTATGACCAATGCCAAAATTCCGTGGACTAGAAAATTCTTAGTGTTACCAGGGCTTAAACAAGGTATCACCAGTATTCAGAAGATACAAAGACTATCAGAAACAATGGGAAGGGGCGCCTGGGTGGCTCAGTTGGTTAAGCGACTGCCTTCGGCTCAGGTCATGATCCTGGAGTCCCGGGATCGAGTCCCACATCGGGCTCTCTGCTCGGCAGGGAGCCTGCTTCTCCCTCTGACCCTCCCCCCTCTCATGTGCGCTCTCTCTCTCTCTCTCATTCTCTCTGTCTCAAATAAATAAATAAAATCTTTAAAAAAAGAAAAAAAAAAAGAAACAATGGGAAGTTACTCGATAACCACAAGTGCTCAAAGGAAGTGGCTTCTGTCACACAATCCATGAAGTCACATCCTGAAGGCCAGTCAATGTGTTCATTTACTTTTAGCTCAGCAAGAAAATGAACCCCAAACTACACTAGCTACAAAGATCAAAAACATCCATCACTAACAGCATCTATAAAAAGGTTATGTAAATCTCATTAATATAGAATACTGTTTAAGTGCTGTGATCCAGAGGCAATCATAGGATTAAGAACTTAAATTCTAAGACTGCCACATCATGGCCTATTTGGAGATCAGGGATTTTAAGCCCTGAGTACGCTACATGGCCTATCTTAAACCTCAGGGCGAACAGGGCTAACGGATGGACAGTCCGTTGGTAAGAGGAGTCCACCCAGAAAGCTCTTTCTGAAATGGGCTCCTGCTGCCCATTCCTCCTATATCCTGCACCTCAGGCCAAACCTCACAGCCAGACTTGGGACTTCCCCTCGCCCTCTCAACACCAATTTGTGTCACAAAGAAGCGCCGATAGGGCCCAGAAGCAGCCTCTGAATTGCAGGCCCCTTTCTCCATGCTCCGCACTTCCTCTGACCTCCCTCCCCTTCCTTACCGTTTCAGGGCACAGATCCCGCACATCTTGTGTCAGATTTATTCCTCAGCATTTCGTATGTTTTGAGGCTCACAAGACTAGGTGATGAGAAAAGCTACTACTCTTGACTTGCTGTCTACACATCCCACAGTAGGATGACCTGCTCACACCCAGAGTCTGCGCACTCAGATAAGGTCCTGAGCTTAGGGTTCCAGGCCCAAGTTCCTGCCTTGCTTTTCCCCAGGCACCTTTTAAAATAACCACTGAGAGCTGAGCCCCTAAAAAGTCAGTGAACTCCGTCCCAACCACCTTATGAGTAACACATGCTCATATCCTGCTGTCTCCTGCTCGCCTATGATCTGGGACAGAGGACTGCCCTTCCACCAGCTCTGAGAATCCCCAACGGTGCCACCATGAATCTCAACCTGTGGAAAGGCCTGGACTAGAATCAGGCAGGCTTATGGATTTCCTAAATGGGGGTTTCTGAACTTTCCCCAAAATAAGCATTTTAATGTGTAGATTATTAAATCTATTAATTGTATGCTTCTGTTCAGATTTTATCATAAATGTTTATGAAAACGCCTTCCCAGGAATCCAGGTACTACAAATCAGTCACTGAGGTCCCTCAGACCGCGCTGAGAGCTCACCACGAGCTAATCTAGGAGTCACTTGAGGAAGGTCAGATCTATTCTTAGTGATACTTACGGTCCAGTCCTATAGACTGGAAAAAAAAAAAAAAAAAGGCAATTAAAAAAAAAAAACAAATATTCCATACCTTAAGGCAGTGCTTCTCCAAGCATGGTCCCCACACCAGCAGCAGCATCACCTGTGACCTCGTGAGAAAGGCAGGCTCCCAGCCCCCATCCGGACCTACTGAATTACAAACTCTGTGGCCGGGGGCCAGCGCCACTTTTAACAAGCCCCTGGGTGATTCGTATATGTGCTCATGTTTACCCACCAATGTAGCAAAAAATTAATAGCAAAAGGAATTGAGAGAATACAGCAACTTTTTAGAAGCTATTTGTCTTTCTTGCTCATTCATTCAACATTTACTGAGAGCATATCATGTGTCCGTCCCTGTATCAGGAGCTGAAAAGGCAAAGATTAATAAGGGCTCATCCTTAGCTTTGACTAACCATCTACAGGGGCAAGTGGCTTGTATATAATAAACGCTTTGGCAGTTGATGTTGGTATTCCAAACAACATCCCAACTTCAGTACAATAAACCGTCCCTCACAGACTATTTAACTCTCTCTGGCAGCATCTACGGCCTCTGCAGAAACACCCTTGCTGATGGTTCTACCCAAACCAGCAAGCAGTCCTCAGCCCATCACCACCTTCACTTTCCAGGGAGCATTCTTCATAAGCTGACATGTCCGTTTGCTGTTTGTCCCTTCCCTCAGAAGGTGAGCTCCAGGACCTCATCCTGTGCACACGCACGCACACACACACACCCCCTCCGCCATCCAGAACTGGACATGCAACAGTCGTCCAGCGAACAGGGCGGATAAACAGTTGCGGGCGTTCAGAGCAGCATCACCACAGCAGACAGAAGTCCCACAGGTGTTACGGAACCTCAAGGAACATTCTTCCAACCTCTCCTTGACATTTGTTTCAGAATTCCACATGCAGTAGACTCTTCCACTTCTCTTACTGCTGAGTTTCTTATTAAGTTTTAGAGGAGTTGAGCAGATTAAAGGATTCCTTGAAGCTTTTATGCTTCACTTTGTAGAAAGAAATTCCATCTAACTATTACTGGGACAGATTAGGAATAATTTGGAACTGAATTGGATTGGCCATTTTTTAAGCTTTTCTTATCTACCAAGGCTAATAGCAGACGCTTTCCTCCTTACAACAGCCCAGGAGGAAGTCTTATTATCCACATTTTACAGATTGAAATGGAAGGTCAGACAGGCAAAAAGCTTATAGTCACTGCTCTATAAATATGGCTTAAATCAATAGAGAATGTTTTGTGCTCCCTAGTAAGTTTGGAGACTTAGAAATTATACGAAGAGGCAGGACGATGTTGTAGAAATAGCCCAGGCTTTGGATTCAGACACATCGGGCTTTGAATTTTAACTTCTACTGTGTAGCTGCTTGCCGCTGGGCACGTTACTTAATCTTCCAGGGCCGTGCAGCGACTTCCACTTGCAGACTGTGAGGCTGGGAGCATGAGAGAAGTAATCTGTAAACGCTGCTTCAAGTGCTAAGTCTCCCCGGCGTCACATCCCAAGAGGCCCCGGCCAGCACGCTCCACGTCCTTGAGTGAGTACGTGACCATGAACCAATGGCCTAATGTGCTTTCTCCCCCCAGATGAAGGGAACCTTAATTCTGCTACGCCCAGGCCCCAAAAGGCTCATGGAACCTTCTCTCACCTATAACACTGCTTAAGAAAATATGCTCTTTGCATAACGTAGCAAATGTATTCAAGTTAAAAAAAAAAAAAAAAAGACTAAGTTTCTTAAGCAGATTCTTCCAACCGGTCCATTTATAAACACAATTACTAAAATATAAGAGTGCATGAGAACTTTATGAACATCCCACATTTCTTTATATAGTTTATAGTTCTTTATTATAAAAGCTGAAGCAATACAAAACATTTAACATGATGTAAGCTATCATCTGAATGTGTTGGGATTCTGAAGAATCCCAGAGTTAAACCTTACTATGATGGAGAAGAATTTAACGTTCAGTCTTGCTTTGCCACACGATGCAAATCTCTTCATAGAAGACAGAATTCCCAAGGAGAGGGAATATTTGAACTATAACCCAGACCACGTGGATCAAGAGCAATCTACTGAAGGCTGAGCGCTCTGCCAGGTGGCAGGGAACACCCTGCAGCCATGAGGAGCTTCTAGTTCCAGGAACTTAGGGACATATGCACAGAATGACAATGGAGGTGGGAGTAGGCAGCAGGTGGGGACAGGGAAGGAGTGCCAGGCTCTACTTGGGTGAAGGCTAGACAGACACATTAACAGCAAAGCATGGCTGTACGAGAGGATTGGGAACAGGCCCAGAATCCAAGGTATGGAGAAGGAACCTCCAATCCACTGGGACAGCCAGCGCCAGCGAGGAGCAGTGTGAGCGGGCACGGCTGTGGAGCCAGGAGCAGTGCGTGGCTGCCATCGGGGAACACCCCTCAGCAGTCACCCGGAAGCACAGCGGGAGGCAAAGCGTGCATGGGATCGGGCTGAGGAAGTGCCCTTCTAGTTCTAGTTTGCTGAGAGTTTTATCAGGAGCCCACATTGTACCTTGTCAGATGCTGCTTCTCCAGTAAGATGCTGGCATAGTTTTCCTTTCTTGGTTTGTTGATATAAAGAACTACATTTGTCGGCTTTCTAACGTCAAACCAACCTCGCATTCCTCAGATAAACCCTACTCATCAGTATTTTACATATTGTGGAATCCAATATGCTAACACGTTACTTAAAATGGTGCTCAGGAGTCTTCGTTGCTGTTTTCAACTCTGTCTGCCTTTGCCTTCAGGGCAGTGCGGACCTCACGGAATGGGTCAGGAGTATTCCCACCTTCAAGCTCCCTGAAAGAAGAGTTTAGGTAAAACTCCTATTCATCCTCCTTCAATGTCTGGTGAGATGCAGGAGTGAAGCCACCCAGGCCTGATTTGCTCTATGGTGAGGGTTTTAACCAAAAATTCTGTTTCTGTATTTCCATAATGGACACAGAAACAGCTACTGAGAACAGCCCTGTCTGTAAGCTGTTGCCTTGGGTCTTCCAAAGATTTGGTCTAGTTCATGTCGGTGTTCAGATTTACGGGCATCGAGCTGCTCACGACAATGCTCTACCTTCTCCCTCTCTCTAGAGTCTGGAGCGATGCCACCTCCTCTGCCCCTGTCTTCTATCGTGTCTTTCTCTCCCATTGAGCTGGCTGCAAGTTGCTAAATTTTGTTCATTTTTCTCAAAAAACAAGCTTTTGGTTTCCTTGCCTCTATTAGGGTTTTCGTTTCTGATTTCATTGCTTTGTGTTCTGATCTTTATTTCCTTGTTTATGGTAGGTTTAATTTCCATTTTTCCTACTTTCTTAAAGTTGGAGCAGGGGTCTCGACTTGAGACCCTCCTCCTCCTCCAAGGCAGGCCTCAAGTACGCCACGCGCCCAAGCAAACACTGCGTTAGCAGCGCCCAGACACTACACTGTGCTTTCATGTTCACTTGTGTCAAAATACTTTCTATTTTTATTTTGTTCTCTCTTCTTTGGCCCATGGGCTCATTGTAAGTGTGTCATTTTGTTTCCAAACATTTGAAAAATCCTCAAAGATTTAGTTATTGGATTCCAAGTTCACTACTGTCAGAGAATATACTTTGCGAAATGAGAATCCTTTGAAATTGGTTGAGATTTGTTTTGTGGCCCTCTTCAACGGTCCCAGTTCCCCAGAGAACAGAGCCGCAGAACCGAAAGACCGAAAAAACACCTCAGACGTGGGAGCAGCAGCCGATCACCACTGGCCACGTGCCACCAGGACGTCAAGGCCCTGGGCCCAGGGAACCAGGGGTCCGGACGTGCAACTGTCTAAGCTCCGTGAGGACAGCTCCCCTGGCTCCCCATGCTCCCCATGCTCACTCCCACTCCAGAGTGGCCTCCCGTGGAAGCCGGGGGAAAAGAACTGCAGCTGGCCTCCTCCGACTCAGCCTCTTGTCCAGCAAGTGCCTTGCCCCGAATTGTCAGAACACGTTTGTGCGTTAGTTCACTGCACAACCACTTCTGGAACACTTGCTGTGTGCCGGGCGCTCTGGCAGGCCTGGAGACGGGACAGCGGCAGGAGGAAAGGCTCTGGCAGGACTGACATGCTGGCGGGATCCCACAGAGCATGAAGGCAGCAGGAGAGCAAGCGCGTGGCCAGGGCAACGGCGCAGAGTCCCTGCGGAGGCTCCTGGGACGAGGTGGCAGCCTGCAGCACGTGCGGGGGCGGGGGGGGAGAGGGGGTGCGAAGTTGAAGCGTGAGGTGGGGCCAAGCCTGGCAAGTCCACGCGACAGAACACCGGCCCGTGTGGGAGAGGCGGGCAGGGTCCAGGCTGGGGGGCTCTGCTGCTCCCTAACCAGGAAGGCCCTGGACGAGCCTTCAGCACACCCTTGCACTCCCCAACTCAGGCAACCCCCACTGTTATTCCTCCTACCCAAGCTGTCCAAATAGTCCTTCAATGGCTCTTCACTAACAACCGAGCGGGAGAACAGATTTTCTCCCCAAACTGCAGGTCAGGAAAGCAAGGCTCGGGTGTTGTGAGTGGGTGGACTGGGACAGGGGCTGGGTTGTGCAGGGTGTCAGGGCAGTGGCGAGAACAGAGGAAGGGAAGGTGCATGAGTACCAAGCTTCCAGCTCAAACCCAAGCTTCCAAGGAAAGCAGCCAGCACGATACCTGGCTCCCGGCAGAGGAGCCCCGGGGTGAAGCTGCCGCCAGGGCGGCTACGGCCATCACACCTATTCTCTGAGATTTTTGAAGATAAGATGTTGTTGACCAGGGCGGGCATGCACCAAGCTCCCAGGAGCCAGATACGCACAGAGCCCAGAAGCAGGCCCGTTCCCACCCCTTCTCGCAAACTTGCTTTGGTTAGGACTCCCGAGTTCTCCAGCAGGCCTTCTGCAGGCACGGGGTGTGCGCGGAGCATGCTGTCGGCGGAGGGCAGGCCATGGTTAGCAGCCAGAGCTCAGCCAGCTCCCACATTTGCTGTGTAGTCCAGCCCTGGAGGCTGAAGCTGGACGCTCCCAACAGGCAGGGCTGTGGGGACCCTCACTGATACACTCAGCACAGGCCCACTCAGGGGAGAAGCCTCCCACTCACTCCGCCAGCGCACGGCAGGCCAGCCCAGGTCCTGGTGCCTCGGGAGGGCTTCGGTGGAGCCCTGGCCACTCCAGTCCTGCTGCCACACTGTGTGCACACAGGCTCTAACTCAGCGGTCAGTACTAGCCTCGCCAACCCTGGGGAAGCCCGGCTAAGCAGGAGTAACTGCAAACGACTTACTCCAGTCAGTGACCCCCGGGCCCCACCCATCCCCAGCTGCTCCCTTTTAACCAGCAGGACTCACTTAATCAAATCTTCTCTTTTAATATACAAGAATAAAGTCTGTTTGTTATTACTTCTTGATTTGGTCCAGCTTTTTCCCCCTGCCAAGCTCTGACATTAAGCCTCCCAAATACCCTACAAAGGAGGGTTACTCCATTTTACAGATGGGAAATTGAGGGTCAGGAGAGGCCATATGTAGCCTGACTGGCAGGAATACTACTTCTAACATGCAGCCATTTCACACACCTCTTGTCTCAAGCCTAGAAATTCTTCACGTTGGTGAGCGGCGGTGCGCGGAAAACCAGTCACCAACACGGATAGACACAGTCAGAGCTGGTGCAACAGGGGAAGCAACCTTTCTGGGAAATCTCAAGAAACACATGGTACCATCTCCCACTTCTGGAGGGGCTCCCTAGAAGCTGCCTTTCACTGAATTACTGGTTTCCATGACTACACCATTCTTTGGTGATCATTTTACAGGTTTAGCACATTTCCAATTAGGTCACGTTATTCTTGCTCTGGGAGCAGAACTGGGGAACAAGCTCAGCAGAGCCAAGAAGCCCAGGTGACAGATGCCCCCACAGCACAACTCCCGCCCACTCCCCAGGAGTACAACCGAACCACGGAAGACTCACCTCCACAACCAGGAAAAACTGCCTCACTTCATCGGTTACCAGCACCACGAGGCCTCCGAAGAGAGAGGGCTGTTCCTGCGTGCCTGTGAATGCCCACACACCCCTTCCCGCCCACCGGTGTCAAGTGCCTGTCACCTCAGTGCTGTCCTCCACACACAGGAGCCTGTCCTACTCAGGGTCCAACCCCAGGGTAAGGTTAGTAGAAGGAACATGGATTCAGACCCTTAATCCCCCACCTGCTAACCCTATGACCTTGGGCGAGTGACATAACCTCCGTAAACCTGTTTCCCTACTTACCTAGTAGGGTGTTTGCCCAGCTGGTGTACGTGTGAGTGTTTAGCACCCAGCAGAGCTCCTGGCCTGCAGAACACACTTCACAAATGCTAGTTCTTTTCCTTTCAGTTTTCTTGGTAAGAAACTAGTTGAGGAGGGCCCCCAGGCTCTCTGACGAAAGTGGCAGAAGCTTTCATGTGGGTGATGGGTATACTTCAAAGTGCTGAGACACGGAAACTGAACGCCAAAGTCCAGTGGGGGCCAAATCCTAAGGGCATGGATGCGGGAATTGGGGTACCCAAAATATATAAAGAGCTTATATAATTCAACAGCCCCCAAAATACATAATGCAATTAAAAATGGGTAGAAGACATGAACGGACATTTCTCCAAAGAAGACATCCAAATGGACAACAGACACCTGAAAAGATGCTCAAAATCACTCATCATCAGGGAAATGCGAATCAAAACTGCCATGAGATATCACCTCACCTGTCAGAATGGCTAAAATCAACAACACAAGAAACAAAGATGTTGGCGAGAAAGGGAAACCCTCACGCACTGTTGGTGGGAATGCAAGCTGGTGCAGCCACTCTGGAGAACAGTATGGAGGTTCCTCAAAAAGTTAAAACTAGAGCAACCCTACGACCCAGCAACTCGCACTGGGTATTTACCCAAAAGCTACAAAAACACTAATTTAAAGGGATACATGCAGCCTGATATTTACTGCAGCGTTATCTACAACAGCCGAACGATGGAAGCAGCCCAAGTGTCCGACAGATGAATGGATAAAGAAAATGTGATATATATAATATATATATAATATATATATACACAATGGAATATTACTCAGCCATAAACAAGAATGAAATCTCGCCATCTGCAACAACATGGACAGAGCTAGAGAGTATGATGCTAAGTGAAAGAAGTCAGGAAAAGAAATTCCTCAGGGCTTAGAAACCAATTAGTGGAAGGAGCTCCCAAAGGCTTAAGTTTATGGGATGAATACCTGAACTGAGAATGATTAGGCAATAAATACACTTTTCAATGATCAGGGAAAAGGTAGGAAATACCTTATGATTTCACTCATATGTGGAATTTAAGAAACAAATAAGCAAAGGAAAAAAAGAAAAAGAAAAAAAGAAAGGGAGGCAAACCAAGAAACAGGTGATGGGGATGAAGAGTACACTTGTCATGATGAGCACAGAGTAATTATAGAATTGCTGAATCGATATATTGTGCACCTGAAACTAATGTAACACTGTATGTTCACTACATGGGAATTACAATTTTTTAAAAAGAGACACTGAGGCTGTTTGTAAGCAAAATTCAGGAGAGGGTACAGGGAAAGATGGTGGACTGGAGTGGCGGACAGATTATGTCACATGACCTGGGAGCCATGGTCCTCTCTTTAGAGGAGACCATCTACTCAAAAAGTTGTCGTAAGAATGTAGAAGGACAATTTCTACACTTGCCTGACCCACAGGATGTCCTCAGCAGATGGTAACTATGTTTCAGTGAGTACATTTCAGGACACTTACGCTCATCTACATCTATATACATTTATCATCAGCCAGGAAATACAACGCATTCAGCCTTGCAACGCTTGATTCAAGAAAACTCACGTGATGCCACAGCCACCATTACCCAAGAGACTGAATAATGGCCTCCTGGATTTTGAAGTTTGGCCTCCAACTCCAAGAGTGCCCCGTGGGGAAGGCCACATGGCAGCGGAGCTGAACTGCAGAGGGAAGCCGGAGTGCTGAGGGGCCTGGGCAGGAGAACGGCTACCTGTCCAGGGTTGGCTATCAGGAGGTTCCAGGGGATGTCACACCCAAGGGCCCACGAGGACATCAGTGCTCCAGCTTCGCCACAAATGCGGTGCTTTGTGGTTCCACACTTGAGTCCTGTTGCACACCTCCATGCCTCCCTTCCTCTGGTGGGAAGCATCGTCCCACACCCCAGTCCCGTTGGCTCACAGGGGAGCCCTGACGCCCAGCAATCAAGCTACAGTGTGAATACGCCTGCTGCAACAGCTCCCAGCTACACCACTC
This sequence comes from Mirounga leonina, assembly GCF_011800145.1. Lineage (NCBI taxonomy): Eukaryota > Metazoa > Chordata > Mammalia > Carnivora > Phocidae > Mirounga > Mirounga leonina. Next base: position 79,222,583 of record NW_023270415.1, read on the forward strand.
CCCTGCAGGGCCCTCAATGGACAAGACTCTCCCCTAAAACCTACCTCCTCGTAACTGCCATCCACGGACAGGACCTCAGTCAAGGAAAAGCAGCTTGTTTCCCTCCTGCCCTGACCTCACTTCAGATAGCATCCATGCTCCGGATTCGCTGTGCCAGACTCACAACCAGCATGGCCAAGCTCTCCTGATGGGTCTCACCAGTCACGGCCCCTCGGACATGCTGGCATATATATACCTCACAAGGCTGGGCCTCAACACGTGCTTACTTGACAAGTCATCCCGGTGACCTTGCTGCTTGTACCCCCACCGTTGCTGTGAACCTCTGGTCCTCTCACTACAGCCTGTCCCTTGGTGGGTGTGGGCAAGCAGAGCTTTCCCAAATACTGAAGTTGTCCCCAAAGCTTCAAGCTCCAGTTCAGGCCTCTCCTAGGGCCCTTGGAAACAGCAGTCTCTACCCCACCAGAAACCCTAAGGAACCTCTGCACAGATGTCGTACACTCATTCAGTCTTCCTCAGGGCTTAGAAACCAATTAGTGGAAGGAGCTCCCAAAGGCTTAAGTTTATGGGATGAATACCTGAACTGAGAATGATTAGGCAATAAATACACTTTTCAATGATCAGGGAAAAGGTAGGAAATTTTCCACCTTAATCACTGTACTCCTTGACTCAGCCCCCAAATTCCCAGTATTTCATGGAACAGAGTTAGCAACAACACAGCCACAGAAGCTGCACTGTAACTGCTTTCCAGAACATTCCACAGAATGGAAAATACTGAAACACCAGCTCCCCACGAACACGATTCTGTTAACACATGCGTCCTTCCCCTTCCGAAAAACACCCAACACTTCGCCTCTGAAGGCGTGGCAGAAACCATGAACACCAAGCCGCCGAGCAGACGGACTCACCTTCACGTGGCTCAGGTCCCCCGGCTTGCTGCCTTCGGGTGGGTTCACGGGCTTGCTCTCCACTCGAGGCCTAACGACCTGTCGGAAGGGACTGCACAGTGGAAAGCCACTCACACTGATTCCATCTAGAAGAGCAAAATTTCAAGATGTTAGCACATAGATAATATAGGGTACTTTAAATCTGTTTTCCTGAACTTGAGTTCAAGCACTGGTTTTGAACAAAAGGAAAGCAGACAATTTTACAAGTGGATCCCAAAAAAAGACGGAGAAACAATGACCAACACAGAATAATGAGCATCCCTGATGTCCAGACCGTGGTCCCGTATTATCACTCACCCTTTTAGTGAAAAGAAACCAGGGCTTCTCAAAGAAACCAAGGATGCCAACTCAGTGGCAGGAAATGGACAGATGAGCTTTGAACCTCTCCTTCCACGGGAGAGCCAGGAAACCAAGACTACAAGGGTGGTGTTAAAAGCCTCTGCACCCGGGCGCCTGGGTGGCTCAGTTGGTTGAGCGACTGCCTTCGGCTCAGGTCATGATCCTGGAGTCCCGGGATCGAGTCCCGCATCGGGCTCCCTGCTCGGCGAGGAGCCTGCTTCTCCCTCTGACCCTCCCCCCTCTCATGTACTCTCTCTCATTCTTACTCTCTCAAATAAATAAATAAAATCTTTAAAAAAAAGCCTCTGCACCTGATTCGAGAGGCTCCCACCGGCTAAAGAGGAGACAGTTCAAACTTGAAGAGTGATAGTAATGGCAACTGATTGACATTCTTCAAGTAGGTTTAAATCCATAGTTAACAGATCCAGTTTAAATCCCTTTTTAATCTATGTGTTCACAGTAATTTTTTCAAAAAGTAAACGGCTCCCCGTGGAGGATAAGAATCTACTCATTTTCCTGAAAACTGGTAAATAAAAGAATCAAGCATTTATGGGCGCCTGGGTGGCTCAGTTAAGTAACTGTCTTTGGCTCAGGTCATGATCCTGAGGTCCTGGGATCAAGTCCCGAATCAGACTCCCTGCTCGGCGGGGAGTCTGCTTCTCCCCTCTGACCTTCCCCCCTCTCATGCTCGCTCTCTCTCTCTCATTCTCTCTCTCTCAAATAAATAAATAAAATCTTAAAAAAAAAAAGAATCAAGCATTTAAACTCTATTTCTTATTTGAACTGCACAGCTCGATGACCAAATAATAAGGCAACATATATCTTTATAAAAGTATTCTAACAAAATGAAAAACAAGGGATAAAACTGGAATACTATTTTACAACCCCTAGCCCAGGATTTTTCAACCTCGACACTACGGAGATGTGGGGCTGGACATTCCTTATGTTGGGGCTGTGCTGTGCACGCAGGAGACTTAGTAGCATCTCCGGCCTCGACTCACGAGATGCCAGTAGCAACCTCCCCCCAGGCTGTAATAACCACAAACTGCCAAATGTCCCTTGGAAGGGTGGGGGCAAAATTGCCCTTGGTTGAGAACCACTGACATAGGCAATGAGCATGAGCGATTTCTAACATCACAAAAAGAGAAACAGGCCAGACATTCCCTGTCTCGTGAGGTAAGAACACAAGACCACCACTGGATATGCCAGAAGGATCAGAGATGAACCGGATCAAGCTTCTGGATCTAGCTGCCCATTTGCAGGAGGGAGGGGCACAGAAGAACAGGTTAAGCCCCACCCACAAGCATGCAAGCAACAAAGCCCACACTACAGAAAGCTCTTCGGGTCAGATGTCCCAGGTTCTTCAACATATAAATTACAAGGAAAAGCAAAGAATGGGAATACTTGTACATGAAGAGAAACTTACATTTAAATAAACGGGCAAGAATAAACTATTCTATCTAGTGATTAGTAAACATCAGGATAGTGTTTCCTTTGGGGGTAAGGATGATGAGAGACTACTCAGCCGGCGATGCTCTGGCATTTGATTCAGGTGACGGATTGAAGAGGTTTACCTTGTAACAACTCAAACTATGTGTTCGTTTAATTTTGTTTTAACTTTTTATTTATTGTTTTAATTCCAGTATAATTAACATACAGTGTTATTAGTTCCAAGTGTGCAATACGGGGATTCAACAATTCTCTACATTCCTTAGGGCCCAAGATACATGGACCCTTAATCCCCTTCACCTATTTCACCCATCCCCCACCACCTCCAGAATCTGTTTCTAATTTCAACAAAACAGTTTAAAAACACAATTCTGTTTTTGTTTTTGCTTTTTTCAAAAAATTTTTGACTGATTTTTCAAATAAGGAACAGTGTCAAGATTCACATTTAAGTGTGCCTGGCCCTCAACTTTCTGGGACACTGTTCCATTTGCAAACAAGTCTACTTAAATTGACAGGTCTGAGGTGTCTACTGTGGAAATGAGTTCCCAATTAGCTAAAAACAAACAAACAAACAAACAAAAAACAGCTGAACTAGTGAGTTTTTTAACAATAGTTTTATTATCTTGTGTCCTGCCAAAATATATCCCTTGTCAATCCCCGTTCTGCTCTGTGTTTCTTCATCTTTGTGCATTTCCGATTCTCTTCCCTCTGACAGCCATCTTTGTGATATCCCAAATTGTCAGTTCAAATGCTGCCTCTTCCACAGTGCGTCCCCCTAGTTGCTGTGGCTGAAAGCAAGAACTCTTCCTCAGCGTCCGACACCTCATCCACCCTACGGCCCACGCTCACAGCATGTAGTCTCTACCAGGAAGACAGGCCGCCTGGCAGGGCCACAGGTGGGATGTCAGAAGGGCCAGGAACTTCTACACCATCTGGCTGAGTAATCTTTACCAAGTTACTTAGCCTCTCTGAGTTTTCAAATTCCTCATCCCTAAAATGGGAGCAACCAGAACACATAAGCTGCACGACTGCCTGGAAGAATGAGCTCTTACATATAAAGTGTTTGTCACAACGCCTGGGATCTGGCACCTGTTCAACAGAAACAGCTTGTGTTATTAGAGCAACTTACGCACAGGCCTTGGATTCCTTAGTGGAGTATCAGCTCCTTGAAGAAAGAGTTCTCATTTCACTGCTGTATCTCCCACAGCAGCTCACACAGGCTCTAGCAAGTCAACTCTCAGTAAATATTAAGGCAATGAAGTAGTACGTTACAGGGCCAAATGTTTCACTCGGTTTACACCCCATGTTTACCAAAAACTCCATCACCCCCAAAGTCACATGCGACCATCAACTCTTGGTTTGTTGAAATCCCAGCATTCAAAGCCCCAGCCCACAGCTGTTACAGCTGAAGGAGCTTCCCCTCCCCGCTGTCCACTCCCCCAGCACCATGGGCACCATCTAGAAAAGCTCTCCACCACACTATGGGGCCTGCAAGCCTGCAAGGGGGCTCACATTATGAACACAGATACTGCAAAACCTAAACCTACACTTGTCAGCAACCTGTCCTAGACACTAGGTCATCCTCTGCCTGTGAGCAAGCACGGTGCTCAAGACCATGGTCACTCAGCCCCTAGGTCATCCTCTGATGGGTGAAGGCCAGATGCCCGAAAGTATTTTAAATACTATCCGTGTCACCCTGACTCACACATTCACACACAGCCTGGGACACGGCGTACCCTGCTCTTCCCTAGGAAAGCTCCCATCATCAGCAAATTACACAAATGCCACTAGTTCCTAAAGGACGCGGGTTCTTTTTCGCCTTGGAAATACCAGTCCTTGTTCACACTAACACAGTGCTAATGTCTCCATTTCTGCAAGTGGTCTGGAGCCCTGGACTGCAAGGGGAGGGTGTCGTAAAGCCAAGCTCCCCCCTTCTCCTTGTTCCTTCTCCACCCAGCTGGCTCTGACGGGACCAGGGGTAGCCCTAATCCAGCCGTGGCCAGAAATGGAAGCATCCCATCAACAGCAGCTGATCCAGACAGAAGATACCAGAAGGGTCACACACAGTCTTTGTAGGAGATTTCATCTATGAATTCCAGGGGGAGAAGTTGCGGGTGGGAGGTATCTTCCTTTGAATGATAGCTATGAAGACACAGGTATGGGGCCTTCATGCTGCCATCCTTCCCAGCACACTGAGAGAATCTGAGCAGCTCACACAACCCTTTGAACGTCTATTTTCTTGGCTCAAAAATGGGAACCACTTCAAGGGAATCCATGAAAATACAAATCTGCAATGTCTTCGAACTGGAAGGATCTAGGATATGCACTTAGCAAAAAAAAAAAAAAAAAAGCCGAAAATTACATGCGAAATGTGCCTCCTTTTTGGACACAGACCTCAAAACTTCAAAGAAACCTCAAAAACCTATGATCTTCAAGCTCAGAAAAAGACTACAAAAATCTCTCTACAACTTCTTTATAGACTATTCTGCCCTCTAATCCAACTGAGGATGAAAAAGACAGGTAACGGGTAAATATGAGTGGAGACAGAAAGGAGACTTTGGAAGGTCGGGAGAGAGGCCGGAGCCCAGACAAGGATGGGGCTGGAGAGGAGCTGCCACACAAGGTGTAAGGGAGATGAGCAAACCAAGTGCTCCAGGAGCAAACCCCCCCACCACCACCTCCCCTCACCCCCGTGCCCATGGACGAGCAGCTCTCCAGCTGGGCTGGGCTGCATGAGAGAAAATTCTGCTCCATCACTCGGGCAATTTTTCTGCCAACACAGGCCATCACAAATAGAACAGAGAACAGATTGGAATGACAATTAATGGGAAGGCAAGACCAAAAAAGTTACAAACAGACGAAGGCAGCCTAGTAGGAGGACCAGAGTGGAGTGGATTTCTCAGGGTATTTAAGAATGGGATGAGTCTGCTAGATCACAATGAATCAAACTGAGCTTGAGAGAACTGCATAGTTACTGTTTATAGTGCTTAATTTTTCTGTTAAGAGCATCTCTGTGGGCAATTCAGAAATACAATTTTGTATAACAAAATAACAGGTTCCTGAATTCAGCTGCATCCCAACCACAGTGACAACTTGAGAGGTTGACAGCTCAAAGGGGGACCCATGCAGCAGAAAGAAATGGCAGTCACAACAAACAGCTGTAGTGGGGGGAGGGGTGGTGACAGTGTTTACGTGTGCTGGGCATGGCCCTGGGCCCCAACACACGCCATCGAACAGTCCCCCACTCCCTGCAAGGAGCACTGTTTTTCTCGACTCTGTAGATGAAGCTGAAGAGTCTGAGAACATAACTCAGTAACACCACACAGCTCATCAGAAGTGGATGCAGGACGCAGGACTGTCGGATTTGGGTCTACCCAGCAAAACTGCAACCACACATTTCTGTCCCCACATGAGCTTCTATGAAACCTCACCAGCCAGGCTGTTGTGTGGCCCACCATGTACCATCCCATAAGCCACGTGACCCTAAACCCATTGTAAGGAGCCTCACAATGGCTTAGCAGCCATCTCCACTGGTGGATCTCAAGGCATGTGCACATTTTTGCACACTTTCAAAAGAATCTAATGCTTAAGGCTGAGCATCAATTTCTCTCATGACAAGTTACATGGATTGGAATAAGATGTAACTAGAACAAAATACATTTTCAAAGGCAGAAAGAGACAATGATCTCCCAGTAGGGGTTTGTCAATATGCTTTTCCAGGCAGAATATATTTTGAGGATGCATTTTTTATTCTTAAAATCCATGGGTGCCAAAAGAAAAAAAAAAGTCCATCTGGTATCTGGCTATCATAAAATATCCTCCAGAAAACCAAAAGAGTAGAAGCATTTGGCTCAGAAATTAGCCAATACTCATCCTCAATTTCCATAGGAAAAGCAGGGAGTTCATTCACTCAGAAACTCTAGGATAGGCTTAGGAAAGAAAATTCATGTAGTAACAGGGGCCTTCATCTACCATCCAGACAAAGCAGTCCTCACTCTCACGGCAGCCCTGCTTTGACGCTGGGCTTCCTCTGTTGGAGGCTCCACTCAGCCCTGTGCCTTCGAGGGCCTCAGGAACCTGCATGTACGTGGCTGCTTCATAACTACCCACTGAGCGTGTGGGTGGTTCCCAGCTTGCTTTCCTAGGCCCACAGACGGGAGCTCCTCGGCAGAACCTATGCTCTGTGCTTTCCATCTACCGGAGTGACACTCGCCTATCCCCACACCGCCACCGCAACACCTGCTCTGACCTCTGGCAGCTCCCATCTACTCCCTGTACTTTTTCTCCATCCGTCAGCCCCCTTGCCCTCTCTTCCTTCTCCAGCCTTAGATTCCACAGTCAAAACAAAGGGCATGAAACGTCCTCTCTAAAGGATCAGATAGTATTTTCGGCTTTGTGAGCTACAGGTCTCTGCCATGAGCACCAGCAGCTGCCGACATCCGTGAACACACGGGGTGGCTGCGTTCCAGTAGCCCCAAGACAGGCAGCAGGCCTGCTGGCCAGGGCACAGCTGGTGACCCCTCCCTGGAAAGCACCCATCATTCCCCTGCCTGTTCTCCCCTTAAGCTCACCTGACAAGACCCCACTCCAGGCTAACTCCATCTACGTTCTCCACAGTGGCACCTGAAGCCCAAGATCGATGGGGGAAAACCACGCACGGTGCCAAGCAGGCTGTCTTCAGACACACAACCACACACCTGGGCCCATTCTCGCCACCGCTGAGCATCCTACCATATCCGGAGTAAGTCCTCCCTCTCCTCCCGAGTCACTACCACCCGCTCCCCCGCCCCCTCCCTGCTGAGAAGCCGATCCCAGGAGAAGCAGAGAGGCAACCAGAGGAGAGGGGAGGACCAGCCCCTCTCCCATCACTGCTCCTCCACCCACCTGCATCTAGGACCACACTAGTGCTCCTGTTAAGGGACAGCCTGGCTCCTCCCACATCCCAGATGCTCCCTGGGAACACCCGCCCTGGGCGGTCTGCAGCTCTGCCCCTTTCCGTTTTAACATTCTTACTGAGATGTAATCAGCATAGAATAACCTGCAGAAGTTTAAAGTATACAACTCGGGGAGTTGACATTCCTCAAACAATCAATGTGATCGAGACGGTGAACATATCCATCAACTGCAAGCTTCCCTGTGCACCCTTGTGCCTCTACCCACTGGGATCCTCCCCAAGCCTCCTCCTCCTAGCCCCACATAAGCACTACTGTTACCACAGGTGTGTTCGCATTTTCCAGAAGTTAATTCAGATGGAATTGGACACATTACACGCTCTTTTCTGTCAGGCTTCTCTCCTCAGCATACTCATCTAGAGCTAATTCTAACATACTATGTGTATCCACGGTAGACAGCTTTTAATTGAACAGAATTCCAGTGAATGGCTCTGACAACTTGTTTATCCATTCACCTACTTATGAACACTTAGACTGCTTCGACCTTTTGATTATGACAAATAAAGCTGCTCTGAACACTTCTGTACAAGTCACTGGATGGACATATGCTTTCATTTCTCTGGGTTAAATATCCAGGAGAAAAATGGCTGGGTCCTTTGGTAAGTGTATGTTTGATTTTCCAAGAAAGTTGTTAATGGGCTATTAATGTTTGTCAATAATCAGAAGGACTCAAAAGAACAAGGAAGAAGAGACTATCAAAAATGAGCAGGCAATTTGAGAAAGAACAGGGCATGACCTCTAAAACTGAGAGACAGGACCATGTAACGCTCATCAAAGAGCACATCCGAGAGTCAGGAACCACAGACAACCAAGGGACCCAAGGTGTGGCTCCACCCGGCTGCACACAAGGCACACTCCACACAGAACGGCGTCTGTCTGTCCCTCCAGGGACAAGTGTGAAATCCACGCCACAGCAAGGACTCCTCACAACACCCAAGGGGGATAACAGGCCGCAAGAGCCAATTTCCAGTAAGATCCCACCTTGGAGCCTGATGACAATGCTTCCCTTTGCTGGAAAGGGACACCATTCGAGTCCCTGGCCACACAGGAGACCAACTAGAGTGGACTTTAAATCCATGTAACAGTTCTGTTGGCATCAGGATATTACAGAGTCGTGTCCTCTAAAGATGGTTAGTGGGTGAGAATGAAGCAGGGGATACTCAGCCCAAGATAAGGACGCTCGTGGCTGCTGGAGACAGGGCCCGGACGTGTGTCTGCCAGCGCAGGCTTCTCTTCTCTGGACACCTTCGAGAGAAGTCAACACTTCCCAGCAGTCGGCCGCCTCTGCATGACGCTGACGAAGACGGGCAGCTCCCCTGGTCAGCACACACAGACCCTGGCATGGACAACAGTGCCCTGCACGGACCTCTCCCCTAGACTGGAAGCACCTCGGGCAGCAACTGCACATCTTTCGTCTGCACTTAAACCGCTTATCACAGCACCCAGCATGAGGCATATGGAGGAAGATCTGCTGGGTGAGCACATACGCCTCATCATTTCCTCCGTTACTAAGTGATGGGAAAGGCCTCACACCCTCAGGCCACTGCCTGGCACACAGGGGGCCCAGGGCCAACCTCCAGGGCCATCAGTCAGATGGACGGGGATGCACAGGCCCCTAAAGCTGTGTGACAGGCAGCCCAAGCTACAAGCCTGCATCTAACAACATGAGAGGAACCAATGAATGATTTTATGAATGAAGGACTTCGTGAAGGAATAATCATCCAAGGACAATTTTCAAAAAATAACACTAATAAATCACTTTTCTGTAGAAGAATTCCAGAATGGATTGAAGAGTGGGGGGTTCCTGGTCACCACGCTGGGCCAGGTGGGAAATAGGAAACTTCTTGGCCAGGACCTTGGGGACAAGTGGACGGAGTGTGGTAACCTGGCCCCCACCCGAGATGGCAGTTGCTGTCACCCTCTCTCTCCTTCTCCAAGCAGCTGTGGCACCATCCATGGCCCCCGTTTCCCCAGGCCCAGGCCTTCTCCCTGTGAGCACAGGGGAAGGTAGTCCCCAAAGGACCAAGCGATAGGAGGACCTGGATTCGAACTGCAGGGTATTCCCTGTGTCTGTCCAGAAGCAGATTGGGGAAGGGTCTGGACACGGAATCAAAGCTGTGGGGCTGCCAACCCTTGCCTCCAGCCCTGGGCAAGACTGCCAGCATCACTCATCAACGGATGATAAAGGGCTCTTCTCAGGTCTTACAGCTTGTACACCTTGTTTACACGTGTTATTCCATTTCTACTTTAAAACAAACCCAAACAAACATCCTTTCTCCCAAGACAGCCACAGAAATAGCTCAATTAGCATGTGTTATCTTAGGATAAAAATCAGGGAAAGAAAAGCAAAATACTGCCAGTTTGAGACTGGATGTAGAAGGCCTTTTCACGAGATGATAAAGGGAGAGCGGTGTTGTCCCAAGGCAAATCATGCCATGGGCTTGTTCTCCTGAGAAACAAGAAATTCAAAGTACAACCTGAATGTTTTGTGTGCTCTTCACAGCGGTCCTCAAGCACTGAGCATCCCTACAAGACAGGGAATGTCCTTACCTCTTCATTCGTCAGCCAGCCAAATCACAGAAACTACACGTCTGACAGTTTCCACGTGGAACATTAATTTACGAAGCTATCAAAAAGTACACCCCAGCATCCCACAAAACCTTTCTTCCCCAACAAATTAGTGTTAATACCTGTGGGTAAAGTCTCTCAAGAACTAACTGTGCATGTGTCCCTCACTCATACACTCAAACTGTTCAAAAATGTAAGTTCCCAGGACCTGCTTTTGCTCTTTCTGCCACAGGGTTTTCACCCATGTGTGAAAAACTGTTTTCCCCATCCCACCCTCTTTTACCTCCTTCAGTCCTGCCCTTTCTCCAAACCTTACCTCCATCATCACTTCCAAAGCAAAGCCTTCCCTGACCCCTTAAACTGTGTCCTTCCCAATGATATGGTCACCTTTCCTACCTAGCATTTAGCAAAGTTGCCATTTTTCATGCATTTGTAAAACTGCTGGTTTCTCTCACTAGACTTGTGCCAACAGTAGCCACTAGAGAGTGGGCCTTTAATTAAAATCAAAAAATAACTTCAGATCTTCAGATGTACCATCCACATCCCAAGATTAAAGCCACATCACAAGATTAAAGCCACATGTGGCTCCTGGCTACCCTGTCGGACAGCTCAGAACGGGACACTGTCCAGTCACGGAGCATGCTGCTGGACAGTGCCGCACCAGACTCTGAGCTCCTTGAGGGTAGGGACTGGGTGTCAGCTTACTCCTCAGGACAAGCCCCAGAACAGTACAGTACATGGGATAAAATGGATACTCCACAAATACTTGTAAGGGGAAAACATGCACTATAATTGCTTACTTTACTCAACTATGCAGTGCTTTATAAAAACCAAGAAAAAGATCATGTAAGTCCTGTTACCTGATTAGAATGGAATATTAGTCATTACCTCATACTTAAAACTAGGACATACTTCAAATATTCTATAATGTCCACTCCCTTATACAATATTTATGAGCATCTAATGTGTATCACAATACTACACACAAAAATTAGCTCATGGGCACCTGGGTGGCTTAGTCAGTTAAGCGTCCAACTCTTGATTTCGGCTCAGGTCCTGATCTCAGGTTCATGAGATTGAGCCCTGTGTCAGGCTCTGTGCTCAGTCTGGAGTCGGCTTGAGATTCTCTCTCTCCCTCTCCTCCTGCCCCTCCCCCTGCTCGTGCACATTCTCTAAAATGAATAAAATATTTTTTAAAAAATTAGCTCAAAAACTAGGTTAAAACAGGTAACTAAAATGGTTTTACTGGTGAATTCCACCAAACATTTAAATGCCAGTTCTTCTCAAACTCTCCCAAAAAACTGAAGCGAACACTTCCAAGCTCATTTTCCAAGGCCAGCCCTATTACCCAGATACCAAAGTCAGACAAAGACACTACCAGAAAACTTCAGATCAATATCCCTGCTGCATATAGATGCAAAAATCATCAATAAAACATTAGCAAACCAAATTCAACAGCACATTAAAAGGATTATACACCATGATCAAGTGGGATCTCTCCCTGGGATGCAAAGACAGTTCAACATACACAAGTCAATAAATGTGACATGCCATACTAACAGAATGAAGGATAACATTCATATCATCTCAGTAGATGCAGAAAAAGCATTTGCCAAATTCAAAATCTTTTCATGATAAAAACCCTCAAACTGGATGTTGAAGGAATGTATCTCAACATAATAAAGGCCATATATGACAAACCCACAATTATCATACTCAACGGTGAAAAGCTGAAAGCTTTTCCTCTGAGATCAGGCACAAGACAAAAGTGCCCATTCTCACAATCTTACTCAACATAGTATTGGAAGTCCTAGCCAGAACCATCAGGCAAGACGAATAAAAAGCATCTGAATCAGAAAGCAAGAAGTAAATTGGCTTTATTTGCAAATGATCTGATCTTATAGAAGATCCTTAAAACTCAACCCCCCCAAAAAAATAGTTAAGTCTAATTAACAAATCCAGTAAGTCTAAAAACAAATCCAGATAGAATATTAGTATACTGAAGTCGGCTGCTTTTCTATGCACTAACAATAAGATATCTGAAAAATAAAGAAAATTCCATTTGCAATAGCATCAAAAATAATAAAATGCCTAGGGATAAATTTAACCAAGAAAGTGAAAGATCTAAACACTGAAAACCGTTAAGACCTCGATGAAAGAAACTGATGATACAAATAAATGGAGGTATCCCCTGTTCATGGATTGGAAGAACACTGTGAAAAATGTCCATACTAGCCTAAGCCATCTACAGATTCAATGCAATCCCTATTAAAACGCCAATGCATTTTTCACAGGAAAAGAACAAGCAATCCTAAAATGTTTATGTAGCCACAAATGACCAAGTAGACAAAGCAATCCGGGGGTGGGGACGGAGAGAACAAAATTAGAGGCATCACGCTCCCTGATTTCCAACTATACTACAGACCTGTAATCAAAACAATACGGCACTGGCATAAAAACAGACACACATACTAATGAAACAGAACAGAGAGCCCAGAAATAAACTCCCACATATACTGTCAGCTAATATTTGACAGGAGAATCAAGAATACTCAATACAGTCTCATCAATAAGTGGTGTTGGGGAAAGTGGATTATCACGTGCAGAAAAATGCAACTAGAGCCTTATCTGACACCATTCATACAAATTAACTCAAAAATAGATGAAGGCTAAACACAGGAACTTCAAAAATGAAACTCCTAGAAGAAAACACAGGGGAAACCACCTTAGCATTGGTCTTGGCAGCAATTTGTTCATAGGACACCAAAAGCACAAGCAACCAAAGCAAAAATCAACAAGCGGGACTACAAACTGAGCTTCTGCACAGCCAAAGAAACAATCAACAAAATGAAAAGGCAACTACAGAATGGGAGAAAATTTCTGCCAATCCTCTATTTGGTTAGGGGTTAGTATTAAAATATCTGAAGAATGCATGTGACTCAGTAACAAACCAACAATCTGAAAATGAGAAGAACTGAGTCTTTGAAGAAGACCTATAAAAGGCAGCAGCTACGTGAAAAGGTGCTCCACATCCCTCATCATTAGGGAAATGCAAATCAAACCACAATGAGCTATCACCTCGCACGTCTTATGGCAGTCATCAAAGAAGACGTACAGGTTGCCGAGGGTATGAAGAAAAGGAAACCCCTGTGCACTGTTGGTGGGAATGTAAATTGGTGCAGCCACTGTGGAAAATAGTATGGAGACACCTCAAAAATTTAGAACTACCTTATGATCCAGCAACCCCTCTTCTGAATACATACCCTAAGGAAATGAAAATAGGATCTCAAGGAGGTATCTGACTCCCATGCTTATCGTAACATTATAGCCAAAATACTAAAACCACTTAAATATCCATCTACAGAGGAATGGGATGAAGAAGTTGTGGTATATATACAATCCAACATTATTCCATAAGAAAGGAAATCTTGCCATTTGCAACAATATGGATGGACCCTGACAGCATTATGCTAAGTGAAATAAGTCCAAGAAAGAAATACTGTATATCACTTATATGTGGAATCTAAAAGAGCCAAATTCATAAAAACAGAGACTGATGGTTATCAGGAGCTGAGAGGTAGGGAAAGGGGGAAATGTCGGTTGAGGGTACAAGCTTTCAATTAGAAGATAAATACATTCTGGGGATCTAGTGCACAGCACTGTGATTATATATAACATAACATATTAAACTGTTGCATATTACATACTTAAAGTTGCTACAAAAGTAGATCTTAAGTGTTCTCACCACATAGGAATGCAAGCTGGTGTAGCCGCTCTGGAAAAGAGTATGGAGGTTCCTCAAAAAGTTAAAAATAGAGCTACCCTACAACCCAGCAATTGTACTCCTAAAGATTTACCCAAAGAATACAAAAATACTGATTCAAAGGATACATGCACCCCAATGTTCAGAGCAGCATTATCAACAATAGCCAAATTATGGAAAGAGTCCAAGTGTCCATCAACTGATGAATGCATCAAGATGTGGTATATATATACAATGGAATAGTATGCAGCCATCAAAAAGAATGAAATCTTGTCATTTGCAATGACATGTATGGAACTAGAGGGTATTATGCTAAGCGAAATAAGTCCGTCAGAGGAAGACAAATACCGTATGATTTCACTCATATGTGGAATTTAAGAAACAAATGAGCAGATGGGTGGGGAACAGAGTGGTAAACCAAGAAACAGACTCTTAACAATACAGAACGGACTGGTGGTTACCAGAGAGGAGGTGGGGGGATGGGGGGGATGGGAGAAACAGGTGATGGGGATGAAGAACGGCACTTGTTGTGATGAGCACTGTGTTCTATGGAAGTGTTGAATCACTGTATTGTACACCTGAAACTAATTACACTGTATGTTAACTGGAATTTAAATAAAAACTTAAAAAATGTTCTCACCACAAACAAGGAATTCATTATGGGTGTGATGGAGAAGTCAGCTAAAGCTAAGGTGGTCATCATTTTGGAGTGAATCAAATCAGGACACTGCAGCTTACAGTACCATGTGTCAATTGTATCTCAATAAAGCTGCAAAAAATTAAAACCGGTAACTGCACACCTTTCATATGCTTATTTATCATTCGGACATGCAATCGTGTGACATGTCTGTTAAAATATATTCTTCCGTTTTTACTGGGCAACATCATTAGTTATCGGGGAAAGGCAAATTAAAACCAGACTGAAATACCACCACACATGGACCAGAAGAGCTAAAATTTAAAGATTTTATTTATTTATTTATTTGACAGAGAGATAGAGAGAACAAGTAGGCAGAGAGGCAGGCAGAGGGAGAGGGAGAAGCAGGCTTCCCACTGAGCAGGGAGCCCGATGCGGGACTTGATCCCAGGACCCCGGGATCACGACCTGAGCCGAAGGCAGACACTTAACAACTGAGTCTCCCAGGCACCCCCAGAAGAGCTAAAATTTAAAAGACTGATCCAGAGCAGCAGAATTCTCACGCAGATGATGTGTGTGTAAATCCAAACAAGCACATTGACAATCTGGATGGCTATAAATCTGTAAACGCTAAACATACATATGATCTACAATCCAGCAAAACCACTCATAGGCTTATGTGGGTTCATGTCCACCAAATACCTGTGCCAGAAAAATTACAGCTATTCATAATGGCCAAAAGCTGGGAACAACTCAAACGCCCATCACGAGTGGATCAATTGTGGTATTTTAACACAGTGGAATAGCATCCAGCAATAAAAAGGAACACAACACGCAACAACATGTGGGAATCTCGGCAAAAGCAAAAGCAAAAAAATAAAATAAAAAGGACACAGGAGTGTATACTCTATTTATACTCTATTTCTTCCCTGAGTCAAGAACAGTCAAAACTAATGTCTGATGACAGAAGTCACAGTTACAGTCCTCTCTGTGCGGAGTTCTCACCGGTGACAAGACTCGAGGAAACCGGAGAGGTGCAAGTTACCCCATCCGGTTCTGGGCGCTGGTTGCAAGGATGAAGGAGTATAAAAATATAAATTCATCCGGGGGCGCCTGGGCAGCTCAGTCGGTTAAGGGTCTGACTCCTGATTTCAGATCAGGTCGTGGTCTCAGGGTTGTGAGACTGAGCCCCTGTCGGGCTCTGTGCTCAGCAGGGAGTCTGCTTGAGATTCTCTCTCCCTCACCTCCTCCCCCCTCCCACACTCTCTCTCTCTCTCTAAAATAAATAAAATCTTAAAAATAAAAATTCATCCAGCTGTATATGTAACATCTGTGCTCGTTACTTCATATAAATCGTATTTCTGTAAAAAGACTCAAATACCTTTTTAACAAAAATAAGGATCTGGGAATAAGTCTAGTAAAATACTTTAAGACCTTTATAGAGAAAATTAAAGTGTTATTGAAAGACACTCGAGATGATAAATAAATGGACAATATTGATAGATATGAGACTCCCATAAAAATGTCAATTTTTCCCCAAATTGATGTACAGGTCAACACAGACCCTTCAGCATTCTAACAGACTACTTTGAGGACTCTGACAAACTGAATCTAAAATATACATGGAAAATCAAAGGACAATGTCTAAAAACCTTAACGGTAGTCTAGAGAGGAGACTTGCCCCCGCAGGAAATGCATAATGAGCAGCAGCTGCGTCTGCCTGGAGAGGCCCAGAGTCTGGTACAACCGGCCTGAGACGAGGACGGAGTTTTCCAACCAGAGGGAAGACAGTCCCTATCAGTGGCTCCCCCACGTGGCTGCACACAAGAATCATCTGGCACACTTTAAAAACCCGGGGAGGCCCAGGTCACACCCCACGCCCATCGAGCCACCATGTCTGGGGGTGGGGGTCAGGAAGAGGTTTTAAAGATTTCCCCCCGCCCCCATGATTCCAAAGTGCAGCCAAGTCAGAGAGCTACTGGCCAGGCCCCAAACAGTAAGCCTGAGAGAGCACGGCAAGTTAGAGAGACACAAGTGATTTCGTGTTTCTGAAATACGAGCTCAGTGAGAGAGAAGAGGCTCGGCTGAGGGTAAACAGGCCACGAGGGCCAGACCACATAAGCCACACCAGGGCCTTGATCCAGAGTCAATGCCAAGCTCTGGGAAGTCATCCAAAAGGACGACACAGGTTTTGCTCCAGGAAGGACAGAGAGCACAGTGAGCTGCTGGGAGACCAACCAGAACCCTAAAACGGTGGAAAGGGTTAAAGAGAAGGCCCGGCGATACTTAGGAGACAAACCTAACAAGACGTGGTGCGATCAACAGGCAGAGCTCACAGCAAACCGGCCTACAGTGATCTATAAAAATCATCCCTTTCTCTTTGGAAAAACAAAACCTCCTGAATCCCCTCTACTGAACACCTACCTAATTTGCTTACCAGCAAATCCCCACCAGCTTGGCTGGGAAGGCAGTAATGAGAGCAGGGAGATCAATGGTCCTGAAGGCTTCAGCTCCAGCGGCCGGCAAAGGATCACCTGTTGCTGATGAATGACAGCCAGCTGGGTTTTCATTCTATCCTGGTGGTTTAGAAAGTTATCTTCCCACCTGAATTTACAACAGAGAACGGAGTCAACCTACCCACGGGTAGCTAACAGTGGCCCGGGGATACGGGCACCTCCACAGGTTACTAGACAGAGGTCTGGGGCAAGAACTCAGCTTCAGGGTGTTGTGAAGCTTTTTCTCACCCACAGATGTGCTCCTGAGAGCTCCGGGGAAGCCAGGCAAACTGACCTCTCCCCAGGCCGAGCCACTAAGCTGTGAAGTTATCGCTGGGGAGCCAGAAGGCCGGTGGGCAATAAGGGCTGAACACAACATCGGGCAGGCTGTCTGGTGCGTCGGTAACCTTGCCCTTCAGAAAGGAAGCAGATAACCCACTGAACACAAAACAAAAGCAGTGTGATCTGACGAATGGCCAACACAGTCTGAAAATGACTGCAGGTCTGCATTACAACCCAGGAGGTGGATTTCTGAGTTCAGCTCGGAGATGTACAGAACTGAAAACAGCACTGCTCCCACCCTTAAGAAAAAAGCTGGATACAGGCTTCCGCTCACATTCCCGTGGTTTTCGTGTAAAGAATCCATGGCTGAATTTAAATAAAAGATTGTTTTAGGTTTGCAAAAAAAAAAGAAAAGAAAAGAAAAAAGAACAAGCTGGATAAACTGAAAACCAACTTTTCCCAAACTGATCAGATAACCAAAGTCACAGGGAAAACTAACCTGAAATCTCTGTTGAGAAGCAGGGCCCCCAGCATTTGCCCACATGGGCCTCTGCTCGACACCACAGAAGCCAGTAAAAAGGTTCAGCTAGAAATGGCTCATGAATGGCTAAAGGCCTTGCCTGGGCTCCAAGAGTGTAAAGCTCCTGGGGGCTGCTGTAGGATCCTGAAACCATGCCTCCTTGGAGCTGGCTGGGAGGGAAATGCCAGCCACTGCACTAGCCCCAGCCTCTCCCCTCTCCCTGCGAGACCAAAGCCCTAACCTGCAAGGCAAGAATCAGCAAAGACTGTGCCTGAGGGCGCTGATGGAAACCCACCACCGCTGGGGAACAGCCGCCAGCCAAACCTCCACCCAGATTCACCTGCCCCCCTGATTCAGAGCTTCACGGGACACGTGGTCACATACATGGACCAAGAGTGCAGAGAGGACATCCGGCCTGGGTGGGATGGTTACTGAAGCTACGTGAACACAGGAGAGAGTCTTGAGAAAGAGGGAACTCAGAAAATACAAGAGGGCCTGGGGAGGAGCCCTGAGGAATTCCGTGTGCAAGGCTGAAGGGGACAAGGGCGACTCGGCAGAGGAAACGGAGAGCTCTAGGCACAGAGCGAGGCGCTGGAATTAAAAGACACCGATGATGCCAGCCCCGCCCGTAAGACGCGTACGCGAGGACGACCAAACTGCAGTCACGGTCGCAGCAGCTGGGGACCCGCGCCAGGAGAGAGACGCCACAGAGCTGCGAGGGCCAAACGCCACCTGAGGGGACGCAGCGCCACAGCTCAGGGGTATGGCAACAGATCTGCGAGGACCAACAGGACATGCCCTCAACATGGTGAGCTCTTGCCATCCTTGATACTCTCTAGCCTCAGAAAAAACCCACGATTCAATAAGATCCTTGGCCACCCTCATAAGATCTCATGTCTGTGAAAGCCTCGGGCATCGAGGAATTGTAAAGAGAAAAGAGATATGGCATCAAGATTCCACCACCTTTGATTTCTGGATAATTCAGAGTGAGTCACTTCTCTTTGTAAGACTGAGATTTCCAAGAATTCGTATTTCTTTTCAAAGAGAGCAGCAGACCATGACCAAGACCTGGACTAGCGCCCCACTCTCAGAGCGCAGTGCGGGGGGAAGGCACCAGCATAAGAGGGAATGCAGGACATCCCACAGCGGCAGCTCTCGGCCCCGGGCCGCAAGGGTAAGCTGAAGGACCCGTTATCATGAAATTGTGAAGAAGAAAAACATAATGAAATGCCAGATGGAAATACAGGGTTGGGGTTTTTTGGGTTTTTTAAGGGGGCTCCCATGGAGCCCAGCACAGGGCAATGCAGGGCTTGAACTCACAACCATGAGATCAAGACCTGAGCTGAGAACAAGAGTCTCAAGCTTAACGGACTGAGCCACCCAGGCGCCCTGGAAATACGGTTTAATATAAGTCTCCAACTGTGGACAAAGAACTGAACGTGTCCACCTTCCCATAGGCAGAGCTTGTCTTAATCATAATAAGCATGAGGCATTTCAGGCAAGAAAAAATGGATTTTTCCACAGGGAACAGAATAAATTCTAACAGGAGCTCACCAAACTGCTTGGCCAGCTACTAAACTCTGGGCCGCAAACATACATGAAGTCTTTCAGGGAAGGCTGCCCAGCGGGGAAGGTCTTTGGCGTCTCCTTCCTGCACGAGGCCCTCCTCCCCAGCCAACCAGGCTCTCCCCTGCTTAAGACCTCCATGCCTCACCCTTGAGCTGTTACACCTGTCACCTACCACATCCAGATGAATCCACCCACCCACCTTCTCAAAACAATCTCCATCACATCAACCTTCTGAAACGCTCTCTATGGATTTTCAGGACCTTCCAATAAAGCCCATGGTGCTTCTCTGGAGTTTAGACCTCCCACAGCCCACCTGCCCCACCATCCTACCCAGATCCTCTCTCTCCGCCCAGTCCTCTATCCCATCACCTCCATCCCTACCCTCTGGTGTCCAGCTTACCCTTCAGTGAGGCACCATTCGAGGGCCCTGCATCCAGAAGTCTGATCATCCGGCCAAGACAGCTCTCCCTTCCCTGACCTCAGGGTCAGGAACACTCAATGTGGCGTCACGACATGCCTGTCATCCCTCATTCAGTAAATATTTGCTGGGAATCTTCTCTGAGCCAGGCCCTGTGCTGGGTGCTGGAACAGTATGGAAGAAACTAATAGCACTTGAAGGTGCCCAAGTAACACCCAGGCCAGCAGAGGCCTTCAAAGAGGAAGTGACCAAAGCTGGGGCCAGCAGGAGAAGGCTGACAGGCATTGCAAGGGGAGGAAAAGGCAGCGACTCAACACAGTATTTCAGAACAACCAAAGTATGAAACGCAGGGGGGCCCCAGCAAAAATGAGGCCAGGAGGGCAGGGGGTCAGCTGGGACCAGATTATTTGGATGTTACACTCCAAAGTCAGAAGCACATTTGTTTTCAAGAAAAAGCAAAAACAGAACAGAGGATGGATTCCAGAAGGCAAGGCCAGTGGCGGGAGACTTGTAGGTTCTTACAGTGGTTCTCGGGCAGAGGGGGAGGGTCACAGGGACGTTTAGGAGACAGACAGACAGGACTCGGTGGGGAGCGGATGGAGCTTTAGCAGCGACAGAACAGTCCACTTCCAAGCACTCGGTGACAGCTCTCATCCACAGAGGAAGCAAAGGAAGAGGCGCAGGTCTGGGTGAGCTGCAGCGTATCGGGGTCTGCATGGGTTGCACATGAGCTGCTTTGGGGACTGCCAGGTGACAATGTCAGGAAGCCAGCTAAAAATAGAGCTGTGGCATTCAGGAGCAGAAATAAAGATTTTAGAGTCTCAGCACAAGTTGGAATTGTAGGTTTGGGAAGCTGTTAAAATCATTTAGAACAATATGACTTTCAAAAAAAGGGGCTAAGGTCCAACTGTTAGGAATGTCATTAGTTGGGATACAGACAAAAAGACAGAACCAGTGCAGGTGAGTGTGGAGGGAGGAAGGGGCACCCAGACCTCACAGGGGCTGATGAGTGGTGCCCTAACCCAGAGACAGGCCTGGCCTCAGCAGCCTGAGGAGGACAGGGACAGGGAAGAGAAGGGAAAAGCAGTAGCTGGGGAGAAAGCCATGGTTGAGGAAAGGGTTTGTTCTCTGTTACCTAGATTTTAAGATCAATATTGAGCATATTTACTGAGGGACTGGTACAAAACTGCTCAGATCTCGGTGTGCAGAGGAATCCCCAGGAAACCCTGTCAGAAACACAGACCCCAGCCCAGGGCCCTTGGAGGTGAATTCAGAAGGGCTGGCAGGCCAAGGAAGCTCCATGTTATCAAGCAGCCTCTGGTGCATGCTGTCCGCGGACCATGACTTAAAAAACCAGTGGTCAAGTTGAAAGGTCCAAAGAGAGAGGATCCTGAACGCAAGTCAAAGAATTCACCTCTGATTAGAGAGACCTCCTCCTCCAAGATCAAACAGACGGAAATACAAACATACCCCAGATACAAGAAGGAAGCTGAGAACATCTCTGCCCAGTGGCCTCTGTGAAGAGGACTGGAGGATGGCCGGCCGGCAGCAGGCGACAAGACCCACGTTTGTCCGCAGCCTCTGAATGGATGGGGGGGAGGGGCCTCTATGAGGCAGAGAAGCACCCTCTCCCCACAGCATCAAAGTTCATGAAACAGTGAATTCTGCTTAGCAGTGTCAGCTGGTTCCTTCTCAAGATGCAAAAGCAGTGGATAATCTAAAGGACAGGATCTAGCATCACCCCCTCCCGCCCTCCACCCTGCCATGGGTAAGACGCTTCCCATGTACTAGTACCACATGCCCATTATGAAAATTGCCAAGTCTCCATGTGTCCACAGAACTACAACATTCCATTCTCTACAGCCACCCCAAACATGAGCCTGGAAACATCGTCCTGTTTGTTCCCTAAGGGAGGGAAGGGGCACAGAACAGCAGGACAAACTCCCTGCAGTAAGCAGGGCCCCTGGCACTATTATGTTGAACAAATCATTTCGCCTTCTGGGACTCAGGCTCCTGTGTGGCAAAACTGGCTGGACGCGAGGCCGTCTCGTCTCGCCTGGTCTGTGCTGCTAAGCATCGCCATGGCCCACAGTCAAACGGAAATGCCACATTCGGTTATCATGTCCAACAGAAATGGTCAGCAGAGAAAGCTCACGTTTCTCCTAAAAACTGAGAGCCAAAAAAGTGTACAGAAAGAGAAAACCAAATTAACTGACTAAAAAGGAAACCCAAAGCAGGTGATGCTTTCATTCACTTTCCAGAAGCAGAAACCCAGAGGACGGTTTCCATCCAAAGCATCAACCCCAGTAAAATCAAAACACTAGCTCTTCAATCTCGCTAAAAGTTCATTATGCTCAAACATTCCCCCAGAAAAAGGCACGCGCAGCGTCCTGATGTGATCTTCAAGACAATGCCTGGATGAAAAACTTCATGGATAAATGTAATTTTTCAATCTGGTCCAATGAAAAAGCTCTCATGCAAAAGCAGTGTTATGAAAACATTTCAATGTTTTTGTTCTTTTAGAAACATTTTATGGTAAAACAGAACACTGACCAAGCTGCATAAAGTATGTTGTTGAATGAAGATCTACTGGAATCACCACATGGCTCAAGCAATGGGGTTCTGCCAGCCCCCCGGGAGCCTTCATCTGGCCTCATCCCCATCACAACATCCTCCCTCCCCTGAAGCTCACCCTGCCCTGGCCTCACGGCAGTCATTTCCATGCTTTTTTTTTTTTTTTTTTTTTTTAAGATTTTATTTATTTGACAGAGAGAGGGAGAGAGAGCACAAGTAGGCAGAGCGGCAGGGCGAGGAGCCCGATGCAGGACTCGATCTCAGGACCCGGAGAACATGACCTGAGCTGAAGGCAGAAGCTTAACCGACTGAAACACCCAGGCGCCCTCCGTGCTTTTCTTAATTGTCTCGCAACCCCAGAGCCAAGCACAGAGCCAAGAGTGCTTGTGCTTAACTGTGCGGTGTGTTTTCAAATATGGTGTTTAAATGTACTGTTTTAAGTTAGCAAAGTTCAACTCCAGGAAGCCCTTTTACCCCTTTGAGTGGGGGTGAAATATACATCATGTCAAATTTACCATTTGAATCATTTTTAAGTGTGCCCTTGAGTGGTACTGACACCTTCACCCTCCTGTGCAGCTGTCCCCGACTCCACCCCGGTTTCCCCTTACACTTTCCCCTTGAAGAAAGCAGGTTGCTGGGCTGTAGAGGTGGCCCTAGTCTGGACTGGTGCTGGTTAACGAGTTTTTCTGTCGTCCGAGTCCCTGCAAATCGGTAGCTGGATCCAAAGCACTGATGGGTCTCAGGTGCGATGTTTGGGAGGTGTGTGTTCTCCCCCCAAGGAGGAACGTAATGGCTGGTGGTCTCTGCTAGGTGGATGCTCACAGTTTTGGTCCACTCATCTATCAGGGACCGCAAAATGATGGTATTCCAATTCCATCATCCCTCCTCAACCGTTAGCTGGAGCACTTGGGTAAAGAGAAACCCCCTCATCCACTGCTGGGGGGTCCAACAGTACACAAGCATGGAAAAGCAGAATAAACACCCATTACTTATCATGTCCAAAATAATGAACTTGTTCCCTGTCACGTGCAAAGGTGGAAGATTCTAGCAGCACGAAGAGCGCAGGACTGAAACGGCCGTCACCCTTGGCGATCCTCAAACTGTCGGCAGCAGCACCTTCGGTAGGTCCGCCTGACACCACCTCAGTTCACTCTGACAGCGTCCTCGCTAGAGGTCTCACGCCACGTGTCAAGACCGTCCGACTACACTTCCTGCTCCAGACCAGGGACGGGCCCGCTCCAAGGAGCCCTGGCTTCCCGACCGCCATGTGGGGATTCGGAAAGCTCCCTGCTCTGGGCGATGGTCAGTTTCCAGGCCTTGGCCGCATACAGGGCAGACAGATAGGCAGACTTATTTTTAAATACCTCATAATTTCATTTTTTTTAAGATTTTATTTATTTGAGAGACACAGAGAGAGAGAGTGCATGTGCTTGTACACAAGCAGGGGGAGCAGGAGAGGCAGAAGCGGACTCCCCGTGGAGCAGGGAGCCCGACGTGGGGCTCGATCCCAGGACCCTGGGATCATGACCTGAGCCAAAGGCAGACGCTCAACGACTGAGCCACCCCGGCGCCCCTTTCATGCTGTTACTTTTATTCAAGGCCTGGACTACAAGGTTTTTACTTAATCTCTATTCTCTTACATCTATTACCTCCTTTCTTCCATACGAGAATCCTAGTTCAAGACCAGATGCTAGAATCAGATTGTCACAAAATTACTCACTTTATTCCACATCAATACATAGTTTCCGAATACCAATACCAATATTATCTCTATCAAAAGAATTACTAAAAGCAGTTCAAAACTACTTTTGCAGAGAGTGGCATCGTCATCATAGAGGAGTAAGAGTTTTCTACCATCTTCCCCTCAAAGCACGCTGATTTAGACAATCACCCACAAATGAGAGAGCCTCTGTGGAGGTCCAGGAGTCTAGTGGAGAAGAGCCCGAATACCACAGAAGCAAAAAACTCTGCAAGTGGACATGCTGAGGAGGGCCGTGTCACCCCTCCCACCCCTCGGCACAGCTCAACGCCGAGAGCCTGGGATTTCTCCCTCAGGGACTCAGAGAGTGTGTGAGCCCGCCCCTCACTTCCTCAGCTGTGCAGGGTGGCTGCCAAGGAAGGTCCTTGCTCCCGTGCCCCATCCAGAACCCCGAGGTCCCAAAAATGTCCTTCAAGTCTTTTTATTAAATCCAGGTAAGATGAGGATTGCATATAGCTTTCATTGTTCAATTTCTCTTCAATCTCCTTTCATCTATAACCGTCCTCCCACCTGTTTTACAAAAGGGGAATCATTTTGTAAAATCATCTACTTTCCAGAGCTGTTGGGAAGGTTAAACAGAAAGAGTCCAAATCAAGTGGCCAGTCCAGGCTTACATGCAGCACCTGACATCGCTCGACAAATATTACCTCTCTGCCACGTGCCTACAGCCCACACGGAACCCAGGGTCCTGGCTTGCATGATAGCGGTATTAGTTGTTCTAAATTCTTAAAATGGCATCTGATTTCGGTAATCTGAGTCCATGCTGGAAAAGCAAACTGGGTCCACAAGTGCTCCCTGGATGAAGGTTTCTGAACATGTCAGACTGAGAGCTGCACGCGGGTCACCTCCCGGTCCCCAGAGGCCACTGCCGCGGAGGTCACGGCTGTCTCCAGGCAGGGCTACCCACGGCCTCCCTGGTGTTAGGCCAATGTAGTCAGGGCACGGTGCAGTATCAGCCCAGCGTGCAGCACAGCGACTCAGCACTTCCATCCACCAGCCGCTGCTGGTCCGGGTCAGCGCGCTCTTGATCCCCTTTGCCTACTTCACCCGGCCCCCCAGCCACCTCCGCTCAGGCAACCAACAGTGTGTTCTCTGTATTTGAGAGTCTGGGGGAGTTTGTTTTCTTTTTTGTGTGTTTTCTTAAATTCTTGACTCCTTAGCCTAAACTACACATACAGTGCATCATCCGCTCACCAGACCCTGGAAGGTCCTTTGTGGGCCTTGATGCCCACCTTTTCTCCTCTATAAGACTTGCCCTGGTTGTGGACATTAAGATTCTGTGCCTCAAATCCTACAATATGCTGTGGAAACAACCATCATCAGTAAAGAGGGCATCTGGTTAGTAACCACCATGTTCTATCGCACACATGTGCTGTAGCTAACTGATGGGAAATCAGGCCAGTCTTATTTACAAACCACTTAGTGATCGTGATCCTAGCTCCCTTTGATCTGGTTTTATTTTAAAGGACAGAAGAAGGTATTCCCAGGCTACGAATCTCGGACTACAGTTTTCCTTCCAGCTTGGAAAGGCAAAGGCAATGCTCCAGAGCTCTGTAACAAAAGGCAGAAACACAGTAACCTAACAAAGCCTGTCTGCCTGAGCACATGAACTCACAGAGCCACCACAAGCAAGAAAGGTACGGTTTCCCCTGGAGGCCTCCTGTCCTGTCTCTCAGGGAGAGCGCGCCACCCCCTTTGGCAGGTAGCCAACTCAACACCCCGTCCTTGGTCCTTGACTCCTCACAGCCAGGTAGCTCGGCTGGAAGTCTACTAGCCCGGACATGCCCCTGGGACGAGAGCTAATCAAGCACTCCCTGGACAGCTGTGAGGCACCATTCATTCTGCCAAACTCCCTTCCTGGGAAAAAGAAAAGTCAGAACCTCTGCCCGTAACCCTCTACTTGCAGAAAAATGTAGTCTGGTGGTATCAAGCAGTTTACAAACAGAAAAAAAATCCATCTTACCTGATATTCTTTAAGCCCTGGTATAATGTTAAATCCACTTGACATTTTCATAGTTTCTTCTTTTTTTTTTTTTTTTTTAAGATTTTATTTATTTATTTGAGAGAGAGAATGAGAGACAGAGAGCATGAGGTGGGGAGGGTCAGAGGGAGAAGCAAACTCCCTGCTGAGCAGGGAGCCCGATGCGGGACTCGATCCAGGGACTCCAGGATCATGACCTGAGCCGAAGGCAGTCGTTTAACCAACTAAGCCACCCAGGCGCCCCATTTTCACAGTTTCTAATGTGTCCAACAGTAAATTTCCTTTTCTACCTTTGTTAATAATATACCCAAAAAAATGTTAATCAAATATTATTATTATACAAGGAAGCTCGTACAGTTAAACACTAGAGAGTGCACAGGAGAGCAAATTTCATGACGAGTGTTATGGACTGTCTGTGTCCTCCCCAAATTCCTACGCTGAAGCCCTAACACCCAGGATGACAGTGCTCCAACGTGGGGCCCTGAGAGGAGATGACGTTGAATGTGGAGCCCCCTCACCAAGGGAAGGAGATGGGGAAGAGGCACTCACTCACTCATCCTGACTACAAATGTGCAAAGGCTCTTTCTCCGTTGTGGCCTGGATAGTGTGAATACAGGCTGAATAGGACACATGGGGTCCTTGTTCCCCGAAACTTCTCATCTAGAGGATGGAGGCAGATGGACAGGAAAAACCAACATGACACTTCCAGGAACAAGTGCAGTTAAGAACGCAGGTGCTTCGACAAGAATGGCGAGGGATGGGGTGCTGATCCAGCTGACATGCTCGGGGCGCCTCTCTGCAGGGGAGACTTCCAAACTGCCGTCTGAACAGTGAAGTGTGGGTGTGCAGATTGTGGGAGAGAGCGATTCGGGTGAGGCCCTCAGGCAGGACAGCTGGGCACACTCTGGGGACAAGGTGGCCAGTGTGGCCAGAGATGCCTCAGGGGCACAAGAGGGAAGAAGACAGTCCCTGTCACGGGAACATGAAACCGTAACTAAGCTTTGTCTCTCGAATTCAATGGGATAGCATCATTCCTGAGCACCCACGTACAGCTGAGAGACTGGCTGGGAAACAGAGTCCCATTCCCAGAGACAGACAGACAGACAGACATCTCATCCCTGAAGGTAATACCCACTTCAAAACTGACAGGCCTCTGGGCCTCTGTACCAGTGGATTTCTTGCAAGGCCTGGGGGGCCCATGCTTCTTCTTCATCAAGGAAGTTTCCCAGTTCAGGACCAAGTCACACATCAACTTTGGGAGCCCCTACAGGACCTCACCAGATAAAGTGAGCTGCATCTCATCATGTCCCTGAGTCTCGGGGTGCTCTAATCCCATACTTATTTTTCTGGCTGACCCCCTGGGCCACAGAAGAGTTACAAGGACAGGCTCTGGAATCAGGCTGCCTGGATTCATAACCCAGTTCTGCCACTCCCTAGCTGTGTGACCTTTGAAAAATTACTCAACCTCTCTAGGCCTTAATATCCTCATTTGTAAAGTGGAGACATTATTAGCACCTAATATGGTTGCTGTGAGGACTGAGTGAGTTGATTCACGTAAACCTCTTAAATATTAGCTGCTATCATCATCACTGTCCTTCAGGAGATAGACCCTTCCTCGTTACTCATCCTGTGGTCCAAGAGCCCAGTCCAGTGCTTGGTTCATAATATGAGACAGTTAAATGTCGTGTCATGCTACGGAGGGTGAGTGATGGGGGAACATAACATAACTAACATTTGTTGAACCTTTACCAGGCTGCAGGTGGAACGCAAATCCTCACAACCCTAGAGATGCTCATGATCGTTTCATAAACTAGGAGACTAAGAGAAGTCAAAGTCGCTCACCCAAAGTTACACGGTTAGTAAGTTCTAACAACAGAATCTGCTGACTGTCTCAAACCATACCCTTCAACTCAATGCTTGTGGCCCCCAAAATTCCTGTGTTGAAGCCTGAACCCCAAACGTGCCTGTATGTGAAGACAGGGCCTGTGAGGAGGTGATAAAGGTTAAGTGAGGTCATAAGGGAGGGGCCCTAATCCAACAGGGTTGCTGTCCTCATAAGAACATGCTTAGCACCCTGATCTCAGACTTCTAGCCTTCGGAACTTCGGGAAATCAGTTTCTGTCATGTGGACACAGTCTGTGGATCTTGTTACGACAGCCTGAACTAACTAATACACCCCACGGTGCCTCCAAATGAACGTATGAATGCATACACCCATTCGTAATCTGACACAATTAATCCAGTAAACCCTACTCCTAATCAGCTAGTCCTAATGCTACAACGAGTATAAATGCCCATTTTCTCCAGACACCACCTCCTTGCAGAAACCACCAGTCTCTGAAGAACTTTATCACCATAGCTAATTAGATCACAGCAGTTATATTTGAAAAAATGCAGTAATTCCACCAATTTAAGATGACCTCCTGGCAAATGAGCACAAAATAGTAAAAAGTGTGAATTAAGAAATGATTTAACAAGAAAGTACCTTTATTCCTTTCAGATCTATAGAGGAACTCAGTGGGCGAACTGAGTGCCCAGGAGAAGTCTCAGTCAGCTCGAGCTAATGACTGGCAAGCAAGTTACAATGAGCAGGCAGCAGGGGCCAAGGAGCCACGACCTGCTGATGAAGACTGGGGGGCGGGGGGGACTTACCGTCACTGAGGTCTTGGAGGAGATTCTCCTGGCACGAGAAATCCAACTTCACCTTGATGTTGACCACAAAAGTGGCCACCTTCCCCGGCTGCAGAGGAAACTGGGCAAGGGTTTCTTCCAGGTTCCAGCTCAAGAAGTCACCGTACAGTTTTTCTACAATGACAATGACAGTGGTGATAAGGATGGCGGAACTGAGGCAGTATGTGACTTACCAATCCCCCTGAAAAATCCTGATGCAGCCCCAAAAGCAAAGGAAAAGGCAAACCATTTAAAATGTGATAGATCAAAGTACCAAGAAAATTCCAGACTCATGGGTATTGCAAGGCACGGGGGGCCAGAGCATCCCCCCTCCTACTGCTCGGCTTCCTCTCGCCAACAAAATCAATGCACCCTTTGCTCTTATAAAGAGAATCGGAGCTAAACGGAATTCCCCCACAACAAGGACTCTCTAGGTCATGTCACCTTAAGGAGAAACAGATCCACGTCGAGTGGGAGAAGCACAGTGAGTAGGAGAGACCCTCTTCAGGAAACAAGGATTCAAAATCAGAAACCCAGGACTGGGTGCTGCGCCCGGGACCTGCGGAGCCTGCAGAGGGGGCTCCTGCACTGTCCGACAAATCCGCCTCCGTCTTGGAGAGATCCTGCGGGTCAGAGCCAGATGGCCTTGGGTCTGATGCCTTTCCGCCTCTGACTAAGTGGAGCAGACGGAGCGTAATGAGGCCTTTGAGCCAAGGTGTCTCCGTGTGGAAATGGGGTGACAACTCCCATATCACAGGGCAGCAGTATCTGTGAAGTGCTGTAAAAACTAAAGGCACTAATGCACTGAGGGGAGGAAGGGAGACGGGAAGGAGGCAGGGCAGGGAGGCCCCATTTGTGCGGTTTGGAAGGAGCTGTGTCACCTTCATGGCTCCCACACCTGCCAGACAACCCCTGCTTCAGGCCTGAAATCAAGGCCTAACATCAAGTGCTGCCTCAGCATCTCATGGAACCAGGAGGGCCTGGACCGGCCCCACCACAAGTCCAGCCCCCACCCTGCATCCATGAATGCCCCTGTCCCCCCAGCTCCCCCGCCCCCCCCCCAAACAATGCTCCTCCCGGGAGCAGTCCCTGCTGACCCCCAGCTGGCGGGTTTCAGTTCCCAGCCAGCCATGGACTGATTCAAGCAAGTCAATGACAGCCTCCCACAGGAACCAGGGGCACCCACCCCCTTGTGACTACAGAGCCTGCCTCCTGCAGCCCCTGGCTTCCCTCTGTTCCTGGGGGTCACCCCCACGTGGCCCTGTGTGCACGTGGTATCCTCCTCCCCGGGGCTCTATGTGTGACGAGTAAACTGCTGTTATCGCTGTCAGAGGCCGAGGGTCACGTGCTGGGCCATCCGCATCATCCTGAGGCGAGACCCTCTGCTTGCCAACCAGGTGATAGGAGAGCATTCAAACAGGCCCCTCCTTCCACCGAGAAGGCCCTGCTGCGGTTCCCCGCTCAGGGCCCAGCTCCCTGGCTCTGCTACGTCCCCTCCTCCCATAGACCCGTCAGCCCCCAACTTGCTACTGCTTCCATCTCTGGCTTACTTACCTTTCTGGGAACCAGTGCTCGGTGCTAAATGTCCTCTGTCAGAATAAGGCAGCCAAGGCTTCGAGAGATTAAGTCACTTGTCCCTGGTCAAAAACCAGAGCATGCCAACGGTTCCGGGGCCACTATACCCATCCACTTCCCACATGGAGGCAGCTCAAGGCAGAGGCAAACATGAAGTCCTGCTCTCGGGACCCAGAAGTCACCCACAGAAGAATCCAGTGGGAGATGGAGTGCTTGACGCCGGCCCATACTGAAGAACACAGGGCCGACCCACGCTGCAAACACGGTCCACACAGTGTGCATGGCCCAGGCACAGTCCCTCCAGAACCAGCTGCTGCGCTCTGGCCATAGCACACCTACCAGACCACACTTACTCTCCGTGGCCCCTCAGAGATGAGTGCGAACAAGCAGGAGCAGATGGGGCAGTGTCCACACAAGGCACTTAGAAGCCATGCCACGTCCCTCTGTTGACTCAGGTACTCACTGCACACCTCGAATAGGCCAGACCCTTTCCACACGCAGGCGATCTCACTCGATTGCCACAACCCAGCAGACTAGTGGCTCTCATCCCCACAGGAAACCAAGAAGGTGAAGGTACTTGATCAAGGTCGTTTAGCTGGTACGGACAAGACGTGGCATACAACCGGCGCTCAGTAAGTACGAGCTCCACCGCAGCATCCCCAATCCCACTAGTTCACAGGTAAGCAGAGGCTCCGTAAATGCACATCACCACATGAATTCAGAATGACCGAGGGAAAGATGGGTAGTGGGGAAAGGGATGATGATCGTGGGGCTTGCTGGCTCCTGGGACATAAGACTGACGACCACATGGGGCAGAGTGACCACAGACCGGGACAGTGGGGGACCTGCCCACAGCCAAAGATGCAATGCCCTGGAGAGACTGCTATTGAGACACAGCTGGGAAGGTGGGGAGAAGCCAGGCAGGTTAAAAAGATGGAGCGGGAGGGGCGCCTGGGGGGCACAGTCGGTTAAGTGTCGACTCTTGGTTTCAGCTCAGGTCATGATCTCGGGGTTGTGGGATCAAGACCCGCCTCGGGCTCTGCACTCAGCGTGGAGTCTGCTTTTCCCTCTCCCTCTGCCCTCCCCCTCTCTGTATGTGCACGCTCTCTCTCTCTCTCTAAAATAAATCAATAAATAAAATCTTTAAAAAGAGAGAGAGACAGACAAGGAGTGGGAACTTGATCGGGTGACCCTGGACCTGCCCGTACATGCCGGCGTAGCGGCCGTGGGGATGCCGGCGCTGGCCCTGCCTTCACCTTCCTACCGTCTTCTGCACAGACTCTCCGTGGGTGCTGAGCATTCTTCCACCTGTGAGTGCGGGCAGAAAACACTAATGCAGCATCACAAGCTGACCTGACCTGTGGCCTCAGCGGCAGCCCCGGGAGTCACACTGCCCGCCGCCTGTGTTCCCGGGCTGCACCAGCCCGACTCCACAATGGAAGCGAGCGCCTTGGCTCCCAAACCAGTGAGAGGACCAAAATCCTCTCAAGAACCCAGTAATTCACAGTCTATAAATACACGTTAACCTACTTACTCTGTTCTTTACTTCTGTTTTCCACTCCAGTGCATTATTTCAGAATGGAAGGGGATACGAGATGCCAGGCTATGGGACACCAGGGAGAACATCATTTGGGCCCTCCCTGCTGGAAGGCCAGGTCCCAAACCCCCAGGGTACCGAAGTGCATGCTAACTTCTTTAACCAGCCTAGCCATCCTCTCTAGCAGGACTGGCCAACCTCGGTATGAAGTGCCAACACCGGCTAGGACCCTGAGGCCCTGCAAAAGCCCCTCCCGAAGATTCCAGCAGGCCTATGTTTCAAACACAGGTTTCCCCCGCATGGGCAGGAACCAGGTGAGGGCTCTGGGGTGCATTCCCGCTGAACCAGAGGATGGGCCGCGACAACACTGAAGTGTCTGGAGCCGCCTGGCCTCACCCTCCGAGCCCCAGTTACCCATCCACACACACTGCTTCCCCACCGAGCTCTCCCAGCCCACCTTCCTACATGGCAGATTCTGACTCATCCTTCACAACCCAACCCTGAAGCTTCTTTGCTCTGATGCCTTTCCCATCCCACGTTGCTCCTCTGGGCTCTGAAGTGCCCACCTCTGTTAGAACATCACTGCCTGTGTCAAGCAGCTCACTCTTCCACCAACTGCAAGACAGGGGCCAGACCTTGCCTTTGAAGCTCACCACTTCCTGGAGAGGGAGGGCCCATGCTGGTTAAGAATGCCCGGTTTAGGAGAAAACTGCCTGGGTTCAGCTCCTAGCTCTAGTTGGGCATCCCTAGATAAGTCACCACACTTCCACGTGCCTCAGTGTGCTCATCTATAAAATGGGTTGTCGTGGAGAAAAAATGAGCTAATGAAAGTAAAACAATCAGAACAAGGTCTGGCCCCCAACTCATGTTAGCGATTCCTGCTGGACCAGCCTAGCTCCCCTCCACGGAGCTGCGCGCGGAGCAGGTAAGTCTCATGGAGGCTCCCGGCCTGTGCTTGGCGCTCAGGAAGCGTGCAGCAGTGCTGGCTGCCATCAGCGTCCTTCCCACTCAACGAGGAACAGCGCTGGGCACGTGGGGGGCACTCAGGAAGCGTCCAACGTGGGACGGACAAATGTATTCCAAGACGTTTCAGATTTAGACTTAGAACAGATGGGGAAAAAGTGACATGAAAAAAGCAGATTACCAGATTGAACGTACACTGGGATTTCACTGCATAAAAATGTTCACATGGAGAAAAAATATAGGGATAGCATACCAACAAGTTAATGTTGGTCCTCTCTGAGTAGTGGGATCACAGGTAATTTCAAATTGCTTTTATTTTCTGAATTTTCTACAATGAGGTAATATACACACTTTCACATACATAATACACATGCACGCACGCTAACCTCTCAGTGTGGTGTCTAAATCTGCCCCAGCCCCCTGCCACAGTGTAACATGGGGAGAAGCCCCGTGGACCTGGCCTGCAAGCCCACAGACAGGACTGAGCGTGCTGAGCACCGATGCGCCCCCTCAGGAGAGGGAGGTGGGATTCTAAACCAATGCAGCCGCTTTTCCCGGTGCCCTCTATCAGGGCCCAACGATAATGTGGACTGATGACAAGGACAGCAATCACTTGGGGCACGTGTGTCCCTGAGCCACCAGACTCAATCCGCCAGCTGGATCAACTTCTCGGAAGCAGCGGATGAGCTCTGCTGCACTATGCAAACTGCGCAGATGCCGAGGTAGAGCGGACCAGACTTAGGAGAAGCCGGTCCAAGCTACTGAGGGAAGCTCCGTCTCTGCTCGCCACTCCCCATGCCAACGGGCTCTGTGGGGCAGCAAGGGGGAGGTCCAGGGAGCAAGACAGATTCCTCCCCTGGAGTTCTTTATAAAAACAATAATTGATATAACCATCTATTAAGTACTATCTTCTAACTTCAGACTGCAGCTATATTATTCCCATGTTATAAAAGAGGTAACTAAAGCTCAGAGAGTTTAAACAACTTACCCCTAGCCAAACAGCTAGAGGTAAAAGAACCAAGGTCAGGGCCAGCACCAGCGAACAGCAGGCTCTTTGCATTAAACGTTCTGCCTCTCGCTGCTCATCTGGAACATTAACCTACTCAGCTTCCCAACCAGAGTGCAGAGTACTTATAATGAAAACATCACTAAGGTGATGGGATAGAGGACCTTGAAAAGACATGGTAGGAAATCAAAAGTAATAGCCAAATGGTGAGCTTCGGGATCAGACAAACAGGAATCTGACACCGCCCATGACAACTCTCCTCCGATGTCCCAAGACGCCTCGTCAGCGGGTGGAGACAACTCTGGAGTCGGCACCAAGATACAATGAGGCACGGCGGCCTCGGCACAGCGGCCTGGCACACGGAGGTGGCCTG
The DNA here is from genome assembly GCF_011800145.1 of Mirounga leonina. NCBI lineage: Eukaryota > Metazoa > Chordata > Mammalia > Carnivora > Phocidae > Mirounga > Mirounga leonina. The sequence continues at coordinate 79,256,957 of NW_023270415.1, forward strand.
GGGAAACCACAGAGCACCGTGCTGTTTGCCTTGCCCCTTCCATTCACCCAGTGAGCACTCACCGCACAGCCACTGAATGTCCCCAGGGCAGGCACAGTGCTCCGTTCTGGGGAAAAGAGGTAAATAAGAAAGGCTCCCTGTGGGGCACCTGGGTGGCTTAGTCGGTGAGGCATCTGCCTTTGGCTCAGGTCATGATCTCAGGGTCCTGGGATCGAGCCCCGAATCAGGCTCCCTGCTCAGCTGGGAGTCTGCTTCTCCCTCTCCCCCTCCCCCTGCTTGTTCTCTCTCTCTCACTCTCTCTCTCAAATAAGTAAATAAAATCTTTAAAAAAAAAGAAGAAGAAGTGCTCCCTGCCTATAAAACTACATACGCTTGGGTGGAAGATCTCTGATTTTAGGAAGGAACAAGGATGGAGGGCAGAGGAGAAGCCCCCAAAAGCTCAGACCAGGTGACAATGTTCTTCCTTTTTTTTTTTTTTTTTAAAGATTGTATTTATTTATTTGACAGAGAGACAGAGAGAGAAGGAACACAAGTAGGGGGAGCAGGAGAGGGAGAAGCAGGCTTCCCGTGCAGCAGGGAGCCCGATGCAGGACTCAATCTCAGGACTCTGGGATCATGACCTGAGCCGAAGGCAGACGCTTAACGACTGAGCCACCCAGGCGCCCCTCAATCTGAAAATTTCTTACAAGTTTATATTGCCATCACGTACAGAACAGGTTCAAAACTGCTGAACTAAATGCACTACTCAAATCAGGGTGGCATATAACTAAGATAGGACTCGCTGTGCTAGGAGCTGGAACTAGGAAGTGCACCTGCTGAGGCCCCAGAGTTGTAGGAAAGAACGAATGCTCTCGGCCATCAGTCCAGTGTAGCAGGAATTCATCACCAGAGGAGGGGGGCAGAAACGAAACTAAAACCTGTAATTACAGCACTATTCTTGGCTGTTGGAGGACTTTTCATTTCTCAAAAGTGTTGCAACTGAGAGATCAACTGTGCTCAAATGAGCTGTGAGATGTCCTCGGGGCTCCCCGCAGCCCTGGCTGCAGAGCACGAAAGGCTGGATGTCTCACAGACATCCAGAGGCAGCAGGTTGTAAGGGAGACGTGGAATTAGAGACACCATCACCTGGGATCTCAGATGGGCTGTCGGGGGCACCCACAGACAGACCCCCCCCGAAGGAGGGCGGGGCAGGAAACAAACATCTGGTGCAAGCTAGGGGCCGTCACCCACACAGCAACCACGGGGCGGCTGACGGTAGGGAGCACTTCCACGAGGCAGGCACCGCGCGAGGATCTTCACGTGCACTGTGTCACTGAATCCACGTCTGGCTACCATCCCCTCTTGGCCAGCTGCCCAAGGCCACACAGGAGTGGGGGGAGCCAGGAGTCCACCTACCCCAAGATGTTGCCTGGTCTAACCCTGACAACAAGCCTGTGAAAGAGCCAGTGCAGAGCCCAATGCAAGGCTCAATCTCACGACCCCGAGATCACGACCTGAGCCGAAATCAAGAGTCGGGTGCTCAACCGACCGAGCCACCCGGGCACCCCTCTTCCTCATTTTAACTGTTTGCATCAGCATTCCTGGACGTCTGTACCTCTTGGGGAAGCCCAAGCCCCACAGAAGTGGACATCAGAGCCCCTGGCAGCTACATGCTGTCAGACTGAAACACCACAGGCCCCAAACAACAAAAGTTCCCAAACTGGGGCGCCTGGGTGGCTCAGTCAGTGTCTGCCTTCGGCTCAGGTCATGATCTCAGGGTCCTGGGATTGAGCCCCGCATTGGGCTCCCTGCTCAGCAGGGAGCCTGCTTCTCCTTCTTCCTCTGCTCCTCTCCCACCCCCGTTTGTGCTCTCCCTGTCTCTCAAATAAAATCTTTAAAAAAAAAAAAGTTCCCACACTGCAGGGCCAGACATCCTAAATTCCTCTGTCCTCCCTGTCCTGCTTGTTTACTTCTCACCCATGCTCCTAGTGAGCTGAACATATCAGGTCTTATAGCAGTGATTAAAAGGCATTCCACTTGGTCTTCCAATGAATGGGGTTTGTAAACTTCTCCATCGTGACCCCACAGCTGTGCAACACGCCAACTGTTCGAGAAGGCCACTGCAGTCATGTATGCCAGGGACACAGAGCTGGATGAGTTCTAGACATTCATGAATTCCAATGTCTTCCTAGGAGTGCAGCAGTCGATCCACTCACTGTGGTTACTCACAGGTGGCAGAAATCATATGAGATGTGCAATCGGAACTTAATCCCATTCCGTGAACATGCCTGACTCCCTGCACTGAATCGTGAGCTCCTTCAGGACAGGATTCATGGATTATTCATGGGCCTGGCATGATGACTATATAGAAATGTGATATAAATCCCTGATTGTTGAGTAACACAAAGCCAAGTGAAGTGAGTGTTACTGTAACAGAGTGTAAGCAAGGCCACGTACAGTAGGAGCAGCCTGACTCCATCTGAGGGGACCAGGAAAGCTTTCAGGAGGTAGTGTGGGGACTGGCATGTGAATGATGGATGGGATGTGAGGCACCCAGGACACCTGAGAGTTAGCAAAACTATGACTACATCCAACTGTGGCCACAGGTGGCTAGGAGACAATGACTGTGGAAGCATGCTCCACACCCCAGAGAACAGGGACTTGGAGCTGATTCCTGGGTGTCCCAGTGCCCCACACAATGGCCACCATGTAGGCGGTGCTCAGGAAAGGCTTGTTGAAGACCTGAGCAAAAGGACGGACAACTGGTGTAGGGACAAATGGGAAGAAGAACTGAGAGGGGACCTTCCCGCTGCCTCGTGGCCCACGGCACACGTGCTACCATCCGGCTTCCGCCCACGCCAGCCCCACGAGGACAGGGGTCACTGCTGTCCTGCTCCCCAAGCATGGCGGCGGGAAGAAAGAAAGCAGGCAGCAAGCCAGATGGGAGGTTTCTCCGAATGCTGGGCTAAGAAACGGAGTATAAGAAAGCTATGTAAAAAGACTTTAGTAAAAGTGAGAGAAGAACACTTTTTTTTTTAAGATTTTATTTATTTATTTGACAGAGAGAGGCAGCGAGAGAGGGAACACAAGCAGGGGGAGTGGGAGAGAGAGAAGCAGGCTTCCCGCCGAGCAGGGAGCCCGATGTGGGGCTCGATCCCAGGACCCTGGGATCATGACCTGAGCCGAAGGCAGACGCTTAACCATCTGAGCCACCCAGGCGCCCCAGAACAGACACTTTTGTAACAGTGAAGGCAACATCAAGACAGTGACAACAGGTGACAGGAAGACCTGCTGCGTGCTGACCCCTCATGACGCGAGGCACGCATATGCCAATGCCCGGAAGGACCACACAGTCCTCTCCCGGGCACGCAGAATCCGACTGCCACAGAAGTGGTGAGCACGTCCAAGTCATGCCACCAGTAAGTGGCAAAGCCAGGATGTGTGTTTGGTGCCAAAGACTGTAATGGGAATCACAACAGCTATGTCTACCTCTGAGGACAGCCTGATCCTGGGGGTTCCCTCCTGGTCCCCCAACCCACTGCAGCCCACAGCAGCCTGCTCCCAGCTCCCCTGGACCTGCATCCATGCCCAAGCATGCAAGTGGGACCTGGCATGACAACGGAGGGATATATTGAGAAACTGAGTCCTTTTTCCCACTCCCCAAGACACTCCATGCTTTCACAATGCTAACAAGTAATAAACCACTTTTCTACAAGAATATTTTTAAATTTTGCCCTATGTTGCCGTATTTTCAAAAAAAAAATTATATAAAAATAGCATAACAAAAGCAACTTAGAAACAACTCTGATGCCCTGGTTTCCCAGGGCCGGGCAGAAGATGTGGAAAATGGGGAGGAGAAGCCCCGGCTCACTCCCCCACATAAAGGGAAGGGAACCAGCGGCCGTGTGCCAGGCACTGTGCCGGGCGCTCCAGAGGCATTCCCGCTTGTTCTCGAATGACCACCAGAGAGAGGGAAGGGTCCCGGGGAGAGCCCGCACTGGAACTCTCATCCCCAAGGAGTCACACGGCTGGCTCAGGACTAGTCGTGCAACCGGTAAGTACCGGAGCTGGGGCTGGAAGCCAAAGCTGTCAGACTCCAAACCCCACCGTGCCTCTCACTGGCTGGAGAGAGCCCATGCTGGACACTCTGCTCGGACAGAGCTAAGTGGCCAGAGCAATTAGGAAGGGGAGGAAAATGACACAGGAACCAGAGGACCCGGGCTGGTTCCGCGGAACACGGGCAAGCAACAGCACAGCTCAAGATGCACTTGAACCCTGCACCCCAATCTGTACCCCCACCCACAAAAAAGGAGTCAGTAAATAGGCTCCAAGTCCTGCTTCAGGACTTTGTTCAGAATCTAACGATTCCCAAGCCTGTGGTATACTGAGAAACAGTTCTCACTGCTTATTTTTCTTTAAGTTCCGTGGCTTAAGAGTGACACATTCAAACAATAGGTAAAGCCACTCACAGAGAACAGCTTATTCACCCTCCAGTGCAAATAACCACAGTATTTACATCTAAGTAATGACACAGAGGAAACGCAGAGAGACAAGAAGTCTCTCGGGCCACTGCCGCAGGACAGAAAGCCCAACAGCTTCATTTTCAGGTTTAATACATTTTTACGCCTCAAAAGTGGACCTTTCTGTTTCTTCCTTTCATTACCGTGGTACAACATGGAATATCCAGAGAAATTTTTCAAAATCCTATGCTCAAAAAATTAAAACTAGAACTACCATAGGACCCAGCAATTCCACTTCTTGGTATTTATCTGAAGGAAACAAAAACACTAATTCAAAAAAAATATATGCACCTCTAGGTTCACTGCAGCATTATCTACAGCAGCAGAGACATGGAAGCAGCCTAAGTAACCATCAACTGAGGAATGGATAAAGAAGATGTCGTGTATTTACACGATGGAATACTCCTCAGCCATAAAAGAATGCAATCTTGCCATTTGCAATGATGTGGATGAGCTAGTGGGTATTATGCTAAGTGAAGTAAGTAAGACAGAGAAACACAAATACCGCACGATTTCACTCCTGTGTGGACTCTAAGACATAAGACAAATGAATAGACAGAACAAAAGAGAAATACACTCATAAATACACAGAACAAACTGGTGACTGCCAGAGGAGGGGGTCGGGGGATGGGCAAAGTAGATAAAGGGGATGGATGTGTACAAACTTCCCGTTATAAAATAACTAAATCATAGGGATGTCACGGACAGCACAGGGAAGAGAGTCAGTACATACCTTTGTGTGGTGACAGATGGGAACTAGACCTATTATGATCATTTCATAATGTATGAAAATATCAAACCACTATGTTATATACTTGAAACTAATAAAATACTGTATGTCATTTATAATTCGATGTAAAAAATTGTCAGGCTTGACCTCAAAAAAAAAATCCTATGCAACAATATGCTGCAAAGAACAAACTGATAAACATAAATCAGTAGTGAGCGTATGTCTCTAATTTTTCCCCTGTGGGATTCAGTTTCAGAAATAACAGTCATTATTTTAATGCTAGAGTTTAGCTTCATACAGTCAAGTGAAACTGGTTATTTCATGTTGACAGTGATCCAGGAAGGGCTACTGCTGTTGACCTCCACCATCTGAGAACCGTTCCTATCTGCGTCTAACTGCAGAGACTCAGCACTACAACACTCATGAGAAATGCGGGCAGTGGAGAATCTCGCTTCAGTCCAAACGTGGAGTTACTGCTTTTTGTCAAAAAAATTACACTAGCAGAAAAAAGTTATTAAGGGGGAGGTGTTTTTATGTACATATGTATGCGAGTATTTGGGTTTGTATACTCACATGTGTCTTAGAAGATTGCTAAAAAGCAGATACAATCAATTCCCTTAATTTGGGCTTTGTTATAATAAAATCTATGGTTATTTAAGTAAAGGTAGAAATTTTCATCTTAAACAAGCTGCTTCTCCCTCTGATCCTCCCCCCTCACGCTCTCTCATTCTTCTCAAATAATAAATAAATAATCTTAAAAAAAAAAAAAAGACTTGCTCACAAACGGATTATAATTAAAATTTACATGAAGCTGAGAGAGAGCCTTTGTCTGGCTGCACTGGATTACAAATGCTCATCTCCACGTCAGGTACTTATGATCACAGGGACACACTTACCCCGTAAGGGTCTAAACTACAGTTGAGACTCCTGAGGGCACCCACATAGGTCTGTTTCACTATTAGTATCACTGTTCCTAAATACAAAAGGGTTTTTCAAATGAGTTTGTAAGAATAGGGATTAAAACAAGACAGGAAAGCAAGGAAGATGGGGGAAAAAAAAACAGGAATTTTTCTTTATCTAAAGAAAAGGGTGTTTATTCAGAGGGGAGACAGGACATGTCCAAGACTCGTGAGAGCCCCTGACAAAACTCTGGGTGCTTCTGGGTATTAGGAACGGGAGAAAAGAGAACATGAGGCCTGCAGACGGCCTCCCGCACAGCCAAGGCCTGAAGCACACAGACCTCTGCAGACGGGACACATGGAGAACTATCAGGATTCTTCAAGCAAGCATAAGCTCCATACTTTTGTGCTCGGAACTGTATTATGAGCTTTCCACATCGGGCGCCTGGGTGGCTCAGTCGTTAAGCGTCTGCCTTCGGCTCAGGTCATGATCCCGGGGTCCTGGGATCGAGCCCCACATCAGGCTCCCTGCTCGGCGGGAAGCCTGCGTCTCCCTCTCCCACTCCCCCTGCTTGTGTTCCTGCTCTCGCTATGTCTCTGTCAAATAAATAAATAAAATCTTAAAAAAAAAAAAAAAAAAAAGAGCTTTCCACGTATGCCGTCACCTTTCACTCTCATGACAGCCCTGCACAGAGGGTGCACTAGCTGTCCTTACTAATCACTTACTATGTGACAAGCACCGTGCTTAACCCTTAGGCACCGGAGATAGAGCGGTGAAGTAACAGACCGGTCAGGCCTGTTACGTGACAATTACAAGCGCTGCTCAGCCGGCACGTGGTGAGCGCTAAAACGTAAAAGTCAGCGTCACTACTGAGGTATAAAATAACTCGTAGCAGCACAAAAAGAGGAGCCCAGACAAGGAAGCATTTAATTCCAGGGGGAAGACTCCCATGGAGCAGACATTTAAGATGCCCTTAAAGAAGCTAACCTCATTGGGCTCAAATAAAGATCATGCTCACGTGGAAAGAGATGTTGCCCGTTTTCCCCACTACCCATGGCGCAACCACACCGAGTCTCCACTGCCTTCCCCCACTCAAACACCTCACTCCTTCTCCTGTTCCCACTTTAAGACATTGTTCCCTCTTCTCCTATATATGAGATCATTCATTAATACTGACAGCTTTTTGGCACTGTAGAATATAAGTGACCAGAGTTATTCCCTTTGTATGTTTTGGAAGCCGATTGTTTGTTTTTATTAATTTAATTCCACATATAACGTATCGCAGCTTGCGATGAGAACTTTAAAAGACGGCCAGCTTTCTTTTCTCACTTGTAAACGTGCTGTTTGGAAGTGGACCCACCATGCTCTCTGAGACAACAAAGGAGGGGACACAGGAGCCCAGGTGGGGAAGGTTTCCCAGGGTGACCACTAAGCAGGAATCCAGAGGGGAAATTCACTGGAAATGAGGAGGTAAAGGGGTAGGAGCGGAAGTCAGCAAGCTGAGCTCTAGAGAGAGAAGGTGGTTTATCCTAAAGTGTAAAAGAGAGGGCACGAATGTCCAGGCAACTGAAATTAAATCCAAATGACCTGTGCGATGGGAGTTTAAGGGGAGAGGTGGCCAAAGAGGAGGCTGAAGCACGGGGCAGAGGCTAGTCACACAGGTCCCTGTGACTGGGGTCCAGGACAACAGGAAGTTGTTCGAAGACTTCCAAAGGGACAAACAGGAGAATTCCTGCTTCAGAAAGGAGCAGCAAGTTCGTAACAAACAGTGGACACAAGATGACCATTTGGGTTTATTTACACAAATAGTGGACATAAGATCGCCATCTGGGTTTATTTGAGAAAAGGAAAAAATGGTTTCCAGTTGCTAAGCTGTGACAGTAAGTAAGTTACAGAACATGTTTCACCGTCACAGGCTCTGTGATTATCTGTCATTCACTAGGAGTTCATGGGTTCCAACAATGACCATACCTTATAACCAATGATTAAATTCCAAATACCACATGAAGGTATTTCATGTCAGAAAGGCATTTCCTACCTAATCTGTATGTACTTGCTCCCAAAAATAGGCGAAAGAAAGGATGAGACTAAGGTAGAGTCACCAAAGCTTCCCACAGACTAAGAGTAGACAAAGTTTCTTTAAATGAGACACAAAGGGTAATGACCACAGAAGAAAAAAATGATTAAGTGAACCATGTTAAAATTAATAACTTCCGTTCATCCAAAGCACCACTAAGAGATTGCACAGGCAACCACACAGGAGAAGATAGTCACACTTATTCCCAATAAAGAGCTCATTCTCAGAATATACACAAGTCTTACAAGTCAGAAGAGAGGGGGAGACAGAGGGAGACAGACAGAGAGAAACAGAGAGAGAGGAGAAAGAATACCCAGTGGGAAAAAGGGACAAAGCACTTGTACCAAAAAGGATCTGAGTATCCAAAACCACATTAAAGGTATTAAACTACACTGGTCATCAAATGCAAACTAAAACCCCAGTGTTACACAGTTACACCGCCCCCTTCACCACCAGAATGGATAAAATGACTACAAATGCCAAGGATCAGTGAGGACTTGAGCAACCAGAACTCTCACACAATGATGGTGTGAACGAGTGCAACCACTTTGGAAAAGTGTTTTGCTCTAAAGCTGAATACACATATATCCCATCACCCAGCGATATACTCAACAAACATCTACAGAAGTCCACCAAAGCACGTGCCAAAATACTCAAGAGCAGCACTACTTTTAATAGTCCCAAGATGGAAACCACTCAAATGCGCTCAGTCATAAAGTGGGGTGCATTCACACTGTAGAGCATTCCACAGCAATGAAAACAAATGGTGATGGCAGCAGGGGTGACAATGGTGACAGTAATAAGGGTGGCAGTGGTGGTGGTGACAATGTTGCTGGTGGTGGCAGCAATGGTGATGGCGGTGATGGTGGTGATGGTGGTGGTGATGGTGGTGATGGTGGTGGTGATGGTGATGGTGGTGGTGATGGTGGTGATGGTGGTGGTGATGGTGATGGTGGTGGTGGTGGTGATGGTGATGATGGTGGTGATGGTGATGGTGGTGGTGGTGATGGTGGTGGAGGTGGTGATGGTGATGATGGTGGTGGTGATGGTGATGGTGGTGGTGATGGTGGTGGTGGTGGTGATGGTGGTGGTGGTGGTGATGGTGGAGGTGATGGTGGTGGTGGTGGTGATGGTGGGGATGGTGGTGGTGATGATGGTGGTGGTGGTGATGGTGGAGGTGATGGTGGTGGTGGTGGTGATGGTGGTGATAGTGGGGATGGTGGTGGTGATGGTGGTGATGGTCATGGTGATGGTGATGATAGTAATGATGGTGATGGTGGTGGTGATGGTGGTGGAGGTGGTGATGGCGGAGATGGCGGTGGTGGCAGAGATGGTGGTGGTGACAGCAGTGATAGTTGGTGGTAGCAGCAACGGTGATGGTGATGATGGTGGTGGTGTTAACAAATCTGAGTGTTAATAATACAGCAAGCACTGTTCCAAGCACTTTACATATATCATTAATTCTCGTAACAACCCTGTGATGTAGATGCTGTTATTAGTGTTATTTTACAGAAGAAGAAAAGTCTGGGAGAGGTTAAATAACTTGCCCAAGGTAACACACAATGAGGAAGTGACAGCCAGAACCTGAACTTAGGCAGCATTTCCCTACGGGGAGAGGCAAACACGGTGACAGGCAGATAGAACAGGCAGATACACGCTTCAGGTCCCTCCCGTACACCTTCATCAGAATCTGTGGGAGAAATAAGGGAATGCAAGATGCACTGCCATTCTCCCCAGTGGGATGGGCTCAGATTCACCCTTTTTTACACAATCCGAATTCCTTCCTTCGTGGTAAAATGTTTTGCAGGACAAATTCTCCCAAACTCTTCCCTTGCCCTTCCCTCCAACTGGAACTACAAGATGGCATGTGGCTCTACTTCTAATGAACACTTACTCCACTTGGTTTTTCCCAAAAAGACATTAGCCTGAGGAGGAAGCCCTCTGCTGGGGAGTAAAATGTGGCTAGTACACCCTTCGCTAGAAACTCAACTACAAGCAGTCAAGCTCCCACTGTAGGCCTGGCTCACCTCACCCCCACTTCGGGAGCATGGAAATGCCCCCAAGTTCTGCTAGCTTATTCCCCTCTTCTGTCTTAGGCCTCACTGGCCTGTGTAAGTTCTCTAACTTTATTAAATGACCTGACTGTATTTCCACTTATTACTCTTGATACCTTTTCCCCTTGATCAATACCACTCACTAACCTCTAATATACTAAGTATTCACTGCACGCTACTTCACTTTACATGCTGAGTACTACCTCCCCTGCCTATCCAGGAAGAAACTGAGGCATGCAAAGGACAAACAGCTAGTAAATGGTGAAGCCAAAACTTCAACACAGGTCTCACGACACCCCAGCTCACATGTCCCAGGACCAGGAAACAAAGCACCTGCCTTTAAAAGGGAGCACACGGGCTCTATGCTTGAACCCACAGAAAAACCCGGGGCTGGACGGACGGATCCCACATGGTAACATGTCTGAGCCCCTAATGTTTCTCTCCACTCATTCAAGAGTATTCTTCCTGAGGATCTGGTAAATGTAAACAGCACCAGGGACAAAGGTGCATTCTTTGTTCTTTTATCTTCCTTCGCGTGTTCTTCACACGTCAATTTCAGGATGGCATCAAACTAAAAGAGGAAGAAGCTTTTACACTTTCTGAGCACTAGCTATTTAAAGTATCTCTTCTGCAAATAAAGAAGATAAACATTTCTGGGGTCAAACCCACCTTTGGTGGTGAGAATTTTGGAGGTGACTTCTAGTTTCTCCAACGGTTCCATCCCAATGTTCTCCAGCTTAATGACAAGCTGCTGAGTCTCCCCGTTGTAAAGCTGGACCGACACATTAGTAGATGTCTCATCGCCAGAAGAAGGTTGCAGTGAGTGTGCAGACCTAAAATAGCAGTAATAGTTATAATAAACTTTACAAAGAAAGATTCAAAGAAAACAGTGGCATTTCAGAACTAGTCACATCACCAGACTTAACCCATTCCAGAAATAGGGACTGGGGAACGTGAATCCCAGCTATCAGGAGCACAGGGTGAGTGCCGCATGCAGAGAATCTTGTGCGTGCAGACGCGTCCTGTGCTCCCATTCAGCCTTAGCCTCGTGTGTGTGTGTGTGTGTGTGTGTGCGCGAGCGCGCGCACACGAAGTATAAAAATCCTTAACTACTGGATTATGGTGGGGCCAAAAATGAAACAATGAATTCAAATGATCTGTGAAGCAGTGCTTTCTTAAAAAAATTTGCAAATCTCATGCTCAAAATTGCCTTGCAAAACCCATAGATTAAAGAAGAAAACTTAGATGAACCATTCCAACTGACACCATGGGCACTGGAGGGACAGATCAATGGAAAGTATGTACAACGGACTCCACATCACAGGTGAAAATGACAAGCAAAAGCTGCAAGTGCCTGATGGGACACAGCACCCTGGGGTCATATGGCATCTGATGGTCGGGTGGGGTCCATGCCACATAAGAGTACAGCCCAGCGTGCAGACCTGAAGCCTGCCGCCTCTCCCCGGGGGTTCCTGCACCACAGCCCTCGGGTTCAAACACACACACCATGCTCTGGAGAAGTCTGGCCCTAAGAGAAAGGGGTAGTCACTGGAGGAAAGGGTCAACATCCTCTCTTGGGGTAGGAAGGGTCCATCTGGCTCCCCACTCTCTTCCTCCTTGTACCTGAAGGATTTCCACAGAGAGTGCAATGAGTCTACACCATATACTTAACTGAACCAGAAATGGACAGCTCCGGGCCACCCCACCCAGCAAGTGCCCAACAGCCTCCCTGCGAGCCAGAGCTTTCTAGCTCTGCTCTTGGCCGCAGACCAAAAAGGACCAGGGTCAGCCCAAGTCCTGTTCTATGGGCCACAAGAGAGCCTCATATCCCCACACTGGTTCAAAAGACAGACAAGAACGTTTCAGACAATGCTGGTCTCACACCTCTGCAATCCAAGAGACGATGTTTAAACAAATCAGGCTTATCGAGCCAACCATGCGCGTCCTGGGGGACTCCCATTGCTGGCTCTGAGAGAGAAGCTTTATATCCAAACCACATTTTCAGAAAATAATAGCATAAGGAATCAAGGTGAATGCATTCCTTTACATCTTACACCTTCAAAGTTGCTCATGAGTCAAGAAATAAACTTTCTCTGTCAAGGAAGGAAGAGTGACTCCTGTCCTCACTAGAAATGACTTCTTTCTGTATTTTAACATGCAGTCCTTCCAAAGTAAAAGCTGTTTGTAGTCAATTTGAAATTGCAGAGGAGGTATTCAGAAAAACTAAAACACAGCGAGACTAATCACTTTGCATCTCAAACAGGGTATCAGCCCCCCACCAGGACCACAGGAAAAGAAGGTAGGAGAAAGCAGAGCCGCAGTGCAGCCCAGGGCCCAGCCGTCACAGGTGCCAACCGTCCCTAAGTCCAGCGTCCCATGTGGCAGAGCTAGAGCCGGAAAAGGGCTGAGTCCGGGGCAAGCAGTGACAGTAAGGAGACGGCAGTCAGACACATCCCTTTTCTGGGCATCTTTTTCCTTGCCTGATCATCTGGCCAACTTTTGTGAATCTTGTAAGGCCCAATTTAAACATCACAGCTATGAAGCCTTCCTGAACCGTGAACAGGAGAGTGGCCTCCCTCCACTTCTTATTTTCAGGAGCACTTAGCAAACTTGACTATGGTGAATCTATCTCCCTTCAGGACAGGAGCTCCTACAACAGGCAAAGTCTAGGTCGAGGGTGATTCTGATTAGTGGCTAGTCGTATAGACCAAGCCTAGATCATGTGGCAGGTGTCAATAAATGTGTGGGAGTGAATTTGATAACTCAGTCCCAACAATATTTATGTTAATTAGAAGCAACACTCACTTAAGAAATAGTCACCTGAAATCATGTATGCCACACTAAAGCCACCAAAATTCTTTTTTTTAATTGAGGTGTTATTTATATACCATGAAATTCACTTGTTTTAAGTATATAATTCAATCATTTTTAGTAAATTCACAAAGTAGTACAACGATCACTGCTACCCACCCTGTTTTAAAACATTTCCATCATCCAAACTGAGTATCTTTTCAACGTACTTTTTGAAGCAATTAAAATGGAAATTTTTTAGCTTATGCTATATGGCTATGCAAAAAGTAACCTAGGATACTATGTATAATATAACATCATCTCAATATGCAAACATATATTTCAAAAAAGGAGGTGGATAAACACTGGAAAGAAAAACCACAAAGCAGTAATAGCAATCATTTCTGGGACTCCTGAGATATATTTCCCTTTCTTCTTCATGCTTTCCTATAATGCTCTTAAAAAAAAAATCTACTTTTTAAAAGATAAGAGTTAACTGTTTTTCACAAAAAATATGATTCCAAAGGCTAATCTCACATTTTGTTCTGTTCATGGTAAGGAACACTTCAACTCTGTTCTACTTCCCTTTAAGCAAAGCATATTGTCTACTGGTTACCCTGAAGAAATGCTTTGCCCATATTTTGATCCTAAGAATCACAGATTAACTCAGACTCTTGGTGCCATTAAAAATGTATGCTCAGAACGATTCTGAAGTGCCCTCTCTTGTGGGAAGGCAGACGCCTGCCCCCTACCTGGGCAGGGAAGTGCTGATCTGCAGTCTGGGCAGGGCAGGAATGACTTCCACCGTGGAGCCGCTGGTCTTCACTCCCGGGAGGTTATCCAGCAAACAGTCACTAAAGACGCCAAAGACCGTGGTATGGTAACCTAGGAAGTGAAATGAAGAGCTTCACAGCCCCTGGAAAGGCCTCCATGCTCAGGCCCCCATCTGGAGGCCGCCCCCAGCAGGGAGGAGCGTGGGCCCCCACCCCAGACCCGAGTTCCATCAGCTGTCACCCACTGGTCCCACTCACAGCTCGGTCCGAAGCCTTGGGTGCCCACGGAGACAGAGGGGTGCCAGTCCCCACATTCCTACCTCACGGGGCCGCCTGGGTCCGAGTGAAAGCACGTGTGAGTCTTCATCAACTAGACATCTCTACACAACTTAGTACTAGGGTCTCAGCACTTGGACAATTTGCTTTTCAAATCTGCCTGTCTCTGAGGGAGTGATAGTTCGTGTTCCTTTGCAGGACATAATGGCCCTGAGTAAGTATTCAAAAAGTGATGCAAAGTCTTCAAAATCAAAATGAAAGCTCAAGAGCCAATTACTGTTATTATAACTGCTACGTGATCCGGCAAATCTGCCGTATTCGTACAAGCACTGTGATATAAGATTAGCGAATTTTCCACGCCAAAAAAAAACAAAAAAAAAACCTCCATTGGTTAGATAAGCACTTGAAATTATTTAAGCTTTAATATGGCTTTTGTGAAATTTTGAGAGATAATTATTATAAACAATGTTCACTGCATAAGAAAATTAAACAACGCTCATGGCTACATGCTTAGGGTGAGGACTTTTGTGCACGCACATTAAATGGTTATAGGAATCAGAGGAGAAAGCAGTTAGTTCTGGGCGAGTCAGGCCCTAACGGCCCATCAGTGGCTCCTTCACCTTCTGCCAGTGGTAAAATGCTCTCGCCACGTAAAATCACCAATTCACAGCACCCACGCTTCCCTCCTTTTGAAATATGTTTCTTAAAAGACTTAATTTAACTTGCAAACATGTTCCTCCGCTGAAGCCCACATCTGGCAATATGCCCGCTCCTATTTTTCTTTCCAGAAAACCTGACATAATGTGGTTTTGCCTAAGCAACCTTTGTTCTCCACTTCTTAATTAAAATCAGTCATTTTCCTTTTCTTATGTATCGCTGAAGAAGACTGCAAAGAAATTCAAAACCTGATGACAAATTCTGTTATGTCTAATGGTATTTCTGATAACACGAGGTCAGGCCTTTCCACTTCCTACAGAAGGTGTGCCAAAAATGCACGCGACTTGGCTGTACCAACTCAGAGCTCTGTTACCAAGACTCTGACTCCTTATCCAGTGGGTACCGGTTATTAATTAGGGGTCAATCCCATCAGCCTTAATTATTTCCTCTCTCACCTGTCTCCTGTACTCCACTTCCCACCACAGCTGTGACCCTAGCTTCGTCACTGCATCCCAGGATTGTGCCAACAGCTACATAGTTGGTCTTCCTGCCCCCAGTCTTGCCCACCTCCAGCCCGTACTCCACAGAGCAGCCTGGGGGTCCCTCTGCACTGCCTGTCTGACCGTATCTCTCCTCTAATGAAATGCAGCCCCTGGGAGAAAGCCAGCACCCCTTAGCTCTTCTGGGTCTGGCCTCTGTCTACCTTTCCAGCCTTGTCACTACTTGTCCCTCTGCCTGGGACCAGCTTCCTGGAGCCAGCCCCAGTTCCCAATACTCCAACGGTCTCTGGACCACTTGTTCTTTGTACCTAGAACCCCACCCCCACTCCCCATGCCATTCACTCAGGTAATTCCTAGTTGGCCTTCAAAGCTCAGGGTCCCTCAGTAGGAGAAAGTCCTTCTCGACCCACTCTCCCCTTCTGGGTCACCTCTCCCCCATGTTCCCACCAGTCGTGAGCTGGGCCCCTCTCAGCGCTGGCTGCCACACATCCTAACCCAGCATGACACCCCCCTCACCCACCACAGACACCAGCCTTTCCCAGAACTGTCTCTTCTTTCAGTCACCCAGTATCTACTAGAGACCCAGCACACACTGGGGACTGGCAAGGCAGACAAGGCCAGCGACTGGCCTCGGCAGCAGAGCATTGCAGGAGAGCCAAGCAGGGCACTTGACCCAGCGCCGAGAAGCCGAGGACAGTCTCCAAGACTAAGGGAAGTCTGAGCTAAGAACAGAGAGAAGCACGGGAGCTAGCCAAGTCTGGAAGTGCACCAACAGAAGGAAAAGCACAGGCAAAGCTCAGAAAGCCAGGCATGCTTCCAGAACTGCAAGGAGCCTCTGAGAGGGACAGGTACCTCGGGGAGGTGGAGGGGGCCGAGGCACCGCAGGGCCAGATCACACAGGGAGCTCCAAAGCCACGCTGAAGGAGTTGAGGCTTGATGGGGCAGGTGTGGACAAGGGGTCAGGACTTCCAGTTAAGAGATGGCCAGACGTGTCCTGCAGAAAGGCCACTCGGCAGCAGTAGGGAGAACGGACTCAATAACCACCAAGACGATGCCGAATGACGAGCCCTGTTGCTTGTGTGACAGACCCTGTAAGAGGGTCCTGTTCTGCAGGCTCTGAGTGCCTGAGGACGTGGATGGGAGCACTGAGGGGCCGGTCAGTAGCGTAGGGGCAGGCGTGGAGCTGGTGAGAGACGGCAGGGGTGAGCACAACCTACGAAGGCCTGCTTTGGGTGTCTGGCAGGATGGTGACAACCTCACCGAGTTTCAAGATTCGGGCCACAGGACAAGGGCAGCTGGGGGGCCGGGGGGCACTCTCGGTGGAACACCTTGCAGCAAAGCGCCCACAAGGCAGCCAAGGGGCTGGCTGGTTAGAGGCTGACTATGCAGGTTCAGGAAAGAGGTCCGGATGGAGCCACGGCCCTGGGAATCAGCAGCATAGGGAAGGGCCCTGAAACCAGGAAAGTCACTGAGAGGCTGAGATTGCCTAGAGGTAGCCTGCTGTGGGGGGAGGGGAGGGGCAGATGGGGGAAGGGGGAGGGAGAGGAGGGAAGGACAGAACCTGGCCCTGAGGAAGCGGCATCTGCAGGATGCTTCGTGCAAAGGAGAGGAGAGGGGGCGCCTCACAGAAACAGGAGGTGAGCGCCCACAAGGGCAGGTGGACAGTGGTGCCCACGGCGGCTGAGCAGTGGAGGCAGACAAGACTGGGTTAGCAAGGGACTCGGAGACGGCAGTTCTGGTGGAGTGATAAGAACTAACCGCAGGATGCAGAAGGTCAGACAACCAACGGAGAGGGGGACGGTGGATTCTGCGCGCATACATGGACCTCTGAAGAGGGGTGGCCAAGAGGGGAGAGAAGGTCAGGCCAAGCGAGAGGAAGCCAGGGAGTCAGCAGGACCGGACTGCCGGGGGGGGGGGGGGGGGCCTGCGGGCATGTTTGCAGTCCCGCTGGAAGAGGCCAACAGGACAGGAACAAAAGGCCTGACACAGAGCAGGACCCCTCCCACTGTAAGGAACACTGTGGGCCCACTGTATCCCATGCACTCAAAGCCATTCCTTTCCATGCCACCGCTCCATTATCTCTCAATCGGTGAGGACCAACACCAGGTGACCGGTGACAGGCCTCAGTGGGGCAGGACAGGGTTTCAGCAGTCCTGCTCGACCTGAAATCAGAAAGCAAGTCTCCTTACCATTCACAGTAATCGTTCCAGTCGTCTGTGGGACCCCAACAAGAGTCACTGGGTAAAGACCAGATTCAGCAGGAAGGGAGAGCGCCGCAGGGAGAGACTCGAACTCCACTCCGCTGGTGAGGAGCCCCTAGAGCGAATAACAGTGGCATGAGAAGCACAGCCCAAACCCCCGCCGCATCACCGGTTCCCCTGAGGCAGAGGACATCTGCTAACGGGCAAACCCCAGGACTGCCGGGATGAGGACAGCAATGTGTGGCCTTCATAGAGGTCCACGAGAGCCGCAGAGACGGCCAGAAGCGTGCTTACCACAAACAACCCTGAAATGGAAAGCACAGTGGGTGTTTGAACAACTCCATCTTGATGTCAACCCCCCCTGGCTGTATTTTTCATACGTGCTTTTTGTTGCTTTACCAAATTGGAATGTAAATGTAAAGAAAAAATAAAATATGTAAACATAAAGAAAAAAATGAAGTATGGAAACATATCATCAATTAATATCCCTCAATGCATCTATGAACGATCAGTTCATTTCACTATGTGCCAGGCTATGCTCGACAGGGAACAAGACAGATTCTCTGGCTTCGAGGAGCTGCCCCATGATTGTAAACACTGCAGGGATGTCCGCACTCAGCACTTCTCCTCAACACTGTAACAGAGGTCCTACCCAATGCAATAGGTAAGAAACAGAAATAAAGGCATGCAGACAGTTACTCAGAAAAAACAGAACTGTAAACATAAAAACCCAATGGAATCAGCAATGGAACTTGAACTGGCAACTGCATTGAGCAAAGTCACAAAGTCAGCATTAAAAAAAAAAAAGCAAAGGTATTTCTATCAGCTGGCAATAAACAAAAAATATTAAAAAATAAAATACAAAAACACTATTCACTAAGAGATCAAAAACGTCCACTGCAAGGGAACAAAGCAATGAATGAGGTGTATGTAAGACAGCCCTGCGGAAATCCGCAGGCCACCGTGGAGACACAGAGCAGGGACACACACGTATGAGGCCCTGGCTCCTTCTGGGGTTTGTCTTCTGCGGTGCTGCAGCCTACGCAGCTCTGAACCTACTCCACACGCTACAGGACTGAGCAAGGAATTCAGCACCATGGTGCTGGGACCTCAGTCCTCACACTGGGAAAGGACACGGGTGTGAAAAGGGCGAAGGCAAGAGAGGGCCCTGCGGAGATGGGCTAGACGGGGCAGCAGCATGGTGAAGTCGGGCTGATCTAGTTTTGCGTGTGTATCCTGCACATGTGTGTGTGTGGGCACAGGTGTGTGTGCACGTATGCAGATTATGCATGTAGATTTATATGTAATTACATGTCTACGTGTACACGCATGCATGCTCTTCCTAACTCCGTCCACAGAAAACACCCAGAAGCAGGTGCTCGAGTGGTAATGAGCACACCTGTGCCACATTTTGAGCCAAAGCATGAAATGATCTACATGGAGGACAGAGGCAGTGGGCAAGAGTGCAAGCACAGAAAGCATGTAGATGGCTACTGTCTCCAGGCAAAATGTACTGGCATTTTATCTCTTCTTAAAATAGCAAAAGCAAATATGACCAACAGTTAACAGTCGTTAAATGTGGATGGTGGATATTAGGAGCGCTTATTATTCCCTGTTAACATTTCACATGCTTGAAATATTTCATAATTTCATTTTTTAAATTCTGACCATGATTTGTGGGTTACCTTCTAGTAGTAATTTTTATTTTATTCTTTGTTCTTCCTAACTCTTTATTAAAAAGCACATATTACTTTTAAACCAGATAAAAATGAAAGCTACTTTTTTTGAGAGAGAGAGAGAGAGTGCAGGGGTCGGGGGGAGGCAGAGCGAGAGGGAGAATCTTAAGCAGGCTCCACACCCAACATGGAGCCCAAGGCAGGGTTCAGTCTTTTTTTTTTTTTAAAGATTTTGTTTATTTGACAGAGAGAGAGAGAGCACAAGTAGGGGGAGTGGCAGAGGGAGAAGCAGGCTCCGCACTGAGCAGGGAGCCCAATGCGGGGCTCGATCCCAGGACCCTGAGATCATGACCTGAGCTGATGGCAAACGCTTAACCAAATGAGCCACCCAGGTGTCCCAAGCAGCAGGGCTCAATCTTACAACTCTGAGATCATGACCTGAGCCGAAATCAAGAGTTGGGCACTTAACTGACTGAGACACCCAGGTGCCCCTGAAAGCTACTTTTTAAGACCAAAAAAAAAAAAAAAAAAAGTGTCTGACTGTAATTGCTATATAAATGTTACTAACACGTATATAATAACAATAAACTGAAAGAAGAAAATGCCCAAAAGAAAAAAAAAAGTGTCAGAAAAAGCAGCAAGCATCTGATACTTGAGGCACTTTGGGGGAAAATCCTCTGAACAATTATTCCCTGTTCAAGCCAAGAGGCAGAAAGTCATTAAGAGGCCTAACCTGAGAGCCAAACCCTAAAGCCGGCAGTGTCTTGCATGACAGGAGGGGGACAATACTCACCCCTGTTGACTTGCTCTCTGAGTGACCTCAGGGCCGTAGGCTTGACATGCAGCTGAAATTCTCAGAGCTCTAATGAATTTTGGAAACCTATGTCTCATGCTGAGAGCCTAATCATCTTCTTAAATAACCACCAGTCTGCCTGGTGAACTCCTACTCATGCTTGTCTTCTCAGCTGAGCCCTTGTCTCTCCCGGGAAGCCTTCCCCGACTCTCCATGTGGGCTCTGGAGCACCTCCTGTACCCCCTAGTGCCCTGCCCACAGCATGATACGTGGCATGAGCGCTCAGCAAGATATCTTCACAAAAAGCCCACCCCTTACTCTGAACATGAGTCATAAAACTCTAAAAGAAAACATGAACTATCTCAAAACCAGCCTTTGCAAGTCTCTGAAAAAAATCACAGAGCAATACTGTATGCTAATATGTACTATCAGGCACTGACCCACAGTACCTGGCAGCGCCACGAAACAACACCCGGTACTAGGCACTGACCCACAGTACCTAGCAGTGCTACACAATAATAAGCACAGAGGAGACTTGGGAAATGGGACCCGCATGGCAGGTGGGTGGCTCTGGTCCGGAAACATCAGAATTAGTCTGGAGAGCCAGTACACGTCTCCTTCCCACTGACTATGGAATTAGGTGAATGGCTCCAATGGACACCACTACAAAGTGAGCCTTTAATGCCCGACACAAATGCAGACACAGAACACTGGATTTCAAACCTGACAGAAATCTCCCATTGGTGCTGCGATACTTCATTCTCCTACTGCACAGACCTTGCTCTTCCCTCGGGCCTTGATCGTCTTACCATCTTGTAGCAATAAAGTAGCCAACAGAACATACACTTTGTAAGCTGCGCTCCTCTCGTGTAAATTTCAACATGATTATTTCAAATCTCACATCCAATCAACTACACTTGAGTGTTCAAATCAGAGGGGCCTGTTCACTGATTCAAACATTGAGCACAGAGCGCTAAAGACACAAGAGTGACCAGACGTGGTCTTCCTTCACAGAAACCTTATAATCTCCGGCAAAACAAATACAAAACAGACATGTATCATAGGATATGTGCCCCAAATATTAAGTAAAAACTAAGTTTCATGGCAAGTTGGCGACTGGTGATACATACCATGTTTTCAACTCGGAGTTCAAATGGCATTGGGTTGTATACCATCAGCTGAACTTCACACACATCTCCTTGAACCCACTGGAAATCTAGAAGTGCACACACAAAATAATCTATGCATTAGTTGGTGTTTCGGCATATTTCACATGGTTTCAGATTACTCCTCTGGCAATTTATTTTTCCAGTGAAGCAGTGACCTCCACTTCCACGGCCCTCTACTTCCTTTAAGACACCCTGTTAGGCAAATCACAGGGAACTTCAAAATCAATTAACTTGCGCTGGGCACTGTCCAGCATGAGGCACTTTCAAGCAGTTTATCTCATTACTCTTCATCACCACCTCGTGAGACAGGTACTGTAATCCCCACTGTTACAGGGTGGACACTCAAGGTCCGAACGAGTTAACACACGTGCCTGGGAATCACAGAGCTAGTAAGTGGGGCCCAGCCTCCCCCCTCCTTCCTCCCACCCCTCCTTATGGGGTTTCCCAGACCCTCAGGCAGGAGAAAGCCCCAGGGCAGGCTCACAGAAGCCATTCTCTAGAGCACAGTGCGCCTAGGCCTGGCCCTTCAGCAGCATCTTTGAGCCCACACCGACTCCAGCAGTAGCCCCCAGCCCCTTCACACAGCCAAAGAAAATATCACTCGTTTTAACAGGTTGCTCTGCCTGGCAGCTAAGGAACTATTTGTTTTCTCTGTCATGGTCCAAAAAATCAACATTTAAAAACTCATTTTCCTGGGGTTCTGAAAGGAACCATTTACACTTGCACCATCCTACTCTACTGAGGGTATATCTAAGATAAATCGCTGATTACATCACTGATCTCGTGACTGTTTTTGTCTGAAAGAAGACCATCTCCTCTCCAAGCCCCCGTGTGTCAGATCACACAGGGGAGGCCCTTCCTCGAGATCCTATCCCGGAAACCATAGAAGAACAGCAGTGGGTGGCTCTTCGACACCTGCCAGCGTCAGGTCCTCCCCACTGGGAGCCACACAACACTCTTTCTCCAACACTGGAGGGACCTGCCCAGCAGGAAGCAGCCGTGATTTCTCGCTGCATCCCCAGCACCTAGGACAGTGCACACAACTGCTACTCGGAACCTCCTTTCCACAGCTGCCAGGTCCTTTAGGAGTATTACCTCCCCTGACCCTCAGAAGAACCCTCTGCGTTAGTGTCTCTTGTCCTCTTTCTGTACTCGGGCAAGCGGGATCTTGTCTGAGGGGGCAATGGGAGGCGGCAGGGCCAGGCTGCAGCCCGCTGCCTGTGCAGGTCACCTTGACCTCAACACTGACCTCGACCTCGGCACAGAGCCTGGCCAGGTCACAAAGTCCTAGCACAGATGACAGAAAAGCCTTCACCCGCTGTGCCCAAGCTCAGGACCTACGTACGCACAGAGCTGAACTGAGACAGTGGCAACGCTAGCAACAAGGAGACAGAAAGATGGGTAAATGAGTCCAAGTTAGAGTGCTGAGTCTCAGAAACCGCCCCCAGGGGTTTCTTCTTCTCAAACACTCCACACCCCCTGCTGTGATGATAACTCCCCCAATTATACACAAAGATTCATTTACAGAGATTGGAATTTTAGGTTAAAGACACGTGATTCTTCAAACCTCCAGGCAGGTCTTCACTGATGAGAATACTGTGGAAAACATATTAGAAGCCACAGAATATAAATTACACTTTCCTACCCGTGGGTATTCAACAAATAACATGCATTTTGGCCAAGGCTTCTGCTATATTTCAGAAAAAATCTTGCATCATCCACTGAATTTATCCTCAGCCCAGATGAGCAGGGGCTTCTCACTGTGATGAGGAGCCATATTACAAAGAAAGAAATCCCTGAGCTTCGAGTCGAAACCTTGGCTGGAGACTGAGCTGTGCACTTACTAGCTGTCTGACCAAGGGCAGGTCATTTATATTCAGCTCAGTCTTAATTTTCTCATTTGTCAATTGGGGATATAATGCCTGGAGGATCATGCAGTTATGCAAATCACCGGATGATGTTTGTTTAAGCCCTCTGCAACAAGTGCAGGGCATTACTTTCATAAAAAGAAGCCTCAACAATTTAAGATTGGAGAGGAAAAACTAACGATGCAGGACTGGCTCTAGCGGGGATGGGGGCGGTTGGACCTGTAGCCACACAGGCCCAGCCTTGGTGGGGGGAGGGTTAATGTTCTGCTGTCACAGGCTCCAAAGTCTTCATAATTTCTTTTTTTTTAAGATTTTATTTATTTATTTATTTGACAGAGAGATAGAGAGAGAGCACAAGTAGGCAGAGAGGCAGGCAGAGGGAGAGGGAGAAGCAGACTCTCCACTGAGCAGGGAGCCCGACGCAGGGCTCGATCCCAGGACCCCGGGATCATGACCTGAGCCGAAAGCAGCCGCTTAACCAACTGAGCCACCCAGGCGCCCCAAAGTCTTCATAATTTCTGAAAAGGGGCCCCACAAATCACGTAGCTGATCCTGAGAAGGAGTCTCAGACCTCCAGTCTCCTAAATAACCCCCGGAAGTTTCTCTAAACAAAAGGGGTGAAAGTTTCCTAAAAACATTCTTTAGGGGAGAAAGCTTATGGCCAACCCCAATGAGACCAGAAAGAACAGCCAGAAACTCCCAGCCGGGCCAAAGGAGATAAGCTTCAACTTGATGTTGAGTCTAGGTCTGCCCAGAGAGTGATTTGCCCACCATCAAGAGCCAGTAAGAGAGAGACTGGAAAAGGACCCAAGTCTTCCACCTCCAAAGAGGTCAAAGGAGGATTCCCATGGGAAGACAGGCCCTGCTCATGGGAACGTCCACTGCAGTGGGTCCAGGAGCCCCCTGGCCCTCCCCAGTCTGCCACGATGCCCACCCAGCTACCCTGCTTCCAGTCCTCTTAAGCTCGTCCTCCAGAGCAGGGGCCCAGGGGACAGGAGGGTGAGCCATCTCAAAATCAACAGACTGAAACAAGAATGTCAAAGACAAACTTTCACCACAAACCGCTACTTGGTCAGGCCTCTCTCCCCTAACAACCAGGAGACACTTGCAACTAGCTGGTCACTCATTCACGTTAATGAACGTTTACTGGCTCTTACTCGCACCTTATCAGATGCTGGGCGCTGCTGGACCACGAGATGGGGCCGCCGCCACGGCCACCCCAGCCAAGGCTGCCACGGCTGCCATCACCAATTCGAGCAGAGCCACATCGCCCGGCACTGCAGCGTCAGCAGCGGGGGCCCCTGGGAGCAGACCGGCCTCCGCCTTCCCGCACCTTCGCGCCAGGCGAGGGCCTGCGTGGCCGCCCCAATAGCATCGGGAAATGTCGTTTTCAGGCTTTTAGCCCAAGCAGCACAGTGAGAATGCAGGCAGGGTCAGAGGACCGAGGGGCAGTATCTGACCACCGGTAACCATCTGTGTGGACTGGTTTTGTGCCCCTTACAACGCCTGACCCACGGCAGGGGGATCTCGTGCCCGTGTACCACGGATGCAAGAGCACACAAGCAAAATCGTCTTCCAGGACGCAGATGGAAAACATTCCAACACTGTCAGAGAAAGCTCAAAGTCTCATCGTTTTAAAGATATTAAATATATCTGAAGTCAAGGAAAGGCAAGGGTTCCACGCCGCAGAAGAAGCTGCTTTTCTCCACTTCAGCCCATCTTCGCTTATTTAATGGCACTAATTAGAACTAGCCATTATTTTATTTATGGGTCCACTTACTTGTACTTACTACTGGAAAGTACTGCTGAACACTCCCTCCAACTTCGACCTACACCCCGCGACGGCCTTGCCGCCATAAGAACCACGGGGCCACGGAGAAACTCAAGGGGAGCTTACTGCCGGATGAAAGACTGAACCAATGGAGAGACACACGTGCATGCGCACACAGACACGTGCGTGCACACACACACGCACAGACACGCACATGCACACACGTGTGCACACTCACGCACACACTTGCGCGTGCGCACACACAGACACGTGCATGTGCACACGCGCACATGCAGACAGACACATGCGTGCGCGGACACACACACGCTGTAGTGCAGTATGCTATACACTTGGGGCTCCTAATTTCAGAAACGTAACAGAACTTACAATCCGATGCTATTTTTCAAGGACGTGTTTCCATATTTCTTCCTCTATTGCCTTCTTGTTTTAAATAATGAACAAGCAGAGCCCCCCGAGCCACCCCTTGCTCCTCCAGAGACAACCTCACCATCAAGGGAGCCTCTGGGGCACCTTCCAAAGTCAGGGGTGTCCCCGCTCCCGCTGGACCAGCGCTTACTGTCCGTCCAAGCTCAGCAGGTAAGCCAGCAGGTGCTGCTGGTGACAGTTCTACAGTTTTGGACAACTTGACCTACATCTCGTCTTGACATCCCACTCCTCGTGTATTTCCGCCCCGCCCGCTGCCTACACTGACCTGGAAACCCTGTGCAGAGCAGGGACTGTGTGCTGTGTCTCACTCGGGCCCCTTCCATGTGTGCCCTGCACGCAGGAGAAAGCCATCCTTGCTCCAAGAACACTGAGCTGAACTGTGACACCCTCGGATGAAGCACAGTGTGAATAAGGACTGTTGGCCATTACAAGAGAGCAGCTTGGGGTCGGTTTAGTGCTCCTATCCCAGTCACGCCCTCTGTCCTGGGAACAACCTCCTCACTCAGGAAATACTTGGTTTTTAAGGTGTTCAGATAACTTACTAATTGTGAATGCTTCCAGATGTTAAAGATTTCGAGGGCTGGTATTTATGTAGGAAGTCTTCACTGAGACCATGTGACTTGCATAACGCTCACACTATCCCTCTGGCCTTGGGCCCCGTGGTGCCGGCCAATAAGCACGAAATGCATCATGAGTCAAGGCCTGCTCTGAGTTCTTGAGCAAGTCATTTGAACTCCCTGAATCTCAGTTTCCTTATCTGTAAAATGGGGTTCATAATATCTACCCATTCCTCCCCACATCTGTGCAACAATCTTATAACAGCAGCTGTTGGTACAGCAGGGAGCAAATGGAGGAAGGGGAAACAGAAACATGAACGTGGACGTAGGTGCTATAAAGAGAACTGGGCCTCAAAGGCACGGAGTGCTGGGAGGAGCATCCTCTCTGGGGATGGTAGGGGATAAGCCTCAGCAGAGGGCACAGCCAGCACCAAGACCGTTCTGTTCCAAGAACAGACCCGTGCGGCTGGGTCTGAGGAGCAGGGGTAGGTAAGAGAGGCAGGAGGAGAACAGAGAGGCAGGCAGAGTACTGCACAGCAGGCCAGGCCACGGAGGGCCGAGGTCCACACTGTGGGGGTCGGTGGTACCGCCAGGGCAGAAGGGCACCTATGCCCTAGGAAGTAGGGCCTCCTGAAGTCAGGCTGCCTTTTTGCTATATTCATGGTGCAGGGATTACGAGTAGAAATGAAACAGGAGAAGAAAGCCCTGGACTTCAAAAGCAGAGAGCAAAAGCTTCTCAGGTCTTGTGTTGAAACTCCTCAGGGAGAATCGGCAAGCACCCACCAGGACAGGCCTCTTGACCCCTTCGCTTTGACACTGTGACACATAGGCTCATGTCTGGCAGTAATCAGCACCATTATCCAAAATGTCAGGGGCCCAAGGAAGAGGGAGCTGGCAAAGAACGAGGCCCACTGCTGGGCCAGGCATCGGGAAGACAGAGAGGGTGGCGCACGAGCCCTGGGTCTGCTGCGAGGGAGGAGGGGAGCAGGCAGGGCTGGGACCCAGTGGGGAGCTTGGCACATGGAAAAGCGCACTAGAGATTCTCAAGAATGTGTTCTGGCTCCTGCCCTACCCTGAAACATGGCTCCACCTGTCCCTGCTGAGCCCCCAGACCCCTCAGAATTGGCATCCTCAGCCCCCAGGCAAACAAAGCCAGGGCTGTGAGGGCCAACAGAGAATGGCATACGCCGTCCCTATCCCCCAGGCAGGTCTGAGCGCAAGTCACCCTCTGATCTCGGATGATCCCGAGGTCACTCTGGGCTCCGGCGATCCCTCTCCTGTTGTCTGCTTCAGTCCTGATAACAGAGGTCTTCTGGTTTCTAGAACTTCCACAGACTCACCTTTGATGAAATCGATTTTAAAAAATCAGATCTAGGGCCAGAGTTTTGACAATGGCAGCAAACTGCATAAACTGAGATGGAGCCATGCAGACACGCATGAAGGAACCAGAATCTGGAAAAGCCGCTGGAGGCCAGGCAGGAGGGCACAGCCAGAAAGTCAGGAGGAACACACCTACCTATTTTCTTGTTCCGCTCTTCTCCACGGTTGTGCGCAATAATTGGTGAGTAGATGAATGGGCTCTTGGTCGACACGTTCTGACCCAGCAAGCTCTTCATTTTCTGTGGCCGGAGGCTGGCAGGAAGGTTCAACAGCTTCACACGCCTAGCGTTTCAAATGGAACAAAAATACTTCAACTGCCTTGTTAGCTTGGTTTCAACGTAAATACTACCAAATCCCACGTGCCAGAAAAACAGGACATCCCAGAGCAGAGGGAAAAGCACTCCAGCTCGGCAGGAAGAGCAGGAGATCAGTGCACGTGGTCACGCGGGGCCATCCTGGGCAGCAGCCGCTCCCCCTGCCGGCTCCAGCAGCCACGAGGACCAGGCCGAAATCCAGCTGTATGCCCGTGGGTGCCTTGCCTTCTCCCACCCTCGGGCTCCTCGCCTACAGAACGCACCCAGGGTCCTCCCTCACACACTACTGCGAGCAGTCATGTCAGGGCTCGGGACCTACTGCTCGGCAAGGCCAGTTCTCTTCTCCCTCCTGGCGGGCATGCCCCCAGCACACAGGAGAGCAGGGGACTGGAAGGGCCAGAGGTTAATCGGGCCGTCTGTGTCATGAAGAGCAAGGCTGACCCCCCGCTCAGCACAGCCTGTACTTAAACTGCTCTCCCAGCCGCAGATGTGAACTCATCGCCACTCACACTGGGATCGAGTAGCTCCCGTTTATTTGGGACTCGCCAATCTGCGCAGCCTGAGCACACCGAGGCCCCTGTCCTCAACAAAACATCCCAACCACCCTCCTAGCGTGGCTTCTATTACTAATGCCTCCACGTCATTGATCAGAAACTGACACCACAGAGACAACAAGTTGTCCAAACTGCGGGGCTGGAAGCTGGTGACAGCAGGAGAGACTATGCTTTTAAACCTGTGACCCCCTCCCATGACCAGCGAGGCAAATAGGGTTAGGATCTGAAATGTTCTGAGGTGGGGACACGGGGTGGCCCGGCAGTGACCCTGCCAGCGCTCCTGCCCTGTGTGAGTGCAGTCTCCTCGCAGGAAGGTAAAGCCAGTGGGCTGTAAGGGGGGTCGTGTATGTCCTCCTGGGACTGAGCCCTTTGTTTGCTTTTCATTTTATTTTCCTTTCAGCTCCTTTAAGATGCTTTTTTTCAATTTTTTTTTTTAAGATTTTTTTTTTAAAGATTTTATTTATTTATTTGAGAGAGAGAGAATGAGAGACAGAGAGCACAAGAGGGCAGAGGGAGAAGCAGACCCCCTGCTGAGCAGGGAGCCCGATGTGGGACTCGATCCCAGGACCCCAGGATCATGACCTGAGCCGAAGGCAGTCACTTAACCAACTGAGCCACCCAGGCGCCCGTAAGATTTTTTTTTAAGTAATCTCTACACCCAACGTGGGGCTCAAACTCACAACCCCAAGATCAAGAGTCACATGCTCCGCCAACTAAGCAGCCAGGCACCCCTTTTCATACATTTTTTATCCATTCATCTGTTGACGGGCATTGGGTTGTTTCCAAGTCTTCGCCATCGTGAATGATGCTGTGATAAACACGTGGTGTAGACATCTCTTCGAGACCCTGTTTTCATTCCCTTTGGATACATACCCAAGAGGTAGGATTGCAGGATCATAGGGTAGCTCTATTGTTAATGTTCTGAGGAACCTCCACTGTGGCCGGACTGATCTGACGCCCACCAGCACTACATGAGGTCCCCATCCTCCTCCCCCCATCTTCCTAATGACAGTCACCGTAACAGGTGCGAGGTGGTAGCTCATCATGGTTTCCACATACTCCTCCCCGATGGGGAGCAATGCTCAGTATCTTTATGGTACATACATACAACGGGATGTTACCCACCCTCGAGACAAAGCACTTTGAAGCAGTGCACCGGCCTCCAGCTCTCTTCCCTCCACCGCAGGGTGATCCTGGAGGCCAGATATTGCCAAGGTGGGGCAGAGATGGATGCAGACTCTGGAGCACTGAGTAACCCCAGAGGTCACCTGCCCTGGAAAACTGCCCGACTTGCACTGAATTTCATGTGAGGGAGACGTAAACCCTTGTTGTAAGGGTTAAGCTTTCTCAGATGTCAGGATTAGAATTATTACCACAGCACAGGCTAACCGACACTGACTAACAAAGACCCCCTTAGAGAGTTCACAAAGCACTGCTTTCTCAGCTGGAAGGGATCTCCGATACCTAGCACAGTCCTGTCCTATGCACACATACCCCTATGGCACCCAGCAGTTGCTCACAACTTCCCACGTACCCTCCCTGGACCGTCACTGACGGCCACACGCATGACTCCGTC
Organism: Mirounga leonina; assembly: GCF_011800145.1. NCBI lineage: Eukaryota > Metazoa > Chordata > Mammalia > Carnivora > Phocidae > Mirounga > Mirounga leonina. The sequence continues at coordinate 79,286,519 of NW_023270415.1, forward strand.
CGTTTCCCACAATAATCCAAGGGAGTAGACCAAGTCCTCGAAGCCCAGGACCGTACCTTGTATACCTGCTCTGACTCCCTTGTCTCTGCATGCACCCTTCCGCTAAGCTTTATTCATACAGGATCAGAATCACTTAAAATTTATCTGTTTCACTTTAGCTGTGAGCTCTCCAGGACAGAGGCACCCGGGCATCCAGTGCCTGGTACAATACTTTAATAGATACCTCAGTAAATATTGAATGAATAAACTCCCAAAAGTTGAATTTTTTATTTTTATTTTTTCAAAGATTTTATTTATTTATTTATCTGAGAGAGAGTGCACAAGCAGGGGGAGCAGGAGAAGGGGAAGCAGGCTGCCCCCCTGCTGAACAGGGAGCCCGACTTTGGGGCTCGATCCCAGGACCCTGGGATCATGAACCAAGCTGAAGGCAGATGCTTAACCAACTGAGCCACCCAGGTGCCCCCACCCCCAGAATTTTTTTTTAAAGAGTTATTCATTTACCTGAGAGAGCAAGCTCACTCAAGTGGGGGGAGGGACAGAGGGAGAGAGAATCCCAAACAGACTCCCTGCTGAGCACAGAGCTTGACTCATCTCACAACCCTGAGATTATGACCCAGGCCAAAATCAAGAGCCGGCCGTTCAACCGACTGAGCCATCCAGGCACCTCCAAGAGTCGAATTTCTAACTCAGCTTCCAAATCGTTCAAAATTATAAACTCAAGCCTAAGCAGTTTATTACTAACAGTTGCAAACCCTAGCCATTTGCAAGCATGCAAACAATACCTGTGCACTGCACGGGGACTAAGATGAGCAAACTGTAAAGCTGGCCGAGACGGCATGCCTGGTGTGGGTCTCATGTCCATGCACACCCAGTCCAGAGGCGTTCCCCTGCAGGTAATTCTCAGTCTGCCCGAGAAGCAAATTTAGGTGGTGTGCAGACCCTGACTACCATCTGAAGGACCTACCCGCTATTCAACTGGCACAGACTACTTCACCTCCCTGCACCTCAACCTTTCCACCTATAAAACAGGAAAAACACCAGCTACCTGATAATGCTGTGGGGGAAGAGGACACCTCCTTTCCCTAGTTCCATGCTGCCATGGGAAGGACGTCCTCAGAGGAATAGTCCTGACCTCACCGTGCCCCTCCCTCACTCCTCTTAAGGGAGGGGGCCAATTTGGAAGGAGAACCAGGGTGTGCAATGCTCAACCCCTTCTCTTGGGGTCCGCCTGCCTGCAGGGGACACTTTCTATCATCCTGTCCACGTAGAATGAAAGGGGTCTGGCCCTCCAAAAGAGGCGTAGAGTCCTACCCAGCTCTGCTAGACACTGGGGTAACATCATCTGGCCAGACCTGAGCCATGCTGTTCACCAGATCTTCCATCTGTCTGAGACAGGCCTTTGTTCCTATTGATTCCAAACTCAAGCAAAGAAGGAGGAGTATCTGAAGTGGCATGTTCAAACTGTGGCAGGCTACTTTGAGGATGAAGCAAGCTAAGATACATAAAGCACCTATAACAGTGCCTCACACGGAGCAGGCTGCAAAAGCCTTTCTCTTCCCCTCCTTAAACCAACACTTGTTTACAAACAGACAGCAAAGCCCCTGGTGCAAAGACTCTAACTCTGGACTGGTATAAAGAAACGAAGGTTTGGTCCCAACCCTGCTACAAGCAGGCTATTGAGCCTTGGACCAGGCACGGTCTATCTGAGCCTTAGAGTTTATTCATGTGTAAAATGAGTCTGTTTTCTTGGAACACAAATAGGTTTCTATGACATGCCACCGTCACCACCTAAAAATGTGATGTCATCTGAATTTCTACAGGATTCATCTATACCAGCACAGAAATTCCAGATCACACAAAAGGCTCTTAAAACATACAAAGGAATTCTAAGGACATGGTCAGCCAGAAAAGTAACCCAACAGTGGCCACAGGGTTCATGCATAACTTGAAACTTAGCATCAAATATCTTCTTATAAAATGTATCCTATGGGAAAAACAATCACTCAAGGCACTTGACCTACAGGACACATAGCCCCTTCAGCAGAACCAGTAAGACCACATTTAGTCTATGAAGCTGCCAACAGGAAAGCAGAGTTCCAGGGGTCAAGTGTCCAAAACAGGGCTTGTAAGTAGAGATTTCATTTGAAAACTGCCGCCATGTCAAAGGCCGGCTGTGCTCAGCTCACTGTGGCTGATGGGGACCGAGGGGGCCCTGAAGGGCACTGGCTGGGATCCTGAGCCAACACACACGGACGACGGGAGTGTTGGGGAAAGCGGCTTACCTTCCCTCACTTGGTTTTGAATCCATCTACCTTCTTCACAGCAAAAGCTTATCTAAGAGCCCACCACGTATCTCTGCACAGATGGGCCATGACTCAAATGGCCAGGCGCGACGGACATGGCTGGAAAGGGCGCACACACCACCAGGTCAGTGAGCGCCCCACTCTCACTCCTGACTGGACACACGCTTCTCACGATCCCCATGAAGCTCTAGTATGAGCTCCATCAGGGAGGTTGCAGGCATGGCAATCACACGAACGTGAGGGAAGATTCTGGACAACATTGCACCTGATGAGGTCATGGGAGCCCCACCTGGACTGGGATCTGGGAGGCTGACTGTCCTGTTTCATCAACCAAGAAAACTGCCCTGACTATCATGGCCTTCTAAGCCCTTTTTTGAATAAATATCTGTAATCCTGCCTCAAATAATATAATTAACTTAAAAGTTTAAGTTTTAAGGGGTGCTTCGCTGGCTCAGTCGGTACAGCGTGCAACTCTTGATCTCCAGTCATGAGTTTGAGCCCCACGTTGTGTGTAGAGATCACGTAAAAATAAAATCTTTGGGGCACCTGGGTGGCTCAGTCGGTTGAGCATCCAGCTCTTGGTTTCGGCTCAGGTCGTGATCTCAGGGTCCTGCGTCAGCTCTATGCTCAGCAGGGTGACTGCTTGAAGATTATCTCTTTGCCTCTCCCTCTGCCCCTCCCCCTGCTCCTGCACACGTGGGCTCCCTCTCTAAAAATAAATAACTAAATCATTACATTTTACAAGCACCAAAGCCACTCAAAGATCATTCTGACTGAAGGGTTTAGTCCTTATCAATTAAAATACCCTTGGCGGCGCCTGGGTGGCTCAGTCGTTAAGCGTCTGCCTTCGGCTCAGGTCGTGGTCCCAGGGTCCTGGGATCGAGCCCCACATCGGGCTCCCTGCTCTGCGGGAAGCCTGCTTCTCCCTCTCCCACTCCCCCTGCTTGTGTTCCCTCTCTCACTGTGTCTCTGTCAAATAAATAAACAAAATCTTTTAAAAAAATAAATAAAATAAAATACCCTAACTCCAGAGCTCTTTGCCAGACTGAAGGAGCTCAATGTTAGCTCATCAAAAAACAACCAGCGAACGCCCTCCAGCCCGCCTCCAGTCCACCTCTCCGGAAAGCCCCACTGGTTCACTGTAAATGGCATTTTAGCTTTACTACCATTTCTTCTTTAGTAATTCACACCTTGCTATGTGTGAATAGTCTCCATGACTGTTACTTGCTTTTGTGTACGTTACCATTTTATTGAGAGTTCTAGAAGGAATAGAAGATGGCTTCTAGTTTTAATGGGACTTCTATGCACTTGCTCTGGCCAGCAGGAACTGGATATGGGTTTGGCAGCCTCCTGCTTGACCATCTGGTGTGAATCTGGCCCTTGCTTGACCAGGACTGAAGCCCCAGCGTTCACCATTGGGCCAAGCACATCTCAGGCACTCAATAAATATCTGACTCATTGAATTTTAGAACAGAATTACAGCAGGGATATATTTTGCCCCCCCCCTTTTCTTTGTTAACTTGCATCATCATTACTTTAAACCATTTCTGGGTGAGCCCATGTCATGCTCCCACGCCCACAGAGCAGGTAGGTGTCTTCCTGTAAACTGATGAGACGGTTTGACTGTCCAAAACCAGGAAAGTCCTCAACAGGAGCAATGGCTCCAGTCACTTCTTCTAAAGCCACAGCCGTACCCAGGAGGCATCACGAACATCAGAGTAGCCTGTGTCCAACAATTCTACACAGCAGGTGGTCACTTACACATGGCTGCGGGCATTTCCCACCAACTCATTCTGTGACGCTTATCAGAAGCATAGTCCTCAAATGTACGTATTGCTGAGCTCTTTCTTCCAATGCCTGGTTGGGATTTTTTTTTTAATTAAACTGATAAAGTCCATGTTTCCAGGCACAAGTCCTTGGAACACTGTCCTAGTCCACAGTGCTGCATCGGCCCTCTCCAGAGAGAAACGAGGAAGGCTGATTTTGTAGGAGGGCGGCAATCCCATACGCTAACCAGAGCGCACAGACTCTCCGAGCGCCTGCCGCGCTCCGAGTACTGACCAGCAGTCACGTGGGTCTGCCAGCTTTAGTCGGCATCCCAGAACACCCTCCACCTCTGTTTGCTTTTGCACACGACAGTGCAGCTCCGAGTTCTCTGCTGCCTAACTCCCATCGAGAGCTCGCTCCTGAGAAATCACACTCATGCCTGATGGACATGCAGACCACCCACAACGTGAGACACTCCCCACTGTATGGCTGGGACAATCCAGGCCATCAGAGTGCTCGTCTTGGTCAGCCCGGGCTGCTATGACAGAATACCAAAGACGGGGGCCTTGAACAGCAAACATTTCCTTCTCGCAGCTCCGGAGGCTAGAGGTCCAAGATTGGGGCGCCAGCACGCTTGGGTCCTTGGTGAGGGCCCTCCTCCTCGTTCACAGGCAGTGCCTTCTCACTGTGACCACCCTTGAAGGAGAGAGAGAGCTCTGGCCCCTTTATCCACAGCCAAACTGCAGCCGAGGTAATTTGCAATGTACACGGAAGCTGTACCTATTTCCATCCGGTGGCGTTAGGAAAAGATGGGGGAGTCAATCCTTGAACTAAATCTTGAAAGATGACTAAGTAACCATAGGCAGAGTCAGGGCAGCGGAGACATTTCAAGCAGAAGATGAAGCCAGAACAAAGGAATAAAACTCCGTCACACACTTTGGGACTCCAAGTGCTTCTGCAAGGTGTGTGGCACTGGTAGGACCAGAGGAAGAGGAGCTCACATTAAATGTGGGACAGAGCAGGCCACGGGTGGCCTTGTAAGCCGTGCAAGGCAAGCACGTGCGGTTCTGTTCTATGAGCAACCGGGAGCGGAGCAGACGGTGAGATGCACTGATTTTCCATATCTTCCAAAGGCATTTCCTTACACTTTGCCACTGGGGCTAATGCTACCGTGGGGTAAAAATCCCATCCAGTGGGCGCCTGGGTGGCTCAGTTGGTTAAGCGACTGCCTTCGGCTCAGGTCATGATCCTGGAGTCCCGGGATCAAGTCCCGCATCGGGCTCCCTGCTCGGCAGGGAGTCTGCTTCTCCCTCTGACCCTCCTCCTTCTCATGCTCTCTGTCTCTCATTCTCTCTCTCTCAAATAAATAAATAAAAAATCTTTAAAAATCCCATCCACGAGGCTTCCGACACCTGATCACATGCACTTTATAGTTCTAGTTTTCAATGAGATCAGGCATGAGTGATGCAATCAGTGAGTCACTGGGACAAAGAGGGCTTATTTCTGTAGCTGAAAGTCTCCAAGAACCTTTAGAACGTGTTTACACAAGGTGGGAGTACATAAAACCAGTTTTTCTTAAGCAGTCCAATACAGGCCACACAGACCCTGACAGTGAAAGAGATACAATGCCAAAAAACTGGTCACCGCAAATTTAATAGTATTTGCCGAAAAGTTAGACTATTATGCTTCTACCCAATCTGTTGTTATGTTTGTAGGCAGCTTAAGGGATTAAAATGTTAACATCACAATCGAACTCCCTGCTCGGCGGGAGCCTGCTTCTCCCTCTCCCACTCCCCCTGCTTGTGTTCCCTCTCTCACTGTGTCTCTCTCTGTCAAATAAATCTTAAAAAAAAAAAAAAAAGAAAAAGAAATAAATAAAATGTTAACATCACAGTATTTTTTCAATCAATGCACTGTTTGAAAATTTAGGTGTACTGGGGCGCCTGGGTGGCTCAGTAGGTTAAGCCTCTGACTCTTGACTTCAGCTCAGGTCACGATCTCACAGTGGAATCGAGCCCCAACTCGGGCTCCAGGCTGGACGTGCAATCTGCTTGGGATTCTCTCTCTCCCTCTGCCCCTCCCCACTCCGCTTGTACACACGTGCTCTCTCTCTCTCTCTCTCTCTCTAAATAATAACAACAATAATAATAATAATGAAAATGTAGGTGTAAAATATCTCCAAGAGAAAACTGAGACTTATGGAGTGCTCAGGATATACCAGCCACTGTGTTCCACACTTTTATATGCATCAGCTCAACTAAAACAAAACCAATAGCCCCATGAGGAGCGATTTTTAAGCCCATTTTAAAGATTAGGAAACTGAGGCTCACAGAACCCAGGCCACACGCTAGTGAAGAATAAACCCAAAGTTTCTAACTTCCATCCAGGGCTGCATCCGTGACACAGCCCATCCCCTTCTGGGGTCTCTGTGTGGAGGACAGGCGCTTTTCCTCCTCAGTCCCAATAACCTGCCTGGACCAACCCACCCAGCTGCACTGACAAAAGTCCTGACAGCCTGGGGCTCTAGATGCAGCATCAAAATCCTAGAACGTTCTGTTAGGTTCAGGATGTTCTATTATGCAAGGCTGCCTAAACTTAAGAATGATCCAGGTCATGATGAAGATGAAAAATTATTAAGAAAGGCTTTCCTAGATTTTAATTTAAAAAATTTGTACCATACACTTAATCCCAAATCAAATACATTCTACTTGAAGTCTTACACGCAGAAAGGCCCAGCAAGGACCCTGACTTCCTGAGTTTGGATGAGCCACGAGGAAGCAGAGTGCAAAACAAAGCTACAGCACACTTCCTCGGGGGCCCTCCATGCCGGGGGCGGCAGGTCTGCTCTGAGAAATTCCAAGGAGGAGCAAGAGCACCTCTTCAGGCCACGGCCTAGGCTTTGGGATGGGGCAGCTTGCCAACTGTGCCTGATAAACTACTCCATGCGTGCCCAGCAGGACATCTTAAAATTCAAGGGTAGCCTGCTAGGGACTTCTGTGCATAGTGACCCTTTCTGTCCCACCTCTCAGGGGCACACAATCCTCACCTTGGCAACAAAACCATTTCGCGTGGCACTGCTATGCCTGCCTCCAGGGAAAGGCAAGGAGAGAGCAAACCCGCAGTTACCAAGCACGGCACCACAGATTTTGACATGTTCTTTTCCTAATAACCTAATGCCGTGGGTTTTAAAACTTCTTAAGCAAACGGATGCCCAGGGGGGTTAAAGCGACTTGTTCAGTAACGCTGTAGGCCCTCCCGGCCATATTGCAATGCTGAGCGAAACCTGGGAGAAACGGCCGAGCTGGGAGTGCTTCAGAGATGGTCACATCTTCATCACGTGGTATCCTACAGTCACAGCACTTCTATGAACGGCAAAATGTCGAATGTCCACTGCTTTTCAGTCTTCAAACAAATCTTTCAGAAATTCTAAAATCATTCCATGAGATTAGCTCATAAACCCTTTTTAAGTATGCAGGGCGCCTGGGTGGCTCAGTTGGTTAAGCGACTGCCTTCAGCCCAGGTCATGATCCTGGAGTCCCTGGATCGAGTCCCGCATCAGGCTCCCTGCTCAGCAGGGAGTCTGCTTTGCCCTCTGACCCTATCCCCTCTCATGTGTCCTCTCTCATTCTCTCTCTTTCAAATAAATAAATAAAATCTTTAGAAAAAAAAAAAAAAAGTATGCACTTTGCAAAGGGCCCTCAGTCTCTCCAGCCCCGCGAGCTGTGCAGAGGGACTGGACACAGTGGCAGATACTGGGAGAGAGGTCAGCAGCAGGTGCTCTGGGAATCCAAGGCCTCTTCTACCCAAGAGCAGATAGATGGTGGACAGCAGGAGGAAGTATCGGGAAAGCTTCCTAAAAATGGGGCCTGTAATGAGTCTGAAAGCATGAGCGTGCACAGATTACAACGGGGAGGAGGAAGGATGAGTCCCAGAGGGAGCAGAGCCTCAGCAAAGGCACCACAGGATCCACGAGCAGCTACGCCCACTCCCGGGCTGCAGGGGCCTGAGACTGCGGGCAAGCACCGGAAGCTTGTAAATACAAGAGGCAAGGTCAGGCTCGTGTCCTCACAGCAGAGGTCACGGCATGGGCTCTGGAACCAGGCACACCAGGGTCTGCACCTGGCTCTGCCTCCTGACAGGCACATGACGACGGCAGGGCGGTGATGCCCCTGGCCCGACGCTCTCATCTACACGACACTTACACTGCCTGGTGCTGCTGTGGAGCTTTAATGACATAAAGAACCAGACACCCAGCCAACCCAAAATGGAAGCTCTTGGGGCGCCTTGGGGGCCCAATCCGTTAAGTGTCCGACTCTTGGTTTCGGCTCAGGTCACGATCTCCGGGTTGTGAGATCCAGCCCCGTGTCAGGCTCTGAGCTGGGAGTGGAGCCTGCCTGAGATTCTCTCTCCCTCTGCCCCTCCCGCAACCTACCCCACCCTAAATAAATAAATAACATCTTTTTTAAAAAAAGGAAAGTCTTGTAAAGATCTGTAGAAAATGCTGGCAGTGAAGGGCCCGATCTGCACGCAGGCAGGCCCGCCTTACCTGACAATGGGAAGTTTGGTGAAGGGCACTGGAGGCAGGGTGGGGCCGCCTGGGAGAGTGAGGAGCTCCATTGTCCCAGGACATTTGCATGTGTAGTTCTCTAGACTCTGAGTCACATCTTTCTTTTCTGAAGAGAAATTAAAAAAAAAAAAAAGTTACTTAACAAAACCTAGGGGGCTTGGGTGTTTTTTGGGGGGGTGGGAGGGGTTTGAGCAAAATAAAATTCTTAACCCAATCCATGACAGTCCTTTGAGTCCAATCTTCAACAGAAATAAAGGGGCGCTGATCACAAGAAACAAAAAGAAGCAGCTTTAGTCACTTTACTTAAATAATCACTAGCAACTGCTCCATTTTAGAGGTACACAGGAAAAAAGGAAGTTAAGTTCCTGTCTTATAGAAGATTTCATTTCCCAAGAGAATAAATCCTTACCAAATTCCAAGAAAGTCAGTGGGCAGGCAGGACTGGTGAATCGGTATATTTTATTACCTGACAAATATTTTTCCACAAATTATTAGGTACCAAGCAAAATGCCAGGCCCTGTCCCCAAGGAGTTTACAGTCCATCTATATAACCGATATTTAAGGGAATAATTATACATCAATATTTTTGGTACAAAAACAGAGCTTTGTGAGATCAGACTGTTTTGCTCTGCCCCATCCCCATCCCTTCACTAGGAGGAAGGGGAAGAGGAACCAGAAAATGCTTGCTTATCGTCCACGACATGCTCTAAACACGTGCTTGCAGACTTCGTAACACTCTAGAGCTCAAGAGCACATTCCACACCCCAAGACGCATAATTACTCAAGACGAGCATTTCGATGCCCTGTCTGCAAACGGGAAGGCTGAGACCAAGCTGAGTTAAAGGGCTTCTCCAAGATCTTGTGTTGGCCCTACACCTGTGGTCTTCTCACTGATCCCTTCAGAAGAATGAAGAGAAGCAGGGACTGGGGACAGGGTGGGACAGGGAGTTCACACCATCTGACCTCTATTTTCTCGGCCATGGCCTGCGGGGAAAGGTGGAGGGCTTGGGGACCATGGTCACAGAGGGACACAGCACTCCCACCCGGTGAGGCCTGGGGCAGTGGAGTCAGACCCAGGTTCATAGGGATTGGCTCAGTCCCTCCTTTGGGAGGTGTGACTGCCTTAGGGGAAGTCACTCAACCTCTCTGAGCCAACGGTTGCCTCTAAAGAAACTACTAGGGATGGAGAGAGGCAAAGCTCTAAAAAGCAGCAACTGCAGACGAGCACACGGCGTGCAGTGAGATGGCGAGAACTGGGAGAAACACGACAGAGTTGCCAGAGAACAGGCAAAGCCTGCAAAGTGAGGCCAGCGCTCCTCGAAGACCGGGGAGCAGAAATAACAAATATCCAGGCAAGGACACACATTTGAACTGATAAGCGGTGGCCACAGGCATCTCCTATGTCTGAACATCACTCTCGGGGGAACATGAGGACGTGAAAGCAACCAGAATTAATCCTGGATACGACACAGTAATGCTCATCCGCAAGACGAACAAAATTCTTTAAATATTGACATCGTCTTCGATGTACAGATGATGAATCTCCTGAAGGGCTCCAGCCAACAGCATGCAAATGACCGAAGCTGCCTGATGTTATGTGCAGTGCTCCCGGTCCAGGTGTCCTATTAAGTCGAATTACGCCCTCTCAGTAAACCCCACTAAAGTGAAGATGGAAACGAATCTCCTTGCGAAGCTCAGTGCCACCTGCAAGGCTAGCAGGTTCCTTGGCTTAGCTACAGACTGGCTTCTCCGCAGAGAAGACGGGGTACGCCGTGAGTACCAGCAGGGAGGCACAGCGGCCGCGGCTCCTCCTGCTGGGCCAGCTCACCAGGGAAGCCCCAGCCTTTGTGTTCGGGCCCCTCCTTTGGGTCTGCTCATTCTCCACATGGGGGATGAACCTGCTGCGGGCGTCGTCGGGGCTCTGCAGAAGCTGGGGGAGAAGGTGCACATCTCAATATCCTTGACGTTAGTGGGGCCCTCCCTGCCAATTGCGCCAGGGGGCTCCAGCCAGATCACTTACTCTCCGGCGGGTGAAATGCTAATCTGCTGCTGAGGTGGAAAGCCACCTGCCCCAGGAGCCGGGGAGGAGATGCGGGGATGTACTCAGCTCCTGAGACGATTATCAGCACATTCTCCTGCTCCTACCCTTCTCATCACACTGCCATCCAGAGCGCCTACGCTTTCTGGAGCTTCTGCCGGGCACAGGAACTCAGGCTGCTTCTCAGCTTCAGGTCTCGATAGTGCGGTTTCCAGAGTAAAATGCTCCCGGGCGATTGCTGGTGTGGCCCACCCACTGGAAAGGTCCCATCGACCTTTTTCCTCGTGGATTTGAGCTTCTGCTATACATTGTTGCCCAGATTTGTTATTTTATCAAGGATGACAAAATGGTGATTTTGTAATTCTTTAATTTCTCTGTACCTAAAACCCAGAATTTGTCTATAAGGAAGGGTTTTTTTCCTCATCAACCAATTGGCTACCCTGAGACACAGATGATAGAGTAAAGAGGGTTAGCAAACAGACTTTCCCCGTAATTCCTGGAGTAGAAAACTACCTCCAACAATGACCAGAGACTTATACATGACTTAGAATCTTTGCAAACTGGTGGATTTTTATATATTTGGTATTTCAATTGACTGCCATCATACTCTTTCTTGATGGTCAAACTGTCCCATCTTTGTCCAGTGGGAGCCCCTTCATGTTGAATCCTGTGTCCTTTAGATAAGGCCCCATTATTCATCAAAGGCTTGCTCCTTCTAGCTCATTTTCAGCCCCAGACCTAGAATCTTCTAGTGTGAAACAGTGTTTAGAGGTCAGAATCTGGAGGCCGGGGTGCTCATTGCTACTAGATTCTGTCTCTCTAGACCTTGACAAAAGGGTCAACTTACAAAATTTTTTTAAGTGGTGAGATAGTAACTGATTTTTCCTTTAAATTTTGTTTAAGGTGTAGCAGCTAAAAATAGTTTATTGGACTACAATTTCCTTAAGGGGAGAGTCTTGTCGTCTTTTTTGTTCCTCCCTAACTTGTCAAGAGTGCTCAGAAGACAGAAGGTGTTAAAGGATCTATGTGTCTGTTGGTTGGCTGACCTTATTTCTTCAAAAAGGTAGCACAGAATCATTCTTTGCTCAAGAGTAAAATAAAAAAGGGGCGTCTGGGTGGCTCAGTCGATTGAGCGTCCAACTCTTGATTTCGGCTCAGGTCATGATCTCAGGGTCGTGAGATCGAGCTTTGATTCGGGCTCCACACTGAGCGTGGAGCCTGCTTGAGATTCTCCCCCTCTCTGCCCCTCCCCCACCGTTTCCTCTCCCCACCCCCCAGAAAGAGGGTAAAATAAAAGAACGAAATGAACAGATGTTCTCCATGCACGCGGTGCAGACGAGCAGCCCCGGAGCCGGCGACAGCAGCCTCAGGACGGTGTACCGAGCTCCCCTGACGCAGAAGCAACGCGGGCTCGGCGTTTCGAGCATCCCACGTGGAAGGAGAACACAATGTCAAAACAGAACGTTGCAACTCCTCATAAGTGGCTTCACAGAAGCAGGGTCAGAGTCTGGGAGAAGAGCACGCGGGAAACCTGGTTTGGCCAAGAAGGCTTCGTAAGGAAGAAGCAACACTGGTCTTTGTCAAGGGCCACCGGACCCCGGAAGCAGACACACAGGACAGTACTTGGAGGTTTTGCTGAATGGCAAGAATAAGGACATACGGCGACTGAAGAAATCTGATGTCCGAGGCCCACAGTGAGGGGGCAAGAAAAGAGTAAGGACATAGAAGGAACACTAATATATCATCATGAGCTGTATGTACAGAAGAAAACCTGGCAGAGAAGCTGCCTAAGGCACGTGTGAGAGGGAAGAGACTAAGATGGAAAACGTCAGAAGGGGTGACGGATGCGGGCAGCACAGGGACTCTGCAGGGAAAGAGCCAAGTAGTAAACGGCTCTGGCTGCAGTGGGGGAGGGTGACCCTGGCTTTGCAAGACAGCGACTGCCAAATATTTCACATATGCCTCCCACGTGTGTCCCTTCTCTGTGAGGCAGGACCCTCAGAGACTGACGTTTGCTGCAGGGACGGGGATGGACCCAGTTTTGCCAGGCAGACAAGGAAGGCTTCCTGTCCGGGGAAGGAAAGTAGAGATGCTCAGAGGCGAGAAAGGGGGTGGGGAGTATCATTATCCCCCTCTTGAAGGTGATAAACACTAGCTCGGCAACCAGCTGGGAAATGTGATTGTGGATTGATATGAAATGCTACCAAAATGACTTACTAATTTTTAAGTGTAATATTAACATTGTGGTCATATAGGAAAATGTCCTTTTTTTAGTAATGCATACTAAGGAACGAAGACATGAAATGAAATGATATCTTGGGGTTTTCTTTAAAATAATTCAGCAAATAAAAAAAGCAAGAGATGAAGTAAATGTATAGAAATCTTGCTAACCATTGACTCCAGTGACTGATAACAGGAATTCATTTTATTATTCTTTGTACCTTTATGTTTGAAAACGTCTCAAAGCAAAAATACTGAATGAGTTTGGGGAGGTGAAACGATTTGCTCAAGAGAAGAACAAGGTTGGAGTTCCGATCCGAGTTGACCGAGTCTTCCTGTCCCCACAGATCAGGTCTGACCACAGAAACCCAGTGTCAGGACAACAAACACGGAAGAACTCAAGGCCACAGTGGTACTAGCCCATGTTCCACAAGCCAAGCTGGAATGAAGCTTGTGATAGATCCGAACATTCCCATAAGCATATGATTTGGTCAGAGGGAAGTGATGACTTTCACTTATTTCACTAAAAATCAATTGCCGTAGTCTGCTCTGGCTGCCACAACAAAATGCCATAAACGGGCTGACTTACACCATAAGCACGTGTTCCTCACAGTTCTGGAGGCTGGGCGCCCCTGGGGAGAGCCCACGTCCTGGTCTGCAGCATACGCACCTTCCCACGGTGCCCTCACAAGGCCTTCCTCGGCGCACGTGTGCGTAGACAGAAAGAGCTCTCGTGTCGCTTCCTCTTCTCCTAGGGCATTCATCCCACCTTCAGGGTCCCACCCTCAAGACCTAATGTACACCTGATCACCTCGCAAAGCCCTCACCTCCAAATCACCTTGGGGTGGTCAGGGCTTTGACATATGACTTAGGAGGGGGAACATAAACATTCAGCCCATAACATCACTATAAATCTTGTCCAATCTGGATCAGAACACCCAACAATTATTTGAGCCAAGCTAGAGCACCTAATGCCCTTGAGAGTTATTTTCCATCCCAGAAATCAAAGAAATCATGCAAAGAGAACGTTTGTAAAGAAAGTTGCCACCTAACTATATTGTTTCTTATAGGAGCAGAAGATCTGATCGCCCAAACTTTTGACCATAAAAAGAAGCCACAGGCCATGTGCCATTTCAAGAGTTGTCACTGGCATAAAAGCCAGGACAGCACCATCTCACCGTTCAGCGCTTCGTGTTCCCTGTAAAGTGATAATCTGAGACAACCGTGTCTGAATTAAGTCAGTTACGATACTCTAAATAGGTAGAAAATGAAAGAAGAGAAAAGCAAAAAAAAAAGGGGGGGGCCACCCTCTTGGGTCCCCTCCCTCTTCAGGAGCTTTGTACTATCACTTTACTATCACAGTGAACCTTGCTTTGCTGGCAACAGAAAAAAAAGAAGAAGAGAAATAAGCACATCTTTTCTTCCAAATATGAAAGAAAAAAACTAAGGAAGAATAAGAGAATACAGAGGAAAAAAGTACAGATGTGGCCCAATACAATCTGAAATTACACTTTTTTTTTAAAGATTTTATTTACTTATTTGACAGAGAGAGACACAGCGAGAGAGGGAACACAAGCAGGGGCAGTGGGAGAGGGAGAAGCAGGCTTCCTGCCGAGCAGGGAGCCCGATGCGGGGCTCGATCCCAGGACCCCGGGATCATGACCTGAGCCGAAGGCAGACGCTCAATGACTGAGCCACCCAGGGGCCCTGAAATTACACTTTTAGAATCGATTCTGATGCCTCCACTTACAGAACTAAGAACCACACTTCGCCTTAGAATTGCTTTCCTAAGAATAATATTATTGATCTTTCAACATTATGACGCTGAGATCTCTTGTGGGTTCCCAATAAACAGGCCCCTTTTGCCCACCTCGTTTCTAAATAAACTGAAGACAGAGATGACAGGTCGTCTTTATCAGCGATACAGCCCATGTTGAAAGACATGACATGCAAGTCCTCAGGGACACCAGGAACCGGGCAGCTGGACCTTCCCACCCCCACGCCCACCCCAACTCAGGCTGTGCTGAAGCAGGCAGGCCCCCGCCGCCCACCCAGCGGAGGCCCCGGCCCAGCTTCCAGCTCGAAGCCGTGGACGAGCATGCCATTGCTCTGCGACATACACGTCATAAACAACGACTTTGAAATGTGCTTTACTTATTTTCTCTTTTCGTCATACAAGGCAATGTGACAGAGTGACGCAAAAGGCAACCACGTGACCGTGGGAGTGGGTAAAATGGGACAGCCCCTGAGGATCACAGGAGGGCAGTTCCTCGGAGTTACGTGTGAGCCACCAATCCCCCTTCTGGGCGGACACCCAAAAGAAGTGAGAACAGGGGCTCAAACAGACACTCGCACGCCGTGTGCACGCCAACGTGAATCACAGCGGCCAAAAGGTGGATGCAAGCCACGTGTCCATCCGTGAACGAATAAATAAAGTGTGGTCTGTACATAAAAGGGAACAGCATTCAGCCTTAAGAAGGGAAGGCCGTCCTGACCCTGCTACAGCACGGATGAGCCTTGGGGCACGTGCTCGGTGAGGGCCCGGCACAGAGGGCCAACGACCGCATGAGCCCACTCCTAGGAGGGCCCGGGAGCTGTCCCGTTCACACAGACAGAGCAGGGCAGAGGCTACCAGGGGCTGGGGGTGCAGGATGGGAGTTAGTGTTTAACGGGGACAGAGCTGCTGTTTGAGAAGACAGAGTCCTAGAAACGCACGGTGGTGGTGACTGAGCAACAGTGTCATGTACTCAGTGCCACTGAATTATACACTTAAAATAGTGAAAACGGTAAATTTTATGTCATGTGTACCTTACCATGATCAAAACAAATCAATGAAAACCATAACGATGATAACAGTGCGTGCCAGGTGTGACGTGGGCCCTGGGACACACAGTCCTGTGGGCGTGAGCAAGGGTGCCACAGTCCAGCAAGTCTCCTCGCTATTTAGGAGCGAAGAGACTTGGCTGAGCGAGCGGACGTGGGCGCTGGCAGGGTGGTGGGGCAGCCGGCCCGGGGCGCAGGGGCCACGGGGCTGGGTGCACCACAGAGACGCCGAGTGGAACGGAGATGCTGGAGCTCAGAGGCCAGCGACCACAGCACCCCAAGAGAGTGCTTCAGACACGCTGAGTCGACAGTACGGAGGAGCCGCCCAGGAGGACGAAGAGACCCAAGACGGCTGGATGGTGACAAGGCAAGTGCGCTGGCAGAACGGAGGGTCCTGGGAGCCCTGAAAATCACCCGAGAGTAGAGCATACAGGTGACGACAGAATACTGGAGGGCCTGAGGACAACATTCTGGGAAACACTGAGGTCATGGGCAGGAAGGAAAGGAAGAGGTAGAAAATGAGTTCGAAAAGAAACAATGCCAGACGTTTGGGCTGAGACTCAAGAAGCCAAAGGATGAGTGTTTGTGCAAGAAGAGCAATGGGGGGGTGAATATGACAGAGGCCAATGAGGAAACAGAACTCCTGGGGGTTCATAGCACGTGTCCCGTCGAAGGAGACTCTGGTAGGCGCAGGAACCCAAGAGCAACCACTTCCAAAGTGGCAGGAGCTGTGTGTGCAAAGCGTGTCCAGGCAGTCCGCGGAAGAGCCTGGCCTCGGTGGGGGCCGTTGCCAGCCCTGTCTCCCTGCTAGGTATTAACACGCACCCCTCGATGAACTGCAGGACCCAAGGTGGGATACGCTGCTCGCGAGCAAGACTGGGATTTTAAGTCCAGGCTTCTCAAATCCAGTGCTCTTTCCACCACACGGAGCGACTTCTTTGGGCATTGCTGTGCCCATTTCACAGAGAGGGAATCTGAGGCTTCATTCAGAAGGTCATGTGACTTTCCTGGGGTCGTTCAGACACTAAGTGGCTAAATTACATTCAAACTCAGAACTACGAGTTCAAACTCTCTGTTTTTTTCCATTTTGTCACACTGCCCACCCAAACTGCCCCAATATGTGAAAATACAGACGAACACACAAATATCTTGAAATAGCCAATCCAACATGTCCAGCGAGGTAAGCATCTTCCTTAGCAAAAAAAAAACCAACTCAGCTTTTCTTCATTCTGCATATACATCCATACAGAATAATGGTCCAATTACAAAGGTCAAAACGGTCTCATGTGTCACCACTATAAAGATTAATGATCTGCCAGAACAGCAGATACTGAATAAGCCCTGTCACATACCAAGAAAACAAGCCCTTCCTCAACAGACTGCAGATGGACTTCGATAAACCCACCGTGAGCCACTTCAGCTGTCTCCTACCCGTATAACTCTGTTCTTGTTTCTCACCTAGTTTACATAGTGGCAGGTCAGAGTCTCTGATAAGCAATCATTCAAGTACACCAGGAGATTAAATATTTCCCCTTGTTCTTTCCAAGTATGTAAACATGTTCTACCAGAATGAAAGGCAAATACATTAAGCCACCAGCTCATTGTATCATCATCTATTTAAAGCACTACACCCACAAAATATTTAAGTATCTCTAGAGATCTTAATAAAAGACACAGAAGGGAAAATTATCTTAATAAAGACTTCATAAATAATTAAAAGAATCATATCATATCTGCATATCCAATTATGAAGTAACAGATAAGCTATAGTACAGTAACAGGGCAAACTTACATAATCATTTAAAACGACATTTACAAAGAGCCTGCAATAATATGGAAAATTTCTGTCACATGGAACATCAGGATGCAAAACTATATTTATAAAATAAATTCAACTTAGGGATGCCTGGGTGGCTCAGTCGGTTAAGCGACTGCCTTCGGCCCAGGTCATGATCCCAGGGTCCTGGGATCGAGTCCCACATCGGGCTCCTTGCTCAGCAGGGAACCTGCTTCCCCCTCTCTCTCCCTCTGCTTGTGCTCTCTCTGTCAAATAAATAAAAATCTTTAAAAATAAATAAATAAATTCAATTTAAAGGTAAGTCCAATTTAAAAAGAATAGAAAACAATACTCAAAAACTACACTGAAATGTTTGTTAAGTGTTTGCCCATGCAGGATTATACATCATTTTTTCTTTTTCTGTTTATGTTTTCCAAGATTTCTAAAATGAGTATACACTATTTGTACAGTAAAAATTATTTCAAAAATACTTAGACGTGAATTTTCAAAGCAGTTTTATAAAGAAAAGTCAGGGTTTGTTTATAACTGCTCCTCGTGCATTTTAAAGCAGTCAGCATCCTGGGCCACCCGGGTGGCGCAGTCGGTTGAACGTCTGTCCGACTCTTGGTTTTGGCTCAGGTCCTGATCTCAGGATGCTGGGATCAAGCCCCATGTCGGGCTCCACGCTCAGAGGGGAGTCTGCTTGAAATTCTCCCCCTCTCCCTCAGCCCCTCCCCACCCCCTGCTCTCACCCTCTCTCTCTAAAATGATCAATAAATAAGTAAAATCTTAAAAAGAAGGCAGCACCCTGAAATGTCCGTGGAGCAAGCAGCTGCTGAGGCCCCCTCATTCTGACAGAGGCGGGAGTTCACCATACGGACGCGTGCAGCCTTTCCCAGCCCGACACACTGTTCTCTCGGCAGTGCTCAGAAAAAAGAGCGACGGCAGCGACTGACATTTAATGAGGACTTACTATATGCCTGGCCTTGTGCCAAACACCTTACATATGTTATCTCATTAAACTGTCCCCCAAAAGCTTATGTGAGGGATGCCACTGTTGTCCCAATTTTACAGATGAGCAAACTGAAGCTTGAAAGATTTCCTCCTAGCTCAGGGTGCCTTTTTCTCCACCAGGCTCTCACTCATAATAACGGGCTATGCTCCACCATCTCTCTTTCTTCTAAAACTGTTTCATATTTTACTCAACATCCCTTTAACCAACAAATATTGGGTATCTGCCCTGTGTAAGGATGATCCCTACCTTAGACATTCAACCCAAATGCCACCTCTTCAAGGACAACATGATCCCCTAAGTCCTCAGTCTTCTTCTATGCCTGGTGGGATCTCCATTAATATATACTAACAAATGATTTGTTACCTGCTAGTATGTTATTTGCTAGTAGTAAAAGGCAACATAAATTAATTCAGTTCCGCATGTATTGACTACTTTCTAGGTAAAAGTGCCGTCCAGAATGATGAAAGATCAAAGGTGAATAAGGCATGGCCCCGTCCCCAAGGAGTCCGTAATCTGATGAGGGAACCAGAGCAAAATTACTCTCAGGACATAATGAAATCATGCCGAATTGAGAGCTAAGTAAGGTAAGGAGGAGGTGAAGAGGCACAGCATGGGAAACGGGGAAAGTAGGACAGAGCATGCTGTAATAGGAACAGCGTGGAAAACCACAGGGCACGCTTAAAGAACAGCAAAAAAGTCCAATATATAGGAAATACAGATTACGTAGATGGAAGTAAAATGAAATTAGGCTAAAAAGATGGTTTGGATCAGATTGTGAATGTCCCTGAGATGGAGCTAAGACTTTATTAAGACAGGAAGGGCCAGTCACTGCAGCTTCACAAGGACAGAAGGATGTGACTCTGTGCATTTCAAGGAGATATTTCTGGCTTCAGTGTGAAGAATGGATCAGGAGGAGCAATGCCAGGAAGTAGGACATGATGTGAAGAGTCCAAGAAATAGGTGTTGAAAGAGAAGAGGGATCCCACCTGAAAAAAACTCAAGCATTAGAATGGATACAGAACCTATCCAAGCAGTTAAAAGGATGTAGGATGGGCAGGACAATTTGGGGCCGACTCCAAAAGCTTTAAGCTTCCAAAAAGAACATGGTGACACCCTTAAGGAAAAGATAATTAAGTTAACTGGGGTTAGAGTGGATTTAGGACCCTATGACGTTCAGGGGACAGGCCAGCTTTCATGTGGGAATTACAGCTCAGAGGTCAGGACTGCAAATGTGACTGTGGGAGCAATGCCTGTGTGAGCGGGCGGGGGGGGGAGCCATGGCGGGGTCACCACCATCGAGGCGGCGAAGCGCAAGATCCAGGGTCTGCCGCAGCAAGCCAAACACGCAGAGGAGGGGGCCGGGCACCAGCAGTGGGAAGTGGAGGGGCAAGGTGGGCCCGGGAGCAGGCTGAGGCTGAGACCCCACCATTCTAACCGTAGAATCCAGCCGGGAGAAGAGGAGCTGGACCGCGCCCAGGAGCACCTGGCCACGGCCCTGCTGAAGCTCCAGGAAGCCAAGAAAGCCGCCGATGAGCACCAGCGAGGGATGGAGGTCATTGAGAACCGAGCCTCAAAGATGAAGAAAAGCTGGAACCCCAGGAAATCCAACTCCAAGAAGTCGAGCACACTGCAGAAGAGGCAGATGGGAGGTAGGAAGGGGTTGCTGGGAGGCTGCTGATGACTGAGGGGGCCCGGGAGCGCACGGAGGAGCGGGCTGGGCTGGCAGAGTCCCGTTGCCAGGAGATGGATGAGCAGACCAGACCCGGCAATGTCTCAGCGCTGCTGGCAGAAAGCACTCTCAAAAGGGACACAAATACAAGGAAGAGACAAAAATTCTTACGGATCAACTCCAGGAGGCAGAGACCCGTGTGAGTTTGCCTAGAGATGGGTAGCCGAGCCGGAGCAGAGACCAGGGACAATTTGGAAGAGGAGCTGAAATGCACCAAGGAGGCGCCCCTCTGTGCCCCAGAGGTGCTGGGCCAGCCCCCGCCTGACCTGAGCAAGATGCGGAGCATCCCAGTCCCACCCAACCTGCCGCTGCTCCTCCCTCTGACCCCGGCTCCGCCGGAAGCCAGCCTGCCCGAAGCTGGCCTTGAAACTGGGGGCTGATCTCTACCTGGAAGGCTGCTTTCTTCTCCTGCCACCTCTCCCACCCCAACCCCTGTATCTTCGTCACCAAACGGACTCTGCCTCTCCCCAGATTCCAGTTGGGCTTGAGCCTGAGCACCTTTGGGAACATTTAAGGGAATGTGAGCACAATGCACAATGTCTTTAAAAGCATGCTGTGATGTCCACATTTTGTTGTTGCTGATGTAGCAACCTTGTAAAACATTCCAAATAAGCCCACAGTTGTGAAGCAGCAGGCTAACCCCTGCCTCACATGTGGAAAGGGACCTGTCAGCCTACCACTCACAGCAAGAGAGGGGAAAGTGGAACGCACCTGCACTACTGAGAGCCCAGAAGGATTCCAAGAGAAGTGGCCAAAATCGTGGCTCGGGGTTTCAGCTTTAAGGTATCTTTGAGAGACTTTATTTTTAATTTCTTTTCATCAGAAGTGACCCAACAAATTCAGAGGGTGAGACCTCTCTCTGAGACCAACTCCTTGTCCTATCCTTACCCCAACCACCCACAGAACGCATCATATTCCCCTTATGTTGAGGTGACCACTTACTTGCTCTCTCACCTCCCTGAAAGAAAAAAGAAATGATGTGTTTGCCATGGACAGAGCCTCTCCTCCCCCTTTGCTGGGTACGAAGCTGCTGTCTCTGAAAGTGCCATCTTGCTGTGCTTTATATCAGTCAGCTCTAGAGAAATCTCGAACAGCTTATGTACAAAACTGCTTTTACATTTTTTATTATTTTGCAACTTTGTTTCTCTAGGTTTGGGACACATTGGCCACCCCGTCTGGCTGAAAACTCTCTACAGTCTGTGGGCTGACAGTCTGCTGATATTTTAAAAATTCTTTTCCTCCCCAATTCCCCTTTTTGGTGAGGTTTCTGTGAGGTCTGTTAGATGTGCACCCTGAAGCTCATTGGCTTAAAATGCACCCTCCTTTGGTGGGCTCTCTTTGGGGGCCGACTGAGAGAAAGAAACCAATAGTGCAACTGTTTTGATACTGAAAAATGACAAGTGTCTTTTGAAAATAAAGAACAAGTCCCTTCAAAAAAAAGAAGTATAACTATAAAATCATGAGCAAATTTTTATTTTTAAAAGTATATTTTAAATATAGCAAGAGCTTAACTCTTAAATCCCCACCACAAATCTTCACAGAACATTTTAAATTTATAAACTCATTGGCCCACTTTGTAATTTGTTTTTTAATAACCTTACTTTTCAAAACTCAAATCATTACTTTCATGTAATACTGATTTCATAATTTTTATAAACCAAAAATGTCTTTCCAGATGCTCATGTTTCTTCCCCAAGGAGAAGTGAGTGAAGTAAACACACTTCTGTGTCACATCCTTGGGGTAAAAAAATAAAAAAACCTTTCTGGGACGCCTGGGTGGCTCAGTTGGTTAAGCGACTGCCTTCAGCTCAGGTCATGATCCTGGAATCCCAGGATCAAGCCCCACATCGGGCTCCCTGCTCAGCTAGGGGTCTGCTTCTCCCTCTGACCCTCCCCTCTCGCATGCTCTCTCTCTCATTCTCTCTCTCAAATAAATAAATCTTAAAAAAAAAAAACTTTCTGATTTTATGACATGTGATCACAAGTTAGAATGTAACAAAAGATTCTGTTCTACAGAGATTTCTAGCTCTCGGATGGAGGAGGAGCCTGTCGAGCTTCTGGGTACCCGGCTATCCGCTCTTTCGACATGGAACTGGGAGACACAGAGGCAACATCAAAGAGAGGACCACGGAAGCATCTGGAAAATGTACAACTTCTCTCCCTTCCTGTCCTCCCTCAGCCTCATGACACGGTCAAATGGGAGACCGAGAGTCCGTCTCCCCAAGAGGGAGGCCCAGGAGGGCACCTGCCTCAGGCCAAGTTCCGACCTACTCTAACGCTGAGGAAGTGGCAAACCTTAATGCATTTTCTCTGGGCTGAGTAGCAAAGCAATGAGCTGGCGATCAAATGAAGAAGCCGAATAAATTCAACCTGACATCTTCCATCTCATCCAATCCTTGTCTTTCAAACAAATGACAGCCGTCTCCCAGCTGACAGATAAGCCGGGTACAGGGACACACTAAGCTGTGGCATCTGCCACTGGCGACAGAGCTCGGGGGGCCGGTGCCTCGCCAGAGCAGGGCAAAGAGATTTGGCATTCGATGAAGACCCGTCGACGAGCGGGATCCTCAAGGCCAGTGGATAAGAGCACCGACCCCGGAGCCAGACGGCCGGGGTCCAAATCCCACTGCCTCCCAATACTACGCAGGAGGCCTCATGCACGTTAGCGCCTCTCTTTCACACCTCATTTCCTCGCCATAAAATGCACCTGATGGCCGCTGCCCTCGTGGGGACATTGTGAGGGTTCAGGTGGTTCCCACGCATGGGGGCACAAGCAGGAACACATCCAGGGCCCAGCAAAGAGAAGGTGCACATGGACTGTGGTCAGGACCTTCTCGGGACCCAGAAACCCTGGTGCGGGCAACACCCGGTCCCTGTCTCCCTGCGCCCTTGAGAAAAGATACAGAAGGGCCCTCTGAGAAGATAAATTCCGGCTGGGTGAGTGAGGAACGAGTCAGTCAGGCTTCAGACGGAAGCGCCAGGACACTGAGCACAGGTGATCTGGAACGCGAGGACTGAGCACTCACCCGGAGAAGGGGGCCACCGGGAGGGCAGGAACAAACCCGAGCGGAGGGCCCACTGCCACGCGCTGTGCAGGTGTGGGTGTGTGGTCGTCCCGCCAGGGCCCGCCCCCCCATCGGCAGGTGGGCTGCCTGCGGTCCTGTGAGAGGCTGGGAGCACCGGGCACATGGTCAGCGTGCCACACTCGGGGTGCTGCTGCTGATACCATTAACTGGCCTCACTGAAGCCACATGTCAGAACAAAGGGAGCCAGAGGTAAGACCAGAAAAGGAACGCTTGCTGCAGGACTGCGGTGTGCCAGGGGCCCTACTGGGCACGAAGCGTGGGGTGCCCGTCACCCGACCGCAGAGAGGAGTGAAGGTCTCTGAGAGGCTGACAGAGCGTTCCTCTCATGCTGCTCCCCCTGCCGCATCACACGAGGCCCCACCGCAGGTCCCCGCTGCCCCTTCGGGGTCCCTGTGA
Source organism: Mirounga leonina (assembly GCF_011800145.1). Taxonomy (NCBI): domain Eukaryota; kingdom Metazoa; phylum Chordata; class Mammalia; order Carnivora; family Phocidae; genus Mirounga; species Mirounga leonina. Next base: position 79,310,240 of record NW_023270415.1, read on the forward strand.
CATCGTGGCCTCTGGGGAGCTCGAAAGCCCGGGCCAGGAGCAAGTGCCCCCTCCTGTCACATCCTCCAGCACCTGCAACTTTTTATGTCATTGTTTTATCCTCTAAACCCATCGATAGCCACATAGACACTGCCCTTCTGCCGACTCTGGAATGCTCTCTTACCCCACCGTTGGCTTAGCCATGCAAACAGTAGAGCCCAGCGGTTCAGGAGAAGTCAGTCCCTGGACCTTTGCATCTTCCTTGTTCCACTAAAATTATCCCCGGGGGCGCCTGGGTGGCTCAGATGGTTAAGCGTCTGCCTTCGCCTCAGGTCATGGTCCCAGGGTCCTGGGATGGAGCCCCGCATCGGGCTCCCTGCTCCACAGGAAGCCTGCTTCTCTCTCTCCCCCTCCCCCTGCTTGTGTTCCCTCTCTCGCTGTGTCTCTCTCTATCAAATAAATAAATAAATAAATCTTTAAAAAAAGAGAAAAAAGAAAGAAACAAAACTCTGCTACGGAAAGAGAAACCAGCAGAGTTTTAAAAAAAATAAATAAATAAAAATAAAATTATCCCCGGAAGTGTATAAAACATGACTGGAACGTCAGGAGAGCCCACGGACACTCAGTGAGAACGTTCATCTCCACGACGATGGAGAATAACAAAGACTCACTGTGGTTAACCAGGCTCGGTCACCAGCCATGTTCCAGTTTCTTAAACCATCCTTAGAGTGGGCACAATCCAAAACCCCTGCCTCCGCAGAGCTTCCAACTGGCCACGTAACAGACGCTCAGCGTTGTCATCCTGCACTCTGGTTTCGGTATTCTGTGAATGGCACACAGGATCTCCTCCCCTGCAAAGGGGGTCGTCTGTATAGCTACTCACCCAGAGAACAGTCTAAAGAAGGTCTCTGCATTTTATCTTACTGAGGGATATGCCATTTCTTTCCCCCAAATAGATCCCTACCACTGAGAAGTTGCTTAGTTAATATGAGTTTGAATTTATATTCAAATCACTTAAAAAAAAAAAAAGATATACAGAAAAGCCTACACCAATGCCTCCTTCTTCTCCCCTAAATCAATGAAGCAGGGACACCAGGGAGATGCGATGGTGGCATGAGCCAGTTAACTTTTATTCTGTCCACATGCTACACACAGAAAAGAAGCTAACAAATATGGACCGCTGGCCATAAGAGACCCTGGAAAGTATGCAGCTGACTCATTTCAAACAAGTCAGCTCCATTTCAATTCCACTGCCAATTCTAAAAGACAAGTGTTGTAACTTACTGCAAGCCACTTTGACCTCTTTGGGGTTCATAAAAATCAAGTTAGTGGGTAGTGACTAGCATCCCACAGGATGGGATAGACTGGATCATAGTTCACGTTCGGAGCTGAATTATGTCCCCTGCAAGTTCGTATGTTGAAGTCCTTGTGCCTGGTAAGGCTCTGGGAATATGACTGAATTTGGAGACAAGGCCTTTAAAGAGGTAATTATGATAAAGTGAGGTCACACAGGGGCCCTAATCCAATCTGACTCGCGTCCTTACGGGAAGAGGAGATTAGAACACAGACTCACAGAGGGTGACCGCATGAGGACAAAGGGAGAGGACGAGTCTCCAAGCCAAGGAGCTTCCAATGAAACCGACCCTGCCAGCACCTCGATCTTGGACGCCCAGCCTCCAAACTGTGAGAAAAGAAGTTTCTGTTGTTCAAACCACCCACTGTGGTACTCTGTTAGGGCAGCGGAGCCGGATGACACAGGACAATTCACATAGGAAGAACAGGTATCACTTATGAAACATTTGGGTTTACGTGGACAGTGTATGTCTAATCTGGCTCATCATGGTCAATATAGTTTGAAGGTGACTGTTGCAATGATTACAGGTGAGCCCGTGAAGGTACTGGAGACGAGTCTTCACCTTGATTCTCTGCTCTCGGAGGTGCGTGTGTTGAAACACTTGTGCAAGTCAGAAGTAAACCAACAGTGACAATGACGGTTTTCTGAGCACATACTTTGTTTCAGACTCTTCAGAGCCACTGTCTCCAATCCTTACACCAGCACAGCAAGGGAAGCATAATCCTCACTTTACCTACCCAGGAGGAAACAAGGCCAAGAAAAACAAGGCAATTCGATTTAGTGAGCACTGAGTGAGCCCCTGAGTCAGACTTTGTGCTAGGCTGGGGCTTCGGGGAAAAGAAGCCCCGATCCCAGCTGTCCAGCCTCACACATGCAGTCCGCAGACATGAAAACTCTCGACTAACATGCAACATGCTGAGCACTGTTATGTAAGTGTGGGGGAAAACTGAGAAGAAAGGCCTTTTCTGCTCCCGAAAGGTGTCAAGGAAAGCTATCAGAGATGGGGGAGGTTAGTGCTCATTCTGGGGAGCAGAAACCCTGAAGAAGCAGCACAGATGTGAACACAGGGGCTCTGTTCCGGGAACAGCAGCTAAGCCCAGCGTCTCCACAAAAGAGATGGGCTGGGCCAGACTGAAAAGCACTGCAAACCATGCTAAGGGACTGAACCCTAGTTCTGTACTACGGGAAGCCTTGCGTGCTCTCTGAGCGGAAGGTTGCTAGCGATAAATACCTGCTGTGGGAATATCCCGTGATACTCCAGGTGGCCAACCGGCAAGAAACGGGTCTCGGAAGACAAGAACATTCCTTGGGATGCTGCCATATCCTAGACCAGAAATGGCCCGGTCCGGGCTGGGCAATGGTACACCGGTGCTTGGTGCAGCCGACGGTGGGCAAGTGAACAGGACAGCAAGACACCACTCCGGTGCCGACAGCTCACACCACCTGGCCCACGGTGTCCTACAGAGGCGATGTGCAAAGGGCCCTTGCTGATACCACCCCAGGATGTTCTGTTTGGGTTTATCTGAAACTTGGCAAATTAGTATTTTCCCGTAACTGCTAAATCCACTAGTATATTTGGGATTTTGACACACTGATAGTTTTTCTTCACCTCATTATTTTACATGTGTGGTTTCTCGACCAAGAATGCACTCTGTTAGTAGGTACTTATTATGTTGTACCACACAGTACTTATCTCTTCAAACAGAACTAAAAGGAAGTCAAAAGCTTCCCTTTATTTCTACCAGGTTTTGGTTCAACCCCTCCTATTTCTGAACAAACAAAAGGGATTGTATAAACTACAGTGGAAACAAATTATACCCCTTTGTTGAGGAGCTCCCACATAACAGCTCACAAGCTTATCTTCCCTTCTCCCCACCCAGGTGAAAAATGAAATCCATTCAATCAAAACTCTCCAAGAAACCATATGTGCCATCTGGAAAAAGAATACAAGGAGTAAAAAGCACGTCAGGAATGGAAACCATGAAGCAAAATAATACATATTACCTTGACAATTTAAAAATTATGGCCTTCATTTTCGGCCAGAGTTCATGTTGTAGTTCTTTGCACCTTGCTATATGCAAAACTAAAGGGTAAGAACTCAAATCTAAAGACTGTATGTGCTTCTTAATGGGAATAAGATACAACATGTAGAACTTAGAGCCCAAACCCTGTGTTTTCATCTGTTAGTCCATATTCTAGGAGACTCTCAACTGTTCGGGTCATATTTTACCCACAATCTCCAATTCCAAATGTATTCTTATTTTCAGTACCATTTTACAATTTACTTAGATTCAAAAAATGTAAAGAAGACATATGTTAAGTATGAAAGATGACCAGAAAAATATAATTCACAAAAGTCCAGGATTGCGGTAAGCAAGAGCGCGTGGGGGTGGGGGACACGGAGGTGGGCATGGCCGCACGTGTCTCATCCTGCCCCCAACATCGCACGTGCCTGCCGCCCTGACTCCCTCACAGAGGACTGTTTTGCTGACACACCAGCCTCAACCACCGCCGATTTCACGTCAGCCCCAGGCTCTCTCTTTTCAGTGAAAGCATTTCACGAATCTGTAACTGTGACACCCCTTACACAGTTTTGCATGACTTTTCATACACATACTTGTACAAACCACAAGAAATCTCATTGAGTGTCAGGCAACAAATCTGATTTGGGAAATACTGCTCCCACAGCCCAGGGGTACTAAGGGCCCCTGCCCACCCCACCCCCCGAGGGCAGTGGTTCTCTGCACTCACTTCCCAAGCAAACAAATAATGACTACAGAGGGGAAAAGGAAGATGTTGGTTTTCAGAAATGAGTGAAGACACAGAAGTTAAAAACACTCTACTAATAATTTCTACTTATCAGAGGCCTCTTCTCAGCCCACGGAGCACACCTGCTGTGCCGGCCTCCCAGAGGTCCTGGTGAAATGCACACTCCTGGGTCTTAGGTCCAGGCGGGAGCCTGGAACTGGCCCTGTACTTTCTGGGCTAGCTGCTGGCTCAGTGAGATTTTCTTTCAACATGTGAGTATTTCCCCTGAGGGCTAAGTGTTATTTGAACCAAATATCCAAATCCACAAGCAGCTGAGTACTGCACAAGAGAGGAGGGACTCTTGAGTTTCCAGCTGCAAGACAGAGGAATGATCCGCACTAACAGTCTTTAATCCTCGCAGCGGGCTCATGTGCCCATTTCACAAATAGGAAAGAGGAGGCGGAGGAAAGTTGGATGACTTCCTTGTTGGACAGTGAGTGAACAAACACTGAGTGGGCACCTGCCATGCACAGTCCTAGGTGTAGGCAGATGTCCACCCAGGACAGACAGGTCCTTCCCCCAAGGAGCTCGTGTTCCAGCAAGGAGGACGGCTAGGGGCGCCTGGGTGGCTCAGATGGTTAAGCGTCTGCCTTCGGCTCAGGTCATGATCCCAGGGTCCTGGGATCGAGTCCCGCATCGGGCTCTCTGCTCCTTGGGAGCCTGCTTCTCCCTCTGCCTCTCTCTCTCTGTCTCTCATGAATAAATAAATAAAATCTTTAAAAAAAAAAAAAAAAAAGGAGGACGGCCAGCCGTAAAAAGGCAAAGAGATACAGGGGGCCATGAGGCAGACTGAGACGGGGTGTCTGAACTCAGGCCTGAGGGGTACTGAAAAAGCAGTCGCACAAATATCTTGTGGAAACGATTAAAGCAGAAAGACCCAACGCATAGTCCTGGAGACAGGGTGGAAACGAGCTTCCCTGGAGAGACAACAAGGAAGAGCAACTATGGCTGAAGCTAAGTCAATGAACGGAGCATGGAGGGTGACTGTTCTGGGGAACTAAGGACGGGAAAATGATGGAAGCCCATGGACGGTTTGAAGCAGAAAAGCGACAAGGTGGGACACTAGGTGGAGGACTACAGGCCAAGGAGACCCCTGATGGCCGGACAGGGCAGCTGAGGCCTCGCAGTGGTTTCCACTGTGCCTGTGAGGACACACGAGTGGTGACAAGTGGCCACGTCTGGGCTCTATTTAGGAGGTGAGATCATGAGAGAGTGAGGAGGAGGACCAACGAAAGGAAAAGCAGCGGCAGTGAGTCCTGATGACACGCCCACACGAGGAGGGGGGTTTCTGAAGGAGGAGGCCAGAAGCAGCAATAGGAAAGGCCGGCACCCCGTCTCTGGGCCCGAGGCACTTGGGGTGTTGGAGCAGAGGCAGGAGGCACTTGAGGGACGGCAGGGAAGCAGTGCCCTCAGGGGTTCCTGAGTGGGACGTGCTCTGTCGTGCGGGACTGGCTCACGCCGGCATTCGGCTCTTGTTCCCTCAGACTACATGCGAATGACCCATGGGGCGCAGTCAGACCGGAGGCACTGCCCACACTTCCAAACTCCCACGCTCAAGCCACCAGCTTGATGCGAGAAGGCTAAGGGGCCACTCGGGAAAAATGAGGCTGAGGTGAAATAGGGAGTTTGCGATAGCAGACCCTGAGTTCCTGCGGCCATGGTGGAAGGGGCCACGAGAGCAAGAGGGCAGGGAGGTGGGGCCTGCTCCGGGGGACACAGACTGTATCTCTGTTTCCAACGTCAAGGTCCGCGGAGGAGATCACATCAAATGTTTAAAACATTCTCCTGCTACCTTCAGCTTCAGTCCAGGGAAGCACTTGTGGGAGGCGTCCTGACCCCTTTAAGCCTGCCGGACACCAGCCAGGTCTATGAGGGCACTGGACTGATTTTAGAGTTGGCTGTGCATACATCCTCTGACAAGGCTAAAGCTGGGTTCCAGACTTGGCTTTCCCTGAATAACTGGGCATCTCAGGGCAAACTACTGGGCATCTCAAAGTAGCGGGGACCTCGTCAGCCCAGGGGCCGGGACCCAACCTGCCTCCCAAACCCAACAAATGAGAGCCAAATGAGCCAAGAGACAGGAAAGCACCCAGAAGACTGTAGAAGAAGTTCATGTGAGAGGCAGGCAGTTAGTATACAAACATGCAGGGAAAATACTCAACCCTACGAGCTACCAAGAAAACATAAATTAAAACAAGAAGGTAGCCTTCTGGACATATTGAATCAACAGCACTGCTACCATCAGGATAATCAGAACGATGCTTTCAGAGGCAATCTGGCAATATGCTTCAGCAGCAATAAAAATGCTCAAAATGACTGATCCAATAAGCCCTCTCTGGATAAAATCTCCCTCCTGCTAAAGAAGCCAAAGATCTAAAGATGTTCACCATAGCACTGCCCATAACAGCAAAAACAGACCAGATCAAGAAAGCAAGCGAACAGAAGAAAAGTATTTACTATTAATGCATTCCACAAGATGTGAGCGCCAACCCGTGCCCACTAGCTAGCCATGGGGCACAAGGTTCTCTTTGAGGTGCTCACCATGCTTCAAAGTGGCGGTGAGGACAGGTGCCCATATCTGGGAACATACTAAAACTTGAAGCGTACACTCTGAGTGGGTGAATCATGTGCTCCATGAATTAAGCTTCAATAAAGTTGTTTTTAAAAAGAGGAAAACAGGGGCACCTGGGTGGCTCAGTCGGTTGGGCAGCTGTCTCTTGATCTTGGCTCAGGTCATGATCTCAGGGTCCGGGGAACAAGCCCCACGTCGGGCTCTGCACTCAGCAGGGACTCGGCTTGAGGATTCTCTCTATCCCTCTGCTCCTCCCCCCACTTGCGCACACACATGCATGTGAGCACTCTCTCTCTAAAATCAATCTTTAGGGGCGCCTGGGTGGCTCAGTCGTTAAGCATCTGCCTTCGGCTCAGGTCGTGATCCCAGGATCCTGGGATCGAGCCCCGCATCGGGCTCCCTGCTCGGCGGGAATCCTGCTTCTCCCTCTCTCACTCCCCCTGCTTGTGTTCCCTCTCTCTGTGTCTCTCTCTGTTAAATAAATAAAATCTTAAAAAAAAAATAAATCTTTAAAAAAGAAGAAAACATGCATTCAGCAACACGTGGACACCAATCCGTACCACAAGGTGCCAGGGGTGAGAAACAGCCAGTTAGAGACCCTGCCCTCAGAGTGCTTGCAGCCCTGCTGGGGAGTGTGTTGATGAAATAAGCAATGGGCATATGGTGGGCCAGGAGGGCTCCCACAGGCAAGTTCCATGCACCAGTGGGAACACTGCAAAGGAACGCAAGCTGGCCTTGGAGGACTAAGAAAGGCTACACAGAGATGTGAAGGATGAACAAATGTTAGCCAAGGAAGGAAGGCAGGAAAAAGGAAAGGGAGAAGGGACAAGGAAGACAGTCACCTGGGAAGGATGCACCACAGCTATATCCATCCATCCATCCGTCCATCCGTCCATCCATCCATCTGTCCATCCATCCGTCCGTCCGTCCACCCATCCATCCACAGATACGTCTGTTTCCTCTTCTTGGCCGTCATGCACAATGCTGCTATGAACACTCACAGGCCAGTTTTTGTGTGGACGTGTTTTCAAATCTCTTGAGTATACACCTAGGAGTGGAACTGCTAAGTCATACTGTACACTCCTGTTCGTCCACTTTGCTTCCCCAAAGCCCAAACAACACAATCACACCCAACTACCGTACCCAGAATTCCCAAACAAAGCAAATACTCTTAATTCCACCAGCACTAGAGAAAGAACTGCCAAGTGAAACTATTTCTCCTGCTCAGCATGGTGTGGAAAACACCGATTTGTTCTTCAAGGTCAAGATCACCTTCTTCATGGAACACCACCCCAAACATTCTTCCACCTCTGAAAAGAATTGTCAACTGCCCCATGATGCTCCTGCATCCATCTGTTTATACCGACTCCTCTCTCCCCCTAACCAGGGCTCTTCCTCATGTCTGTTCTCTAGAGATAATCACCTAAGATGTTCTCAACACTGAATGCCTGTTAGGAGGTCAGGCACCATGAGAGGCTCTTTATTGAACACTGAACTGAAGGCTAACAGCCCCAGGAGATGCTCTTGTCCTCAGGGTGCAGGTAAGAAAACTAGGACTGATGGAAGTTAAATTATTTGTCCGGGGTCCCAAAAGTTGTAAAGACAATGGTATCCAAATCCAGGTCTATGGCAACTCAGAATCTGATATACAGGACCGACAAATGGCACAAGGGAGTGGAAAGGAACAGGGCAGGAAGAGGGAGAGACAAGGAAGGAGCAACTACACAGTACTGAACATAATGAGCACTTAGCTCTCAGCATTTCCAAAGCCCCCCCCCCCCCC